>NW_012105908.1:2401782-2492276 GCF_000951045.1 Mandrillus leucophaeus
TTCGGCCGTCTTGCTCCGCCCCTCTGTACCATGTTAACTTCTTTTAACTTCATAACAACGGCATAAGGTATGTAGTATTTTTATTTCTATCCTGCAGGAAATAGAAGCCCGTACTAGTTTTCTGTTGCTGCTTAATAGATTACCACAAACTTACTGACTTAAAACATCATACATATTTTCCACCTCACATTTACATGGTCAGGCGTCTGAGCATGGCCTACCTACGTGGTTTTTGCAAGGTTTCACAAAGCTCTTTAGAAGCAAAGATTAGAAATGTTTCCAGCACAAAGAAATGATGAATATTTGAGGTGATGGATATCCTAATTACCACGATTTGATCATTATGTTTTGTATGCGTGTCCAGATATCACATGCACCCTATAAATATGTACAATTATTACGTATCAGTCAAAAATAAAAGATGTTGGATGGGGTTGAAATTCCATCTTAGGCTTGTAGTCCTCTTCCAAGTTCACATGGCTGTTGGCAGAATTTATTCTCTTGAATCTGTAGAACTCCTGAGGCTTGCTTCTTTTTTGAGGCCAGAAAGAGATTCTCTTGTTTTGATTAAAGTCAACCGATTAGAACTTTAATGACATGTGAATAATCCCTTGACTTTTACCATATTATATTGGTTAGAAGCAAGGTCACATGTTCTGTTGGGCAGAAGCAAGCATTCAAGGGGAGGGAAACATACAAGGGTATGAGTCATTGACTCTCAATCTAGGGTGTCTTTGGCAAAATCCCCCAAAATTAATTAACCTGCCTCTAGTCAGTATTGGTAGAGGGTAGGATATGGCTCCAAGCTGCTTGGCGCTAGAGCCTGAGCAATTTGCTGCTTACTTTCTCAGGATTATCCTTTCTCATACGCTGCAGCCTGAGAAAGGATTGATGGGAATTTGTTTGCAGATATTCAAGATCATGTGTTTTGTGTATTTGTGTCCTCTATTCATTTGGTCGTTATGAACTCTCTTTATATATAAACTACTCTTCTACTTTCTGTGACAAGTGATATCTTTTTTCTTGTGTAATTAAAAGTGCTAAATTTTTTTCAGTCCAAAACACATCCTTTGCAAATCTCTACATTTGTAATACTGAACAAAGTGAGCAGTTATGTCATTTAAGTAACAATTCCTTTCTAAGGCTGCTCATTACATGTGTAAAATTTAAATCTTTGATCAATGAGTGATGACTATGAGTGTGCTGTTGCTAATGCTCATAGCATTATGAAGGAAAGAATGCAAGGATGTGGAACTACTTTAGTCACAGTTATGTTTAAGCCCTGGAAACTGTTGGTTATGTGGTTCATTTGCCATCTCCAGCCTCTATTTTGCTTGTTTTAAACAAGGGTTGAAAATCTTTCAGCACAAGAATTTTGTGAAGTCACAGACTGACCCTTGAAAAATACCAGTAATCATCCATTTAAAAATACATTTAAATACATTTTGTTAAGTTCAAGGTGCAGGAATCTTCAGTTGTGCAGCTAAAGTTAGCACTTGGGAATGGAATTGCGTTGCCCCACCCACATGCACACACACATACACAAAACCTCAAATTCCCATGTATTCCTTTCTTTTTGCCAAGAGATGAAAAGATATTGCCCTGGATATTCAGGGAAACAGTGGGGGCACGTGCAGCAGCTACAGTCCATGATTGTTACAAAAAACTTCAGATTATCCCCTTGGAAACAAGCAGAAGACTTAACTCAGCATCTCAGAAAGATCAGAATCATTGTCATGTAGCCATAGGGCTCCAGGCATAACATATTTTGTTCTTGTTATTCTTCCTCTCATCTTGAATTTCTGAGACCTCTTTCCTCCTCAGATCCCGGCTAATCTGTTAGCATTGTCAGTCTTGCCCTGTGGATCAGACTTCTCCCATTTCTCTGCCTTGTTGATTAACATCCTGCTTTCTGATCCCAGCTCACATCTATGGACTTTGCCTCATATTCTTTCATACTGTTATTTCCATTTTAACCATTATATTCTAATTTTGTAGTGTGATTGGGAAAACCATTGGCAAGAAAGATACAAAAACAGAGTCCTAGGGTTAAGGTTATGTCCTTATGATTTTCCATATTCATATAGTACTTAGCACTTCATACATGTTAACTCATGAGACTTCAATATATCCCTAGGAGGAATTCTGATTCTTAGATACAGTTTGCAAATTAAGGAAGATAAACATATAGAGAAAAAAACGCAGTAATAACAAATTTGATAGGAGAGGATTAACTTCTGGGAGCACAACGTGAAGTTCTTGGCCTTAGCCCACAGCTCCAGGAAACTCCAATGAACTGAAAATGGCCTGTCTGGGTAGCGAGGCTCCGTGCATCTCTCTTCATCCTGAAGTTGAGTCAGTGAGGCATTAGGATGCTTTTAATTTCTCAAGTGACATTAAAATACAGACCCACAGACCCCGTCTGTTCTCTTGGAAGCAGAGAGATTGGCAAATGGTGACACTACATGCCTTTAGGCATATACGCTGCCTGATAATCCCCATGTGGTTTCAACTAGTTCATGCTCAGATGAACCTGACATGAATTTAGAAAAGGCAAACACTCCTAATGAGATGGTATATTCTTGACTTACTATTTTAAAGAGCACCTTCTTCCTACTACCTGCAAACACCACATTTGTATCCCTTTCTAAGGCGGGACGTCTTGGAGTCATCTTTGCTTCCTCTTTCCATTTATCTTCTATATATTCAGATGGAGAATCTTACGGTTTCTTTGTGATACGCCTTTTGCTTTCTGATCTTACTGCCATCACTTGAGCGCAAAGCTTCAGTATCTCATCTGGAGTGCTGCTCCGTCGGCCTAGGAAGTGGCTCTGACTCTGGTTCTCTACACTTGGATAATCTCATGTTGCCTGGGGAATGTTTCTAAAATGGCCAATAGGAGAATACCTGTCTGTAGGGTACAATTGCTGTATTTGCCTTCCCAGTACCACTTTCCCATTTTTCTTTTAATAACACCCTGCATTTAAAGGAGAGACTTATTACAGCACTGCTTTTTCCTTCCGTCATTATCAAATAAGTGTTCCCATGATCCAAACCAGCCCAACCATTGTCAAGACACATGACTCAGGCAGTCTAATTGGAATTTGCCCTGGGATTACTCGAGGGACATTGGTATAGAGCAGTAGTTTCCAGACTTTTTTCTTTCAGGAACTCCTTGTACTGTTAAAAGTTATTGAGGACTCCAAAGAGCTTTTGTTAATGTGGCTTATATCTATACATTTCCATATTATAAATTAAAAATGACAAATACATTTATTATTTCATTTAAATACAAAATAGTAAGTCCTTTACATGTTAACATAAATAACATACTTTTAAGCACATAACTTTTCTAAAATGAAAATATTTTGTGAGAAAAATGGCATTGTTTTATATTTTTGTAAATCTCTTTAATAATTACCCTAATAAACAAATCTGCTGCACCTGCAGTTCATAAAATATGTTGCCATGGATGAAGTATATGAAGAAAATCTGGCCTCACAAATGTGTAGTTGGAAAAGGAAGAATCATTTTAATAGTCTTTATACATATTATGGATATTATTCTTTGGGACTCTCCTAAAACTTGACAAGTGGCAGTTTCTTAAAGGTTAGTTGCAATGTGAAATCTGAACCCATATCAGTGAACTTTTTGTACTCAGCTATAATAAAATCTGTTGGCACTTTGTACAGATCTTTTACATGTTCATGATTTCATTTGGAAATGCATTGATTATTTGGAAAGTATATATTCGTCAAGATATGCATATCAGCTAAATGATATATGTTCATTTTATGATGTCTTAAAACCACATTTATTAACATCACCAGTGACCTCATCTGAAAATTGGGATACCATCAAGCTTAAAATGCCACATACATGTTGATATGGTTTGGCTCTGTGTCCCCACCCAAATCTCACCTTGAATTGTTACAGTCCCCAAATGTCATTGTGTCAGGGGTAGGACCAGGTAGAGGTAATTGGGTCATGGGGGTGATTTCCCCCATGACTGTTCTCATGATAATGAGTGACTCTCATGAGATCTGATGGTTTTGTAAGTGTCTGGCATTTTCCCTTGCTTGCACTTATTCTCCTGCTGCCCTGTGAGGGGGTGCCTTCTGTCATGATTGTAAGTTTCTTGAGGCCTCCTCAGCCATGCAAAACTGTGAGTCAATTAAACCTCTTTTCTTTATAAATTACCCAGTCTCTAGCATTCTGTATAGCAGCGTGAGAATGGGGTGCTGCTATAATGATACTCAAGAATGTTGAAGCAACTTTGGAACTGGGCAACAGGCAGAAATTGGAACAGTTTAGCAGGCTCAGAAGAAGACAGGAAAATGTGGGAAAGTTCAGCGCTTCCTAGAGACTCGGAGGACTCAGTGACAGGAAGATGTGAGAAAGTTTGGAACTTCCTAGAGACTTTTTGAATGGCTTTGGTCATAATGCCCATAGTATTATGGACCATGAAGTCCAGGCTGAGGTGGTCTCAAAAGGTGATGAGGAACTTCTTGGGAACTGGAGCATAGATGACCCATACTATGCTTTAGCAAAGACACTGGTGGCATTTTGCCCCTGTCCTAGAGATCTGTGGAACTTTGAACTTGAGAAGGATGATTTAGGGTATCTAGCAGAAGAAATTTCTAAGTGGCAAAGCATTCAAGAGGAAGCAGAACGTGAAAGTTTGGAAAATGTATAGTCTGGCGATGTGATAGAAAAATCCATTTTCTTGGGAGAAATTCAAACTTGCTGTAGAAATTCACATAAGTAATGAGGAACCAAATGTTAGTCACCAAGACAATGGGGAAAATGTCTCCAGGGCATGTTAGAGACCCTCAGGGCAGCCCCTTCTATCACAGACCCAGAGGCCTAAGAGGGAAAAATGATTTTGTGGGCTGAGCCCAGGGACCCCCTGCTCCATGCAGCCTTGGGAATGGTGCCCTGCATCCCAGCTGCTTCAGCTCTAGCTGTGGCTAAATGGGCCAAGGCACAGCTCAGGCCATTGCTTCAGAGGGTTCAAGCTTTAAGCCTTGGTGGCTTACCTGTGGTGTTGGGCCTGTGGGTGCACAGAAGTCAAGAATTGAAGCTGGGGAACCTCTGCCTAGATTTCAGAGAATGTATGGAAATGCTTGGATGTTCAGGCACAAGTTTGTTTCATGGGTGAAACCTTCATGGAGTACCTCTACTAGGGCAGTGTGGAAAATAAATGTGGGGTTGGATCCCCCGAAGTCCCTACTGGGGCACTGTCTAGTGGAGCTGTGAGAAGAGGGCCACTGCCCTCCAGACCCCAGAATGATCAATCCACCAACAGCTTGCCCTGCATGCCTGGAAAAGCCTCAGACACTCAAAACCAGTCTGTGAATTCAGCCAGGAGAGGGGCTGTACCCTGCAAATCCACAAGGGTGGAGCTGCCCAAGGCCATGGGAGCCTACCTCTTGCATCAGCATGACCTGGGTGTGAGATATGGAGTTAAAGGAAATCATTTTGAAACTTTAAGGTTTAATGACGACCCTATTGGATTTTGGACTTGCATGGGGTCTGTAGCCCCTTTGTTTTGGCCAATTTCTCCCATTTGGAATGGGTGTATTTACCCAGTGCTTATATCCCCATTGTATCTAGGAAGTAACTAACTTGCTTTTGATTTTACAGGCTCATAGGCAGAAGCAACTTGTGTTGTCTCAGATAAGACTTTGGACTTGGACTTTTGGGTTAATGCTGGAGTGAGTTAAGACTTTGGGGGATTATTGGAAGGGCATGATTATGTTTTGAAATGTAAGTACACGAGATTTGGAAGGACCAGGGATGGAATGATATGGTTCGTCTCTGTGTCCCCATCCAAATCTCACCTTTCCCCACGTGTCAAGGGTGGGATCAGGTAGAGGTAATTGGATCATGGGGGCAGTTTCCCCCATGCTGTTTTCATGATAATGAGTGAGTCTCATGAGATCTGATGGTTTTATAAGCGACTAGCATTTCCCCCTGCTTGCACTCATTCTCTCTCCTATCGCCCTGTGAAGAGGTGCCTTTTGCCATAATTGTAAGTTTTCTGAGGCCTCCTCAGTGATGTGGAACTGTGAGTCAATTAAACCTCTTTTGTTTATAAATTACCCAGTCTCAGGCAGTTCTTTATGGCAGCCTAAGAACAGACTAATACACATGTTTTCCAAAATCAGCAATTAGAAAGCTAAAAATTTATCATTTGCATTAAGCACTGTACTCAAGTCTGAATACTATAGTTTATGTATTGGTATTCTTTCAAATTGAAATAGTATTCCATGCAAATGTGGCTCACAACTAACATTTGGCTGAGTGCTTTTCCTCGCGATATAATTGTACTGTGGTGTGCAGTAGAAGTGCTTTAGGTGCACGTGATGATTAACTTTATGTGTCAACTTGATTAGGCCACAGCGTGCTCAACTATTTGGTCAAATATTATTACGGGTTTTTCTGTGAGGGTGTTTCTGGATGAAATTAACATTTAAATAGGTGGACTGAATAAAGCAGATTGTTCTCCCTAATGGGGGTGGGCCTCATCCAATAAGTTGAAGACTTGAATAGAACAAAAGACTGACCTTTCCAGGAGTAAGAGAGAATTTCTCTTACCTGACAGCCTTCAAATTGAGACATAAGTTTTTTTCCTGCCTTTAAACTCAAGCTAAAATATTGGCTTATCCTGGATCTCAAGCCTGCTGCCTTGGGATTGAAACTAAACCAAGAGCTTTCCTGGGTCTCCAGCTTCTGACTGTAGATCATAGGACTTGCCTGTCTCTCTCTGCTTTCTCTCTCTCTCTCTCTCTCTCTCTCTCCCCCCCCCGCCCCCTCTATACACACACACAAACACACACACACATCGTTATGGTTTGGTTTCTCTGGAGAAATCTAGTACAGTGCACATCCTATTTAATTCCATAGAATATTAAAAATTCATGTATTTAGAGTTTAGATTTGATAAAATTAATAACTTTTACTGTTTCATCAGGGATGTTCTTAAATAAAAGTGGTTTTTAAAATTTTTTACTATAACTGTGTAGCAATAAAGAATAAAATGACTACTAGTACAATTTTGGTCTGGCTAAGGCACTAGCAGTTTTAGCACACATTGATTTTGCACTATTAGTAAAAATATTGATATAAGGAAAAAGGAAAAAAAAGTCTTTGTATTATTATAAAAATAGTTTTGACCTGTGGATCCCTAAAAGGGTTTTAGAGTCTCTCTAGGGGTCTGCAAACCATATTTAGAAAGCCAGTGGAATAAAGAAATACTCCTTTCACCAAAATTTCTAAGCTTCTTACTTGATAATTTGGACTTGCCCCAGCCATGTTCCCTGACAACATGGAAGAAACCGTCTGTAGTCAGGAAAGAGTGAGGCCAACACACAGGTCAGTTGAGCTGAGAGAAGAAGAGAGAGCTCTGATAACATCTTCTTCTGTCTTGGATTTAGCCCTGCCTGGAGCAAGATCTGGGCTTTCTGCTTAACAGAGCCAATGTATTCTCTCTTCTCTTTTTTTTTCTCTCTCTCTCTTTTAATCTAATCCAGTGTTAGGTTTCTTCTCCTTGTAGCCAAAATATTTCTATAAGATGGTCCCATCTCATTCACCCAATTTCTTCCTCTAATTTACTGTTCATCATAAGCTCTTCCAAGGTTTCCACCCACGGGTTTACTCTTCCCTTCACTTCCTCCTCACGTGGTTCTTCCTCTCCATGCCATACAACTTCTACCTGTGGCTGCCAAAGCTCTTGAAGACTTCCCTGATGTCTCCAGCCCACTCTGATGGGTCTTTTTTTTTTTTTTTGGAAATCTGTCAAGCTCCTATCAATAGAAAAGTTTTTAGTGGTAAATCATTCTCTGGTTTTCTTTTCTAATGGGTTTTGGGCTTGTCATTCTAACTAGAATGTTAGTTTCTTAATGGAAGAGGTCCCATTTAAGTGTTCTTTGCATATCACCGGGTATACTATAAGGAAATTATGTGTGTGTGTGTGTGTGTGTGTGTGTGTGTATATTTTTTTTGAGACAGAGTCCCACTCTCTTGCCTAGGCTGGAGTGCAGTGGCATGATCTTGGCTCACTGCAACCTCTGCCTCCTGGTTCAAGCAAATCTCCTGCCTCAGCCTTCCAAGTAGCTGGGACTACAAGAGCATGCCACCACGCCTGGCTAATTTTTTGTATATTTTGTAGAGACGGGTTTCACCATGTGAGCCCGAATGGTCTCGATCTCCATACCTCGTGATCCGCCCACCTTGGCCTTTCAAAAGTACTGGGATTACGGGCATGAGTCACCGCACTCACCTGTAAACAACTTTTTTTAACCCAGGGAATTTTGTTTTTCTCACATTTCTTAGAAAAATTTTTTCCTTAGTTGACTAAATGGAGAAATTACCTTTAGAACGTTATCCACAGGCAGCCTTCTGGAATAAAGAAAAGGTTTAGAGTAAATCATCTAATAGAACTACTGGCAAATCTCTATGGTTTCAAACTCATACAGGTGTTTAATATAATAACAAGTTGACGAATCAAAGGTAATAATAGCTGCTATTTACCAAGTGACTTCTATGTGATAAGCTTAGATTCTTTGCTTAAATTATCTTTAATTTCCACAATAATCATGAAAGGGAGATATTATTATCATTATCTCATAGCTGAGGATTGATCTGAAGAGCTTAAATAACTATTCCAAGGTGGCACAACTTATCAACTGGAAGTCAAGATTCATAAAGTCATTGGCTTTAAGGCATGTAATTGTTCCATTTACATATATTGTAAACACTCCCAAGAATAACATTGGATTCAATTGAACATTCATTTGTTGAATGCCTACTAATGTAAAGCACTGTACTTGGTGCCACAAGAGATTCTGAAATGAAAAAAAGAGCTAATGGTTTAGCTTGTTTATGTTTGGAGAACATTTTTCTCAGCAAGCAGTCAATAGCGTTGAACACATAAGTGCACAATCCTCATTAAAATATGGTGACCAGCTCCCAGGAAGCAGAAGGGAATGACATGTGCCTTGAGGATTCATTTTTATTGAAAAATCATCTAAAAGCAGTACTCTTTAAATCTCTTTCTAAATTGATCTTGAAGACTACTGATAATGGAAGCAATTGCAGAGAAAGAATACCAGAACCATATGATGTGTAGAAGCAACACACACCTTGGAATCTGAAATAGGAGATTTTGGAAAGTGGGATAAGGTTCAAATGTATTAGACTATATCTTAGCCAGTTCTGAATCGCAGGTTTTCATCTGCAGATGCTATAATATGTGTCTCACAGGAATGTTGAACTGATTAAGTAAGTAGGAATAAAGAATATTGTTCAGATACAGAGTAGGTACTAAGTAGAAATCCCACTACTTTCCCTCGTGAGCTCTTCAAATCACCTCTTAACAACCACAACCTTGGATATGAGAAAGGAATGTCTTGGTGCTAGCTGAAGGGAGATGATGGCCCTTTTCTCCAGCCTCCAATAAAAACCCAAGAACAACCTGTGTGGCATTCTTGCTTGGGCCAGTCCTTGAAAATCATGAGGGACAGGATTTCACTCCTCCCAAAGTACCTTCCTAGGCAAATTCTTAGAAAGATTTTTTTTTTTTCCTATCACAATGTAATTCCTATCAGAATATCTTTGTAATTTCCAGCCCTTGGTCGCAGAAGCTACCTAGAAAATATTTCATTCCTTTGTATGGGGAGACATTCAAATATTTGAAGCCATAAATCCGCTCCTATAAAAAATTGGCTAAATAAACTCTTTTTTGACTGTGTAGAATAAACATGCATACAATTGTCTTTGAAGTCGTTAGCTCACATTGAAAAGAAGAAAAAGTTTAGAAGAAATTAGATATATAATTTTGGGGGAAAATTTATCTACAATTTTAGCTCATAGTTTACAATTCCTATATGACTGGAAGGTATTTATTTTAGAATGGATGGATGTTCCTTATTAACCTGTAGGAAGGGTTTGTGAACATTTTGTTGGTCTGAATTATTAGGATCCCTAGCTGTCTAGATCTAGGCTGGATTTTGAGAAGTATAAAAGAAAAAAATTTCTCTTAGGAGTGTAGTGTTACTCTTTAAAAAAAAGGCCAGTAAATAAAAGGAAAACCCAGTCATTTCTCCTGGAAGCCTTTTAATAGTGACTCAGTGGCAATGTTGTGGTTGAAATTGTTGCTCCTAGATAATGGAAAAGTTAAAGCCGTCTTCTCAACAGTGACTAGAAAAATCTTTTAAATTTTAGAGATGTCATAAATATAGTCTTAAGAAAACTGTTGGGAAAATAGTATCTTGTTTTATTTGCTTATTTCCTGAGGAACAAAAATGATGGCTATTTTACAACTTTATCCCTATAAAGTTGTAGCCTTCGTGGTGACATAATTTCCAGTCAGCTAGAATCCCAAGAATCAAAGAAGAAGCTGAAATCTAATCACAGGAAGCAAATGCAACAGGCCAGTTGTATTTCCAGATATGTATTTCCAGACAGTTTTGGCTTGCCCAGTTCCCTAATTTTTCATACTTTTCTTTATTCATTTTTTGCTTAAAAATTGAATGGAATTTTGATGTGACATTTTGGAATAAATTTTAAAGAAGCATAAAACTAAAAACCTACTTGGAGAATTATGAGTGTTAGGTAATATATACAGTGTTAAGCAGAGTTTTACTAATTGGAGAATTTTACTTGTTCCCTTTTAAATTTAAAAGGTATGTGTTGCTTAACTCTGAAAGTCTGGGATGATGGGAAGACCTCAGGCATATTCTGAAAACAATGATTTTAAAGGAATGTCAAGTATGGTACTAAGAAAATAGTTTAAAATCTTTAATTTCCTTTCACCTGGCTCCCAATCAAGAAAATAATTGACCAAAAATATTGATATAAACCTTGTAAAGAGTTAAGGTAAAAAAGAATAACCTCTCATTACCTTTCTTTCTCAAGCAAAATATACATTTTAGTGAACAGATTTTGGGGGAAGAGAATGGAGTATCTATATTTACATGGCATCCATAAAGGACACAATTGTTAGTTTCATAAGTGTAAATAAGGAAAAAGATCACAATTCACAAATATAAATTTTTGTCATTTCGGGAACATAGAAGACCCCTGAGTGATAGTCATTTCATCACATGTCCGTGAGCTTTGTGTTCCAGGCAACAGAGGCCTTCACAGTGCTTGGACTATAATAATCCAACTATGATTTGAGGTTAATTAGGCCATTATGTGCAAAATTTGAGGATAAGGCCAATTTATCTCAATCCACTTCCATTTTCATGATGCCTGTCTTAGTTCGTTCAAGCAGTTATGACAGAATACAATAGTCTGGGTGGTTTAAACAACAAACCTTCATTTCTCATAGTCTGGAAACTGAACGTCCAAGATGAAGGGTGCTGTCAGATCGGGTGTCTGCTGAGGACCCACCTCCTGGTTTGCAGACAGCCATCTTCCAGTTGTGTCCTCACAAGGCAGAGATTAGAGAGAGAGCTCAGGTTTCTGGATCCCCTTATAAAGACACTAATCTCCTCACAAGGGCTCTATCCTCATGACCTAATTACTTTCCAAAGATGTCATCTCCAAATACCATCACACTGGGGATAAAGGCTTCAACATACGACTTTTAGGGGAATGCAAACCTTCAGTCCACAGCAAAGTCCATTGCCTATTGTTATCTCTTTTCAAAATTCAACACAAGCTTAATATTAATGTCTCTCTAGCAAACATTTTGCTTCAGTTGAGACTCAAAGCAATTGAATGGGACTCAGCAGTTTGGTTTGGATATTTCTCATGCAGCCTCTCTACATGGCCCTGCATGTAGCAGGAACTCTAAATCTTATAGCGCTAATTTCCCCTCCAGTGTCTAGAAATGGTTTCAGAAAGAATGATTACATCACTGAGCTACCAAGACAGAAAAAGTATAGGGTTAATGAACAAGAGTGAAGAAGGAGAAATGAAGGCTCCTCAGAAGCAAGTTACAGCAAGATTAATGTGTGAAATTCTACAAACTAACCAAGTTTAAGGAAGCAGTTTTAAGAGATAAATGATGGAGGACTTGTAAAAAAAGGTTTAACTCTGCCTAACAATGATATTTGCGGGTGTTTTTTTTTTTCTTATGCTACTAGTACAAGTTACAAGGGAAAGAGTAGAATGAAAAGAGCTAAAAAATTGCAACAGTGCAACTAGCTGTCAGGTAGAAAGAGTATATCCACATCACAAACAGGTGGTTACCTGAAGGAAGAGTGTGAGAGGGAAATAAATCTTTTATTCACCTTGGCTATAAACCTAATCCTGATCTCACTCCCTCCTGACTAGTCCTTATCCTGTCCTTAAAAACACTTATTTTGTTCAACATAATTATTGTCCAGTAAGTTCTAAAAATATCAGATTAGCTGACTGATTTAAACGTAAGAAAGTGATTGAACTTAAACATGAATGTACTTCAAGCAGTAGCTTAAAGTATATGCTATGGCTAATATGAGTTTTCCTCAAGAAATAGGTTTCACAGCCAAATAACTTCATGAGGCTGGGCTAAACCAGTTAAATTTGCCCCACCCACCACCCAGATGTCTCAGGGGCTTCAGGAGGGCCACATGCAGGCCACGTGCAGGAGAATGCAGCATCTCCCAAACAACTTTCTAGCACTGCCCCAACTTTTCAAAAATTTTAATGAGGAGCCTAATCTATAAAGTGTTGGTTAATAATGCATCTCTCAAAATATGAATAAATTATAACATTCTTCAAATAGAAAAAAATACCAAAGTTTAACAACTGTATCATTCACCAATTATCTACTATTTCTCCTCTTCTTTGATCTATTTGTTTACCCTTCAACTCTTTAAATAAACACAGACCTCTCTGCCAGTTTCCACCGATGTGTTTAAAATCCTCCTCTATCTTGCCTCCTCTTGGAAATGCACACAGAGGACATAAAAAAAGAAAAGATTAAAGTGTATTTTCCTTTGTTGCACTGAGGTTAGTTAAAAATACATCAGAAATATTGAAACATGAAAATCAGAACATTGGATTGGAAATTGGTGGTTGGATTTCTAGGAAGGATAGGTGAAAGCCCTGAGTATTAGTTTAATCTCAGAAGTAATCAAAGCAGTGATTTCTGGGCCCACATTGGTATAAGATATTTCCTGATGGCAGCTTGTGAATACAGATGAACACAGCAAATTGTACACCATTTCAGGAATACTGAAGCCCAAACTAATAAATTTCCCTAAACTCTGCTAAACTAGAAACATACGCTACAGGAGATGTTTTAACCTAAAAATAAAATATATTATCTCATACCAAAAAGTATTTCCAGATGCCCAAAACTTAAATGCATGACTATTGTGTAGTTCAGGGATTTTGTTTCTTAGAACTTCTGTATCAAGGACACATAAAGAAGAGTGTGGAGTCCCAGGAGGCTCTTCCCAATCTTAGCTGTGTGAAGTTGGGTAAAGCACTAGATGTCTAGTGAGGCTGTTTTTGATAGTTTGTAAAACAAGAAAATAACCCCTGCTTTAAGTATCCACACGTATGTCTTGATAATCAAATAAGAAAATTTAGAACATAATAAATTATAAAGTTGTATATGTGTGTTAGTTGCGAATGGGATATAATCTCGTACATCTCTCTTTTTTTCTTTTCCTTCTGTCTGTATGTTTAGATCTATGCGGAGATCTAATCTGTCTGTCTGTATATATCTATTTATCTTCTCCATCATCATCTCATCGTTTATCATCTAACATTTATCTATTATCATCTATTTATCATCTGTCTATCCATGATCATCCTGAACCATCATCTATTTATCTACTTATCTATATTTAAACATGTCCTTTTGTTATGCTTCTGTATATATACAGCTGTATTGGTGACTTTACATGTTTCAAGGATGACTATAAATGTGTAGGTTATTTATTTCTTTCTCTTAATATTCTGAAGCATCCCCAAGACTATGTGAAAAAATTATGGTAAAAAGCTGAAGATAGTAATTTATTTGCATCAGTTTGCCCAGAGCCTCATTGGATGATCAAGCCTAAATTTCTTTTCTTCTTTATTATTATAAAGTATTAATTATGCCAGAGAGGAGAAAAACATAATTGGATTATTTAGGACCTATATTTTGTAATATCACCTAATTTTATAACATAACAGGTACCATTATGGCAATGCAAAATAAAACATGGGATGAAGTTGCTCAGGATGCAGAGCACTGTGGTTTGTGTGCATTTTGCCCCGTTCAGTACCACTTACGACTACTGAATATTCTACAAATGTGCACAGAAATGGGTGCCATTTGTTTTGGAATAACCTGGAAGAATGAGGCTCAATTCTGCTGCTCTAAAGGATGAATAGTTCTTTTGAAAGCTAAATACGTAACTGTGAGGCCTGGAAGCGCTAAGTTCACTTAGACAAACATGTCACTCTGATGGCTGGACTTTAGCACAAACCCAAGCCCACTGCATTGATTGGCCGAGAACTCAATGAAGTCAAACGTGAAGGTCTTCTATACACCATGGATGGTGGGGAGAGGAGGGCAACCCCTTAAGACCTGGAGTCCCTCTCTGGTTACCAGTCTCCCAGACTAGCCAGGTGGCAGCTGGCCTGCCAGTTTCTCTTTCTTTTACATCTGCTGTTTCTTCCTGAACATCTGCTATTATACTATACTATGCTGTAGGAAATTAGGAATACAGTGGTGAGCCAGGCAGATGTTGCACCTGTGTTTATAAATCTTATATCCTAGTAGAGATGAGAGTTTTTAAAAAATCATACTAACAAAATCAGACTCCAAATTATTATAAATGCCAAGAAGGAAATTAATAGACTGAAAGAGCAAATAAAAAGCAGGTGGTTCCATGGATAGGGAGATCAGAGAGGGACTCTCTGAGGAGGTGAGAGTGAAGTTAAGACATCAAAGTAGGTCTCAGATTAAATGCCAGAGCACGAAGAAGTTTCTGCTGGAAGAGGGTGATTGAACATCGCAAGTAAAAGAAACGTCATGTACAAAGGCCCTGAAGTGGGAATGGGCCAGGATTTTTGGAGTGTAATGGCAGGGTCCCGTCTAGGAAGGACAGCTGTAGCTTTTGAATTGTCATAGACCCATGTGCCAGGAGCAGTGAGGAAAACAAGTGAGTGGGGATTTCTGGAGGTATTTTCACTTTGTTCCTGTTCTTATAATCAAATGGAGCTTTTCAAACTGAGATGGATGGGTTTCAATATTTTCCCAACTGACATGGTTGTACCAGATCAAACTGGATGAGTCTTAGCCCCGAGAGTTGGCGTTTTTCTGAACATTCTTTGGAAACATACTCTCTTCAACAGCATAGAGACAGAAAACAGATGGCATTTTTCAGAAACAAGAAATAATCTTATTTGCTATAGAGAGAGTATGGGATGATGTCTGGTTTCAGGTAAGGCTTGATGTGGCTTCTGGGCAGCTTATGGAAAGCTCTGAATGTCAAGTATGTTTTTAATCCACCATAATGTTGACACCAGCAACTTGATCTTACTTGCAGAGATGGATACCATGAGCATCCTGGCTGCCCTACCGCCATCCTTACCTGGCACTTCCTGTTTGCCTCCATGATCTGGGACATGCTTGGTATTGCAGGGGGCCTCCAAGCCCATGCTGGCATTCATTCTGACTAGTTGATGTTTATTCATTACTGGTTATTAAATATTTTAAATGTCACTTATATTAGTTCCACAGAACTATTATTTTTAAAATTTCTGCATTTAAATAGGTTTGGAGATACAAGAAAGATATGTCTCCAGACATGCTTGAGAGCCTCTTTCATCCCCAAGTTGCTGTTCAGGGACCCAGAGATCCACAGAGTACCCTTTGGTAACACTCCTGAACTGCTTCAGTGACCTTATTTAAATGTCTCTTGTGTTAAATTCCTCCCCCATGTAAGCCACCTCCACCGTGTGGCCTCTGCTCTCTTTCTAAAACACAACTATGATTAGGTTATTTCCCTGCTTACAAACTCAACGACTTCTCATGCCTGCAGAATACAGGCCAAAACTCCTTATTAGGACTTCCAAGACTCTGCAAATGGTTACCTCTCCACACGTCAACACCTGTTATTCCCAGTTCTTCCCTCAAGGCCCCTGTGACCTAGACACAAATGACTATTTTGAACACAGCAGAGACTTCATAGCTCCTGGCTTCCTCTTTATTCCCTTGCCATAGACCCCTGATCTCGCAGAGCCTAGCATAAATTGCATTCTTCCTACAAAGTCATTCTCAATCTCCTCACTCCCAGTGAGTCTCCCTACTCTCGGCTCTCATGGCAATTTGTTTACATCCAGAACATTTATCTCAGGCCCAATTGTACTTATTGTTAGCCATGTCCATTTTGGTCTCCACCAGACAGTGAGCTCCGGCACTACACAGTGTTCATCTCCTAATGACCCACCCTGCCCCTTCCCCTACCCCCAAGGTATGGCTTTATACATTGCACCCATTTGCTGTTGTTTTGTCAGCCTAGGCTAACTGTGTCAGGTCATTCTCGCGCCACTATAAAGAAATACCTGAGACTGGGTAATTTATAAGGAAAAGAGGTTTAATTGGCTCATGGTTCTGCAGGCTTTCCAGGAAGCATCACTCGGCTTCTGGGGAAAGCTCAGGACAGTTTTACTCATCACAGAAAGCAAAGCGGGAGCTTGCAGGTCACATAGTCAAAGCAGGAGCGAGAGAGAGAGTGGCAGGGGAGGTGCCACACACTTTTCAACGAACAGCTCTCATGTGAACTCACTGTCGTCGTGAGGACGCCACCAAGGGGATGGTGCTAAACCATTCATGAGAAATCCACCCCCGTGATTCAATCACCTCCCACCGGGTCCCACGTCCAATACTAGGAATTACATTTCAACATGGGATTTGGATGGGGACAAATATACAAACTATATCAGTAAACCAAAAAACAACAAAACAAAAACAAAAACAAAAGTCAAGTGATGGTATTGACAGGGCACTCAATCAGAAGATCTGGTCTTCAGGCCAGTCTCTGAGCCTGAACAGATATATGGCCTTGGGCATACTCCATAAGATCAGGGGTTCTGGTACCTCAAAGGATAAATGAAGAGTCCTGCCCAAGTCTACCTTCTCTGCGGAAACTTGAGCCCGTGCCTGACCTTATATGTGTAAAAATGCACTGTAATTACTTTTTAAATTTGCGCTGTTAGGCCCATCCGACACACACAGCCAGTGTTAACCTACCTTCCTTCTACTGTCAGTGAATTCTTCACCTACAAAGACTGGGCGCCCTTCACCTAAGATTTCTGGTCACATTGGGTCAGTATCAAAGGTGTTTTGGGCAGTTCTTCTTATAGGTAAACTGTCAGGACCTCAATGGAAAATCAGTACACAGAAGGAGAAGGACAAATAGCCCTGGGAGGTGCAGGCTCCCCTTCTCCCACTGCCTCAATTCACACATCCTTATTTCTCACCTGGGGCACCCCAGCAGACTGGCCTCCTGCACTCATGCCCCAGATGGAGGCTCAGGTGACCCTGAACATGCAAATATGATCATTATTGCCTGCCTGAAGCCTGCCAATGATCTCTAGTGCTTTTGGGGACATGTTTAAATGGCTCTTTATGATCTGATGCCTGCCCTTGTCCTCTGGCCACTCCGTTATTCACTTCTTATTGCAGTCCATACATCACTAGCCATTCCCCATCAACTTAGGGTGGTCCAGTGAAATCCAGGATACCCAATTAAGTTTGAATCTCAGACAAATCACAAATAATGGTTTAGTATAAGTATGTTCCAAATATTAAATGGGATGTATTCATACTTACACGAAAACATTATTTGCTATCTATGTGAAATTCAGATTTTACTGGGTGTCCTGGATTTTTATTTGCTAAATCTGGCCACCCCACCTATTACACACATGGTCTCAAGGACCCCTGCCTGCTCCCCTGCTGTCATTTCTTCCACGGACACATTTTTCTCCCTCTCCTCCTGCTTCACATCTGTGCATCATTCAGAACTCCTTCCATTTCCTCGGCAAACCCTCCGTTACTTCCCAATCTAATTTGGATGCTTCTCTGTGGTACCCTGGGCCTATGTCTAATAATTTACTTATACATATCTACTGTAATTATTTATTTGTATTTTTCCCTGACTCACTAAACATTTCCTGAGGGCAGGAATCATGGCCTCTTCTTTTATCTATTTCTAGAAACAGAAATAGAATAACAGAGTGGCAGGCACATCATAGCTGTTCAATGTTGTTTGTCTGATGAATCAAATGATGTCATTTACTAGCTTTTGAAAGCACACAAAGAAAAACAGAGGGGCAGAGGCCTAGGTTTCCAGGGTAAAGGAGAAGGTACCAGACATCAAAGCTAACTCATTTCTGGATGGCCATATTTATGGGACAATTAAGGGGACTGCAGTTAGGAGGCAGGCTGCAGATACAAGAGGAACACTCAAGTCAGCACAGTCAGAAAGCCCACGGCCAGGTATCAGTGACTGAGAACATAGAGACCAGAGATTGGAAATAGTGCTTTGGAAGCCTTGCATCTCAGTAACCCCGTGGAAGAATAAGCCTTAGGATAACGTGAATTTGACAGTAAAGATTGATGACCTTGCTGACAAATAAAGGCTATACCATGAAATCTTTTCCTCTGTAAGAATTTTAGCAAAAGAGAAGGAATAGGACCATCTGGCCACACCTGTCTTAAAGAAACTGATCTCATCAGCAGTGGTCCCAAGAGGAGTCATGAACACTGGCTTGGGAGTGTCGGGCAAGCTCTTCTTCTGGCTGTACAAAATGACAGCGTGGCCAGTGCAGGCAGCAAGAGCTTGCAGAGGCAGGTGGTAACTTTGATGTTTTCTCTGTAGGACCCTTTTCCCAAACATCCTTTCCTTTTACTAGACTGTTCATGCCACTTCAAACCTTAATTTGAGAATTAACCAGAGCTACGAGGGGGGATATGTAAAGATAGATTTGATGTATGTAAAGGAAGATTTGATGGATTTACCAAAGAAAGGAGATGAAAAACACAGGCCATTAACATAGCAGTGCCTCAGGTTCCTAGCTCATCCTGTCTCCTTCACTTCTTCAGCAGCTTTCCCCTATTTTTCTGTTCTTTTCTCTCCTCTTGCTTCTTATCAACCTAACCCTCAGCCCCACACCCCAAGTGAATGACTTTTGGCTTAGTGAATGTTTAATAATGGATAAGCTACTGTCCTACACTTTTGGAATAAATGTTGAGAATCTGACAAATATTCACAACTTTTACAATATACTTCAGGGGCATATCCTAAGGAACCAATCAGAGGCCAAATATTTATGTTCACTGATGCGCATTACAATATTACAATCTGAGATGCTCATGCAATAAAACACTATCCAACCATCAGAATAATATTTTCTGGGAGTATTTAGTAACAGAGGGAAATGCTTGTGATTGCCATCATGAAAATCAAAATAAAAGACTCTAAGTTCCAAATACTGTTATGCATGTATGTATGTATGTATAGATACATACATAAGAGACAATGAAGCATTGAAGTTAGAAGCATGAGGCTTGGAGCTAGACTCTTTTAGTGACATTTTTACTGTTTTTCAGTTGAGATTCTCTGAAAATTCACTGGGCATCAGGATGTCATTATAAAACCAGAGGAATAGAATTTGTCTAATAGAACGTTTTTGTGAATTTATATGAGAGATCCTTTGTCAAATGACTACTCTAGTCCCATCCACAGCAGGAATTCAATAAATGGTATATACATATATACATTTAAGATATTACTACCAAAAATATATGAAAATCTTATTACCATAGGTTACCACTAAGTAGTGGTATTACAGGTTTTTCAATTTATTCTCCATGTTTATTTTTAAGTTACGTATAGTAAATGTATACCACTTTTATAATAATTAAAATATTAAATTGACATAAAGTTTGCAACAGCTACGATATTTGTTTTGTTTTCGTCTTTGTTTTCTTTTCTTGCTAGAGACAAGATAAAAAGATCTAGGGCTATTGCCAACAACATGCCAAGGTCAGATAGGAGACTCTGTGTGACCTAATATTTCCTGGCAGACATGAAGGCTCAGGATGGCTCTTGCCTGCTTAAGCAAAACCTTAATTCAGAAAACAGGTCTGTAGGAACTGTTTGTGTTATATTTATAAGACTTAAAACTACCTAAACAGTAAGATACCGTAGTTTCTGAGAATCACGCTCTGCAGTGAGGACACCAAGTTAATTATCATTGATGAAAGACTGTAAGTGAGAGCAACTTAGAGACTCCAGACACACCTTTCCCTACTCACATGCCTGATTACAAGCCTCGAAATGCTCTATAGACCAGTGTGCATTTACTTAGGGACATTTTAGTTTTTGTTGTTGATATTTCCCCCATCCTCTGTTTCTATAATGGACTTCTGGGCTTCCCTGACTTGTCTGTATTCTTCAGTGTTCATGTCTCTGTAGAATGACAGTTAATGAAGAGAAAGTGAATGTGTTATCACGGCCAACACTGAGATTGCAGGAAGAAAGATAGGAAAGCCACAGGAAAGATAGGAAAAACTCACCAAAGAGGAAATAAACCACCCAAAATAAAAGGCAATTTTGTTTGTGAAATGTGACAAATGTGGTAATCTACTTTATTTATGACGGACTACATGTTAAAGTGTGGGGTGATGAAAAGGGCCGACTTCTGTCCTCTGGCCTCTGCCTTCAAGCTGGTCTTGACCATCATCATCATCCTTCAAATGATGAAATCGCTGCAGTAACTTTAGGGCTGTTTGCTCTGCTGCTGGCCTCGCTGTATGCAAATCAGCCCTTCTTCCGAGGCTCAACTGTGCTATGTCCATTACCCTAGTTACTGCTCACAATCTACATAATGTGACAAATCATGAAACATGAACTAGCAAAATGTGTGTTTATAAAGGAGGCAATACCTTTATTGTTTTCAGAGGAGATGACAGTATGTCTAGAGAGCTCATGAAAAATAGAAGAAATAGAAAATGCATATTCCAAAGCCTAGACTTTTTAAAAGCAATTATCAATCGTAAGTTATAATGCAAAGAATGCGATTCACAACAGTGGTTCTTCTGTGAGCCAGACGGGTGTGCATTTCATTCAGAAGTAGTGCATAGTCCCCAAACTTGCACCTCACTTGAGCCCTGGATCCCTAAATCATTCTGTTTTTGTCCAGAGTTTCATAAGGTTGATTTTGAAAACGTTCCCACGAGCTCTGGCTATGGGAATCACAGTGGGAAATAAACACCATAGCATCTTCCCCATCATCACCATCTCCTACGGAGACAAAACACATTTTCCCCAAAATGCTAACTGGGCTGTCTGCCTCCAGCGTAGACAATCTTTTACATTGTTACCACAGAGTAGTTTTAGTTGCCTGGACCACGTCTCCAATTGAATGGCATGATGTTTTGGTTAAGGGTAGAGTAGTGGGTTGAATGGTGATCCCCAAAAATATAGGTCTATATCCACTTCTCTAGAAACTCTGAATGCCACTTTATTTGGAAAAAGGATATTTGCAAATATAATTAAGTTAAAGGTTTTCAGATAAGACCACTCTGGCTTATACAGTTGGTCTCTATATCCAATGAAATGTGTTATTTTAAGAAACACAAAGAGGACAGACAGACAATAGGGAGGCAGTGTAAACCTGGAGGCAGAGATTGGAGTCATATGGCCACAAGCCAAAGGATTCCACAGAAGCTGGAAAAATTGGAAGAGACAAGAAGCAATCTTCCCTAGAGTCTCTGGGGGAAGCCTGGCCCTGCTGACACCTTGAATTTGAACTTCTGGTCTCTGGAATTATGAGTCAATTTCTCTAAGGCACCTACTTTAGGATAATTTGTCAAAGTTACTTCAGGAAACTCAGATAAGTAGGTTCTAGAGTTAGCAAACCAGTGTTGTAGTTCCAAATTCGATATGACCTTGGGCAAGTTGATAAACCTCTCTACAGTCACATCTGTAAGGTGAGGATGATAAAAATAATATAGTCATGAGCTATTCGGTCAATGACAAGTTGGTCCTATGAGATTGTAATACTGTATTTTTATTGCACCTTTTTATGTTTAGATACACAAATACCATTGCCAGCAGTGTTCAGTACAGTAACATACTGTGCAGGTTTGTAGCCTAGGAGCTATAAAAAATAGTATAGGTGTGTAGTAAGCTATCCTATGCAGCTTTGTGTAAGTATACCCAAGGACGTTCACACAAGGGCAAAATTGCCTTACAGTGCATTTTTGAGAAAGTATCTCTATGATTAAACAATGTAAGACTGTATGTTCCTCACATGGGTATTGTGAGATTTAAATAATATGTCTATATTATTATTATTATTATTATTGCATTTTTATAATGAAAAGGCTGAGGAAAGGGGTTTGCCTGAACAAGGGAAGACAGTCCTCTAAAGGTGTATTGGATCATCACCTCTTATCAGATAGAAACTATCTTCAGCATTTAAACAGTGGTTCTGTTTTAGCATGTACCTAGCACATTTTCAAATACCCTAGAGTCTGTTTTCTGTAAGCACCTGGACATGGCTTTGCAGGTATCCTTGACATATGGCCTCAACTTGACTCATTGAGTGGACTGACCTAGCTTCACCACTATCTCTTATATTCCGCATGCTCTTTAATGACATTGAATATTTATTTGTCTTTGCCTTGTTTTCTTCATTCATTGGTAGCTTGCTCCTGGGTCTTAAATTACTTTGAAGTATATTACACATCCTTTGTATGCTCTATGGAATCTCGTTCATAGTAGGTCTGTGATAACTGATTGGATAGTGAATGCCTCTTACCGGCATGTAAGGAGGAATCAAGTAGCTGTGACATATTCTGAGGACCTCCAAAGAACGACTTGCTACTGACTGGACCTCTCTCATCTTTTAGCATGTGAAGTTTTGCAAATACAATCCACTTTGTTCTGAATGTCCTGACACCCGCTTCAGAGCTCAAGATTCAGACTCCAGCCTGAATGTCATTTCCTGAGAAATTCCCTCCCTGACCCACTGTGCTGGTTAGGTCCACCTGCCAATCACATCCACAAAACCCTCTGCTTCTCCTTCAACACACTCATCTCCTCTGTAATGATCAGATGAACTCATGTCTTTCTCAGAGGACAACAAATTTGATGAATGGGGACCAGGGACGTTTATTTCCATCTGTATCCCTGCATCTGGTACCTATTTGTCATGTGTTTAATAAATATAACTGCCTGTGCCACCCTGCGATAAAATACTATAGTTGCTTCCTCTTCTTTAGCTTTGGTCTGCTATTTTCTCACAAATTTTTTTCTATGCACATTGGTTTGTCAGGGGGTAAAATGTCTGACATGTATATTATACTTTTGTTACATTCAAATTACAGCTTAGGAACTTAATGGACTCAATGAAAATACTACTTTTGGAAATGAGCACTTTGAGTTCTCAGTTTTCCTCTTCAATACTTTGTAACCCTACAGAGTGACATGAATTTCGATAGCATCAAGGATACAAGACCTCAATTTCCTGGACAAACCAACATGCAAGTAAATTATATTTTTTTCCAGGAAAATTTCATAGAAAAATTGGAAAATGGCCAGGTGTGGTGGCTCATACCTGTAATCCCAGCACTTTGGGAGGTCAAGGCAGGTGTATCACTTGAGCTCAGGAGTTCAAGACCAGCCTGAGCAATATGGCGAAACCCCGTCTCTACTAAAAATACAAAAAATTAGCTGGGTGTGGTGGTGCCGCTTGTGGTCCCAGTTACTTGGGAGGTTGAGGTGAGAGGATCACTTGAGCCCAGGAGATAGACGTTGCAGTGAGCTGAGACCACGCCACTGCACTCCAGACTGGGTGACAAAAGTGAGACTCTACCTTAAAAAATATAAAAATTTAAAAAAAAATTTAAAAAATGGAAAACATTAGGGATAAACTAAAGCTACCAAGTGTATTGGCATGGGGATAAAGACCTAATTAAGAGAAGCCAATGGAATTTTATTCTTTTCTAATACCCAGTTAGTATTTTTCATACTGTATTCTGCAGAGTGTCAGTCCTTGAGATGATCCAGGTAAAGGAGCTTAATGAGTAAGTTTGTTTAAGAAACACTGCTATCTATGATCTCTTCTGGAGAGTACAATATATCTGAGTCCATTAAATGCTCTGCAGAATCCTACATTGAGACATTTTCAACTTAGTTTAAACCAGCAATTCTTAAACTTGTATAAACAAGCAGTTCTCAAACTTATTTGACCACTAACCTTATTTTATTTTAAAAAGCAAATCATACTTATTGATATCTTAATTTTATTTAAAAAAAAAACAAGTCATAACCATTGACATCCAGAAAGCTCTTTGAAATACATTTTGAGAAATTCTTTACTAGGGTAAGGATAACTGAGATAAAAATGTGAATTTATAGAAAGACAAAGGTATAATGATTTTATTATCACCCATGAAGGGTTATCTTGAGTTGATCGTGCCCCTAACCACTACTTAGGGTCAACACCTTACTCCTCTAAAGCCAGCTCTAGTGCAATAGGCATTTACTCCTTTTTTTTTTTTTTTTTTGGATGGAGTCTGGCTCTGTCGCCCAGGCTGCAGTGCAGTGGCGCAGTCTCAGCTCACCGCAACCTCTGCCTCCTGGGTTAAAGCAATTCTCCTGTCTCAGCCTCCCGAGTAGCTGGGATTACAGGGGTGCACCACTACACCAGCTAATTTTTGTATTTTTCGTAGAGATGAGGTTTCACCATGTTGGCCAGGTTGGTCTCAAACTTCTGACCTCAAGTGATCCTCCCACCTCAGCCTCCCACAGCGCCGGGATTACAGGTGTGCCACCATGCCTGGCCCAGCATTTACTCTTTACAAATGTAGTTAAGAACATGGGGATAGGATGATAATTTAACTAAATGATCAGTGAGTAAGTTCACAGAATGAAGGACAGCCAGACTGTCCCAAAGCTTAGGTTGCCTTGTTTTTAGCCACAATCAAAAGTTTTTCTATGTGCTTTCCATGTATAAAGTACTTAATAATCAGTAGAAGAATCAGTATCCAACATTTTTGAAAAATGTTCTCAACTCCATGGAATGATCGTGCCGAGCAAACAGCAAAATTCAGAGAGGACACTTTGTAAATTATAAAGTGCTTCACTAAGCACTTTGCCAGTATATTCAGTGCAACCTTTTCAGAAAGAAGATTGTCATCAATATCCTTGAAATCGCCTCTTACGTTGTCTTGGAAGTTCTGGTTATTAGAGAGAAGAGACACAGAACAAGGCTCTGAAGCTTTATCTTGACAAATTGACTGCATGGCAGCTTGTTCACAGGAGCTGAGATTTCATCTGAATACTAATGCCGGCATTGTGTTGACTTTACCAGGTCAAGCTCAAACACTCCAGCTCACAGTTCACCCACCGTACAAATTTTCTTCATTACTGCCATGTCCTCACATTTTAAAAGTCTGCCTTGCAAGAAATTACACACGTTTGAACACTGTCAACAAATGAGATCTGACAAGTAAACATTTTGCAGCAATGGGTTTTGAAATCTGGACTTTGATTGCTTTCAACTCCTGATGATATTGTATCACAGATTCTTCACATGCTGGATTTAAAGTGTCCTTCCTTTTTGAAAAGCCACAGGGAATCAATAAGGAGTAAGAATTTTTAACAAGCTGCAGCACCTCAAAGCTAAAGCAATTAGTTCACGAAGCTTGATACGCCACCCTGTGAAGGTGAACCTTGGAAACTTTGAGACAGGAGAGTGGAAGAAAGTCTGTTTCACCAGCGATTTTCCTACAGAAACTGGGAGCCTATGCACCTTGTTTGTTGCTGCCAAAGAATTGTCTAAATAAGCATTTTCACCAGCTGGCACTCAGGAAAACCCCAGAGTCCTCTGAACACACAAAGCCCCCTTAGGACACATGTGTGACTATTTCCAAGGCAGTTACAATAAAATCAAAGTGGCACCATTTGTTACAGATTCAAGGTCTCTTAATACAGCCTACATTTACACAGTGGAAACGGAGGGCTGAGAATGATGTCCTCAAGTAGAAGAGCACAATAGAAAGATTCGACCTGAAAGTCAGAAGACTTGCGTCTTAGTCCAGATTCTATTTGTTCTGTTTTTTATTGGTGGTGGGAGATTAACTTCTTCAGCCCTCAGTTTCTTCTCCTGTAAAATAGAAAATTATATGCCCTGTCCAACCTACTTCACAAAGATGTAACTAGAGAAATTATATGTGAGCGTGTTTCTGATATTATCAGTCTTTTTATGTAAGCTATTCCAAAGATATTAAATGGCTACTTATTGTCAGGTTGTTTTTTTTTTTTTGCCTTCAACTTTTATTTTATGTTCCAGTGTACATGTACAGGATGTGCAGATTTGTTACGTAGATAAACATGTGCCATGGTTGTTTGCTGCGCAGATCATACCGTAACCTAGGTATTAAGCCCAGCATCCATTAGCCATTCTTCCTGATGCTCTTTCTCCTCCCACCCTCCACCCTCCAACAGGCCCCAGTGTGTGTTGTTCCCCCTAAATGTTCATGTGTTCTTATCATTCACGATCATGTATAAGTGAGAACATGTGGTGTTTGGTTTTCTTTTCCTGTGTTAGTTTGCTGAGAATGATGGCTTCCAGCTCCAACCATGTACTTGCAAAGGACATGATCTCATTCCTTTTTATGGCTTCATAGTATTCCATGGTATATATGTACCATATTTTCTTAATTCAGTCTATCATTGATGGGCATTTGGGTCGATTCCATGTCTTTGCTATTGTGAATAATGCTGCAATGAACATACACATGCATGTATTTTTGTAGCAGAATGCTTCATATTCCTTTGGGTATATACCCAGTAATGGGATTGTTGGACCAAATGGTGTTTCTGCTTCTAAATCTTTAAGGAACCAGCTGTGTGATCATATTTTATAAAGTGTAAAATACTGTCTTAGTTTGATTTCCCCAAAAAACAGATGCTGAGACAAGAATTTGAGTGCAATAGTTCACTTGGAAAATAATTCCAGGAAACACCAGTAGGGGAAAGGGAAAAGAGGCAGTACCAGACATAATATCAAATAAATTCTCACTGTTTGCAACTGACTTTTGGGTTGGAACTCTGGGAAGCAACATAGGACACATACCCCAGGGTTCTCTCACTGTTGGTCCTGCTGAGAGCATACACACAAACTCTCTGCAGCCATTGAGAAGGGTCTTCTGGGTGAGTGGAAGTTAATACTTGACACTTCAGCCTACTACGTGCAGAGACTGATTGGGTTCAGAAAAAGTCAGAGAAAGCTGCTAGCCAAAGAGATGTCAGTCCTGGGAGTTGGAAGGGACTTGGTGTGCACTTAAATGGCAACAGCCAGGTGGGTATGAGCCAAACCTTGACAGCTCTGAGATAGAATCCAGGCTTTCTGGAACCTACTAAGATGATCTTTCCCCTTTTTTATTAAAAAAAAAAAAATATTGGTCATGGAGGTGTGGACCTGTAATCCCAGCTACTTGGAAGGTTAAGGTGGGAGGATCACTTGAACCAGGGAGGTTAAGTCTGTAGTGAGCTGTGATTGCACCACTGCACTCCAGCCTGGAGTACAGAGGAAGACTCCGTCTAAAAAAAAAAAAAAAAAGAAAGAAAAAAAAAGATTATTTTTGAAATCTGTTCATGCAGAAACATTTATCTTCAATTGTTCTACAGCAAGAGTCAGCAAACATTTTCTGTAAAGGGCCAGATCATAAATATTTTAGGCTTTGTGAGCTACATAGTCTCTGTCACAACTACTGAGCTCTGCCGTTACAGCATAAAAGCAGCCATAGGCTATATAAGGTGAATGAAGAAGCATGTTTGTCTTCTAATAAAACTTTATTGACAAAAACAGTCAGTGAGCTGTAGTTCTCCTCCGCAGTATTTCATCACAAGAACATAGCATGGTGTATTTATCTATTTCTCAGCAGCTGGCCATTTAGATCATATCTAATATTTTGCAATTATAAATAATGATTCAATAAATATATATGTCTTTTTAATAGTTATGTAAGAATTTCTCTTGGTGTTTACTTAAAAAATGGCATTCCTGGCCAGGTGCAGTGGCTCACACATGTAATCCCAGTACTTTGGGAGATCGAGGCAGGTGGATCACTTGAGGTCAGGAGTTCGAAAACAGCCTGACCAACACGGCACAACCCCATCTCTAATAAAAGTACAAAAAAATTAGCTGGGCGTGGTGGTGTGCACCTGTAGTCCTAGCTACTCTGGAGGCTGAGGCAAGAGAATCGCTTGAAGCTGGGCAATGGAGGTTGGCAGTGAGCCGAGATCACACCACTGCACTCCAGCCTGGGCGACAGAACGAGACTCTTTTCTCACTAATAATCAGAGAAATGCAAAATAAAATGCTAATACTTACTGATGTAGCCAACTTTTTCAATTTGTTTTATAAATTATGTTTTTGAACTTTTTTTCCAAAATCCTCAAGATAGTATAGAATATTTAAATCTTAGTTTACCTTTATTACAGTCCCTTCTTGGGGTCTATGTTTATGCACAGAGTCCAACTACAGCTCCTCCTTTGTCTCTGGGCCCACAGCCTCCACTTCCAGCCCTGGGAGGGTGCTGAAATCCAACTGTCTTCAGTGTATGTTCAGTCCTCAAAGACAGGCAACTCCACTTCTAGACTGGAGTTCCTTTCTCATGTTTAGCACCTGAAGATTCCTCTTTCTTACTATTAAGTTTGACTATATGTTTTTTATTCTATTTTACCAAGTATGTTTATCTTTTGGAGTAGGAACGGGAGCTTTTCATTTCTGCTTGGGTCTACCAGATGTTTGCAATCCCTGTCACAATCTATTCACATTGTGCCTCTCCAAATGGACACCAAACTCTGTACCTGCAAGATTCATAATAAAATTGGTAGCCTGGAAATTAGCTAGCAATATGAGCTCTACCTAGTACCACATTATGGCCTGTTAAGCCTAAATTGTGAACTTCTTGAGGGAAGGGACAATACATTATATATCATTTTATCTCCAGCATCTATCACAGTGTATTAGATGCTAATATATTATGTATATAATACAATAATATGACATTGTCATAGGTACTTGGTCAATGTAAACATAAAGAGTGCATGAAATAGAAAAATGTCAAGAGGCTTTATGGGGCCTACCTTGAAGAATGGCGTAAGAATTGTCCACAGTGATTTCTGGACTGGATACTAAGAATAAATTTACTTAATATTATTCATTTAGTGCCTATTGTGAGTAAAATCCATCTCAGCTTTGAAGGATGTTATAGAAAATAACACAAATTATTTTGCTCTGCAAAAGCCATAGACTCCTTGCTATCTCATAAAAGAGCAAAGATAACACATACGAAACATTGCAGGTTTTCTTGCTGTTCCTCAAACATTTCAGGTGTGCTCCCACCCCTGGGCCTGCATGGACTGTTTTCTCTCCACATAACACCGTTTCTCCATATTTGTGTAAGTTTCCCTCCTTCTCAAGTTTTATTCAAGTTTTTAATTTCTCCAAGTTTTTATTCAGAAATAACTCCTCTGACAAATTAGGAGGGAAAGGATATTTCTTCAATTTGAAAACAAATATCTGCTCAAAACCTTTAGTAAATATCATAGGTAATGGTGCAATAGTAAATACTTTCCATTTGAGATTGATATGGGACAAACATATCTAGTAACATTATTTATTTCAGTATTTTATTAGAAATTCTAATATAAACAATAAGGCAAGCAAAGATATTAAATTTATAAGGATTGACAACAAAGAAATAAAAGTTATTACTCACAAATCACAAAATTTTGCCTGTAGAAAACCCAAAAATTCTACAGATAAACAGTTAGAATTTAAAAATGAGTTTCCCAACATCACTTTATATATGTTGATAATATCAAATTATTTGTATTTCTGTAATTCATCAGGAATAAGTTTTAATCATAAAAAGGATACCATATACAACAACAAAAACTAATACAAAAATAAATTTAATGGCCACAAGATCTCTACACAGAAAATTATGAAACATTGTTGAGGTAAATTAAAGAATATCTAAATAGAGAAATGTATCATTGTCTATTGGTCCAAATTTAATACACTTTAAAAGTGGAGAAGACAGACAAACAAAAATTAAAATCGACAAGAACAAAAGTAGGTTTGGCAAACATTAATAACAGTGATAAACCCCTAGCAAGGTTAATCAAGGAAAAAACTAAGAAGACACAATTTCCAATATCAGAAATGAAATAGGGGACTTCACCAGTGATCCCCTCAATATTAAAATGATGATAACAAAATTCTGTGAACTACTTTATGGCAATAAATTAGACAAACAAAACTGACAAGTTCCTTTAAAAACAATTTACCAACTCCCACGAAATATATACAAAAATAAATGAAAAGTCTGGATACCCCCATATCTGTTAAAGACATTGAAATTTTAATTAAAATTGTTCCCAAAGGATGGCGTTAATGGTACATTCTAAGGAACATTCAGGAAAGAAACAATGCCAATCTTCCACAGACTCTACTGATAATTACAGAAGCAGGAACAACATTTTCTTATCTGTCTAGAAGACTACCAAAGACATTTTTAGAAGAGAAACAAATGTGTCTCATGAATACAGATGCAAAAATCCTTAACAATATAAATAATCACATCCTGGAAAATATTTTTAAAAGTATTTTGAATAAAAGTAAAAGTAGAATATTTAATAAATATTCCATACTATCTGAATGTATAGTCAATTTAAAATTTTTAATAACTAGCACATTAAATTTAATAAATTGAATTATATTTAAAGTATTTAACCATTGAATATTAAAATCTATCATATGATGTCTGAAATACTTAATAATAAATATAATGAATAAAATATTTTTAAACACCTAGAATACAGTATTGTAAGTGAAGTTTATCTCAGGAAGCAAAATGTGTTTAGTATTCAAGAACCAATCAACATAATTCATTGAACTGATAAAGGAAATCATTATATTATTATCTCAAGAGATACAGAAAAAAACATGAAAACATTCAATTCCCATTCATGATACAAGAAGAAAAACTTTCAGAAAAATCAACAATAGAATGCAAGATCCTCAATCTCATAAAGTATGTCTACAGAAATCATACAGCTACAACTATATATAATGATATAATGGTGAAATAGTTTACATTTTTATCCTAAAATCAGGAACTAGACAGGGTTTCATTCTCATCACTTCTAATCAAAATTGCCCTGGAGGTCCTTAGTAATGAAGTAAGAAGTAGAATAAATAAATAGAAAAATAAATTATATTATTACATTATTTATCATTGTATAAATTCATTATGCAGTATATAAATGTATATATGTTATATATATGCAGTATACACACACACACACACACTGTCTTTATTCAGAGATCACATGGTTGTATTGCCAGAAAATCCTGAGAGATCTGCAAAAGAAATATTAAGACTAATAAGTGAATACAGCAAGATCACAGAAGACAAATTGTACCATATGAAAATATCAATTGAATTTCTATAAACTATTCACATAAAAATATAAATGAAATTTAAAAGCATGATGTATAATAGCATTAAAAATTTAGGGCTGTGAGGAAAAAAATCAATAAATTTAACAACCGCAAGGTTTCTACACTGAAAACTACAAAACATTACTAAGAACCATTTAAGAAGACTGAAATAAACAGAAATATACTTGTGGGCTGAAAGACTCAATTTTGTTAAAATATCAATTCTCTTCAAATTAGTTGAACAATTCAGTACAATCCCAATCAAAATTTAATAAGGCTTTTTGAAGTGATTAAAAAGCTGATTCTAAAATTTATATAAAAATGCAAGTGAGCTAGAAAAGTCAGAGCATTCTTGAAAAACAAGTATGAAATTGCAGCTCTTGTGCTATCAGGTTGCAAGGCTTGGTATAAAGCCACAGTTATCAAGGCAGAGTGACAACAGTCTACAGAAATGAACTTACATATTTATTGTCAGTTAACTTTTCTAAAGGAAATTGAATGGGGGAAATAATTGTCTTTCAACAAATTACTCTATACATAGAGAGCAATTCTTTTTTTTTTTTTTTTTTGAGACGGAGTCTCTCTTTGTCGCCCAGGCTGGAGTGCAGTGGCCGGATCTCAGCTCACTGCAAGCTCCACCTCCCGGGTTCACGCCATTCTCCTGCCTCAGCCTCCCGAGTAGCTGGGACTACAGGCGCCCGCCACCTCTAGTTTTTTTGTATTTTTTTAGTAGAGAGGGGGTTTCACCATGTTAGCCAGGATGGTCTCGATCTCCTGACCTCGTGATCCGCCCGTCTCGGCCTCACAAAGTGCTGGGATTACAGGCTTGAGCCACCGCGCCCGGCCCATAGAGAGCAATTCTAATTAAAACCCAAATGAAATTTGATAAACTGATTCTAAGGTTTATTTCGAAGAAAAGATGCAAGAAAATAGTCAAGGACATTTAGATAGTTAAGAGTAAGTAGTAAGAATTTGTTTTATCAAATACTAAAACATATTTTAAAGCCTTAATGACATAGTTTGATTTATGTAGACAGAAGAAATCAATGAAAAATATTAGAGAATTTCTGTAAAACTTTTATCAGAACAATAAAGAAAAGACGGTTTCAGGACAAGTAACTCTACTTGGGGGAAAAAAATAGTTTGATCCCCAAGCCATACTATATATACAAATATATTCTGTAGATATCTGAATGTAAAAAAAATTGAAAAGAAATGCATTCACAAAATATAATAAGCTGTTGTAAATAAATAAGAAAGTGTCCAAAAACTTACTATAAAATAAATGAAGGTTATAAGTAAGCAGAAGAAATAGAAATAAACTATAAACAAATGAAATAAGCTCATTCTTTTCCCCCTAAAAGTTTCCATGGCCCCTGGGTTTGGTCCTAAATGATGATTAGGGATTTCCAAGCTGGGCAAGATGGAATAGGGTGAGGTAAGTTATTCCAGGGATGGTAGCCAGGATAAGGAAATGAAGCTAACAATAAAAGTACCTGGTGCTCCAAGGTGAGTACAATTAGCTATTGAGAGTTTATCCTTAGGCAATAGGGAAACATGAAGTTTCTGATGAGCAGAGGGATATTTAGATTTGTAATATTAGCAAAGCTACTCTGACAACAGCGGAATTTGAATTTGTGTATGAGGCGATGCAAACGTGGAGACTATTTGTGTGACTAGTACACTAATGCAGGTCGTTGAGGCTGAGAAAGGAAAGTTGCAGCTGATGAAACTCAGTGACTATAAGTGCTGAGAGCTGAAGGAGAGAAAGAGAGAGAGAGAGAAATTGAGGATTGCTCCCAGATTTTTCTGTGAGAGTGCCAATTGCTGAAACAGACATTCCAGGAGCTTGCTAGGTTGTAAGTGATGATAATGAGTTTAGATTTGGCTGTACCTAGTCAGATGGGTAGAAACACAACTGATCGCTAAACGTGAAGGCTTTTCACCTCTCGTCTATGAAAGCAAAAAGAAGATGGTGATGAATTTGAAGTGAATCATCAATAACTTCAGTGATTTGGGGGGTAGTCCCATGACCATTATAGTTGATATGATACTAAGTTAAAACTTTATGAAACTGCTAATATTGGGCCATTTTTGTTTTATAAGAAGTGACAGTTTCACAGGGTTGATCAAATAGTTTGCTGGCTTTGGGAAGAAACTTGTGAGGTATCTTCCTTAGATTTCACAAAGGAAATAAGGATTATTGTTAAGTGTTGAAAATAATGTTTTAAGAGAAATAAAATGTGACAACATGTATCATCAAAAACATCTACCTTATGTTAGTTGACTTACAAGGTGTCACTCCCCATTCTCTTGGGACAAGTTAGTGGTACCCAATTAAGCCAGTAGAGAGCTTGGACCCAGGAGGCGGTGGGGATTTATCAGGACTTGACATCCAAGAACTCTGCTAGAGGAACTGGATCCTATCACCCTTATTTCTCCTGAAACTCCATACCAATGTTCCATAGCAGTCACCATGCTGTGCAACAACTCCTGGGAATTTAAAGAAAAAGAAGAACCTGATCTAATAACTCCTGAAAATATCATTTACCTTCATGTAATTTAAACTGAGGAATTCTTCTTTGTTAGCTAAAAGAAGGAGCAAAACATTTTGGGGCTTTTCAAATAGAAAGAAAAAATACTTGAAGGAATATTATTTTTCCTGGTGACTGATGCCAGGAACATTTTGTTTTGATAAGTTCAAATCCGCCATCATTATATTAAGTCAAAATAGAGTTTTTGACTAAATTATACATTTCTCCCCTAAGCTGCTCCTGCTCTCTGAAACTGACATACTTTCAGATCAAAATTCTGTCTTTCAGATTGATACCAACATTAGTATAAACTAAATAAAGAAAAATGAAAATATATTCATGCAGCTGTTTCTGCATATCACCTTTAATCTTCCATCCACTTTAAAATATGTGATTCTCAAAGAGGAAGAAAGAGAAAGAGAGACAGAGAGAGAGATCTATTTTTGCTTTATGTGAATATAAAAGTAATTTGTTGCCATGGCGATATATTTTTTTCCATCCTGTATTTTCCAAACACAGCCTTTGCTTCAGGTTTTGGGTAAACAGTCTCTCTCGCTGTCCTCCATTTACAATGTCATGCTCCACTGACCACTGCAGGTCAAACACAAGCTAGTCTACAAGCTCAAACATCACATTTGACAGAAATTTTTACTTTTTGGTGCTTGTATCAGTATGAGCCTCTTGACAGAGTCAGGGACAGGGTATTTCAGATTCCTGAAACCCTTCATTTGGCAACTGCTAAAGTTTAGTGTTCCAATTTCCATATCTTTCTTTGCAAAAGAACCATTGCTTATGTTAACCGTATGAAATCCAACCTGGTCAATGTTTACCTACCATTACATTCGGCAGCTAGCTGGTCTACAGAGATTGTCTATAGACATGCCCAAAAGTCTATAGACTCTTTTGTCTACTAAAAAGTTGCTACTAAATTTTAGTAGGTAGCAAAATTTTAGTTGCTTTGTAAACAAACAAAAATCAGAGGTTTACTTGTTTTCTACTTAAGGAAAATATAGCAGAAGAAATAAACAGAGCTTGGAGAGTCAATTCATAGGCCCCAAGAAATTAATTAAATCAACAATTAAGGGGAATTACCTTAAAGACACAGCAGATTAAGGAAGATGGGAAAAAAGAGGTATGATCAGAGAGCTATGTTAGTTCAGGATCTGGAGATGTACTGTCTCTTTGGTGGTGGTGGGAGGTAGGGAGGGCAGGGCAACAGGGATGGAGAAGAGAACTGAGAAAGGTGGACAGGTAGCAGCAAACACAGGCCATTGTGCAATAGGTGAGCAATTTTAATTCTAATATTATTTAAAACAACAAACCAACATTACTGGTTAAAGCCAAGGGTCACTTATAAGTTCATCTGTATAGTCTGTTCTTAGATAGGACAAAAGGCATGAATTCGCAGAAAAGATTATTCATAAATAAGTTAAATATTTTGTGGACATTTATGTGGGACAGGCACTATGTTAGCCTTGATAAAGGTAAATATAAAATCAACAGAATCAACTGAAAGAGGAGATAATATGTCAACATGAAAACATAGCTAATTATACAAAAGCCACATGAATTATACAGAGAGATGAGGCTTACTGCAGTTTCAAGGCAAAGAATCAGAGACCACAATTACAGCTAGCTTTTGAACAGGCTGAATTTAGAGAGATGCAAAGAAGAGGGAAAAGGAAGGCCTCTTCTCCTCTGAGTGCCCACCAGTGGATCATACACAAAAGAAAGTAGTTGAATGGAATAGAGAGTTGGACTGGACACCATGTCTTAGAGTCAAGACTGAAACAGGCTTCTTACCTTCTACTTAGAATCCTACTGGACCTGCAAAATGGACTCAAAACTTCTGTGCCCACTCAGCTGGAGGAAGGAGGACCTCAAAATGCCTTACAGATTCATTTAGGGGCAGGAAATGAAGTGAGGTAGTTACCTCTCAATAACAGGCTCGTGTTTGACAGAGCACTGACAGTGAAAAAGGAAACGTGCACCTGGTCTGGCTGTAGGCACCACCACCATGACCACCGATAAAATGGCTCAATGGATGCCAATTTCTAACAACATTCACCATAGCCCTTTCCTCTGTGAGGAATGTGGGCATCAGAGAGGCTGTGAGTTTTACTATTGATGCTCTCCTAGGTAGAGAGCAGGGATTTGGGATATTACCCTCCAAGAGTGGAGGCAGGAAGAAAGGAAAAGGGGAACAGCTGCCCTCTCTTCTCTCCCTACCCTCATTCCTGCCTAAAGCTAAGCTCTAAGGCAGTTTTTTTCCATATGCTACCTAGGTGGATCTTCGTAGTAACTGAACGATAGAAGTGTAATTGGCTCTGCGTTGCAGGTAAAATGAGACTTGGGGCTGGAGTGAAGAAATGTGCCCAAAATTAAATGACAAGAAAGTGAGGACACCCAATATTTTAATTCATACTCATAACTCCAAAATACATACTTTGTATACATGTACACACCAGGGAGGTCCAGCTGAAGGCAGGAAACCTATAGGAGACAGTGAGAGCTAATCTGCAAAGACTCAAAGCAAGACTGAGGAACTTAAACTTGTTTTTCAGGCACTCGGAAGCATCTGAAGCATTTGTTTTTGAGCACGGGAATGACTCAGCACAGCACTTTAACTGATTTTGGGTAAAATTCAGCCCAGAATGTGTATAACATGGGATGAAAATAAGCCATGTTGCAATTAAAAGCTGTTAACAATAATTTCAAAATAGATTTGGAGGTTATGAATGATTCATCATTATATGGCTTGCTATTGCTCACAACAAAGTATCCTCAAATTCGCTGGCTTAAACCCACCGTCATTTATGACAGTTTATATATCAGCAGGATGGCTGGGCTTGGCTGGGTGGTTTTACTTTATGCCAAAGTTGCTGGGCAGCTCAGCTTCTCACTGCAGATCTGTGGGCTACATGGGATGGCTGTGCTTCATGTGCCTCTCATCTTCCTTGGCTCAACGATTTCAGAAAAGAAATGTTCTTCTCATTGTGATGGGCATGGCCCCAGACAGCAAGCTGAAACCCACAGACGTTGGAAGGTCTGGGTTTGCATATGGCTCCCTCACTGTCTCTTCCACCTCAGTTTATTGAACAGCATAAATCACTTGGCTAAACTTAAAGTTCAACTTGAAGGATCAGGGAAATATTCTCCATCCTTTTCCTGGGAGGAACTGAAAAGTCACATGTCAAAGAGTGTGACCATAAGGAGGAGTGAAGAATGGGGCTAAAAATAAAATTGTCATCGTCATCATCATGAATTACCACCGTATCAAGTACTGAGTGGTTCTGAATTTACGGGTTCTATTTGAGAGGTTATTATTTTTAGTTAAGCCCAAAGATAATAATATAGTGAGAAGAGTAAAATTTAATTTCCTACCTCTGGGGCCTTGATTTCCCTATATATAAAATGAAAGGTATCAACTAGGTAATCTGTATGGGTCCTTTGAATTCTATGATCCTAGGCTTCTAGACTCATATTCCCTTAAATGATAAACGCACAGACATGGTCAAAAGAAATTTCTGATTGAATGTATAGTATATAACAACTTAATGGAGAAATACTTAGAGAAACTGTATACAAAAATTTAGAAGAATTCCAATTATAAGTTTAAATGTCAGTTTTGATTAGAAAACTTGTACTCTTCACAGGGTAATCACAACTAAGACTTTGGAGTCACCTGTCCCTAAATACATATTTAATATCAACTTTATATGAAGGAAAATATGGACAGAATATCATTATTGTGAAGCCAAATGGTTCAAAAGTTCTCTTTTAGCAAACATCCTTAGAATTTTTGAGCATTACTTGAAATAGCAGAACATTGAGAAAATACATTCGGGCAACCCCAACATGAAACTTTTTATGGCTCTGGAACCCCTTCTTCTTCCCAAACCTCTCTATATTATTGTTACTGTTATTATTATTACTATTATTATTATTATTTTAGAGACACAGTCTCACTCTGTTGCCCAGACTGGAGTGCAGTGTGACTCGACCATAGCCTACTGCAGCCTCAAACTCCTGGGCTCAAAAGATCCTCCCACCTCAGCCTGGGACTATAGGCATGCACAACCACCCCTAGCTAATTATCTTATTATTTGTAGAGATGGGATCTCACTATGTTGCCCAGGCTGGTCTCTAACTCCTGGGCTCAAGCGATCATCCTGCCTCGGCTTCCCAAAACAATGGGATGAAGGCATGGGCCACTGTGCCAGGCCCAAAGCCTCTCCTTGACAACAAGGACTGCTACTCTTGGGGATTTTCTGACATGGGTGGGGATAGGGGAGCAATGAGAAGGAAGCCCAGTGCAGGGATCATGAAGGGAGCTGCTGCTGGCAGTGCACCACTGCTTCATCAGGCTATGCTGACGGGGTCATCGCATGAAATACTGTGTCTATTAGCCACCATCTCTTCTCGTTGCAGCTATGCATTTCCTTCCATGCCCTCCTCTTGTTTCCTTCCGTCATCCCTTAATTTTTATTTACTTTGTAGGAAATGTGATCTCTCAGTTGGAGTTTCAGGAGTGGATATTTTGGCCACATATGACCTTCTTGTTTATGACCCATGTCCTTTAGTTTTCCGGGACTACCATGCACTTTTAAGATTTAACTCAAACTGGGTTATGCCCATTACATACGTAAAGGGAACCCAGCATCATTTCTGTTGACTCTGGGGATTTACGGGGGTCCCAACCACTGCTGCATTCTTGCTGTCCCTTGAGCAGCTCTGCCTAGGACATGCTCTCCCCTTCCACACCATGCGGTCCTGCTTACCAGCCCCTGCCTCCTCTTTCTCTATTCTGAAGTTACACACACAGTAGGCTGGGAGTTCGGTAAATTTTACTAAAATGTTGGGAAGGTGGAGGAGCTGACTGTACATACCACACTGCAGATAATGTGACAGGAAATAGTAGACAGCTCTGTCATGAACAGTCTTTGAGCTACATTCTCTAATGGGCCTTTCTGTAGACGGTGTCTCCACTTAAGTCCTTGCTGATCTTACAAAGCTCTCCTCTCCACTGCACCTTGGTTGCCTCTCAAAAAACAACAAAAGAATCCCAGGCCTTCTAGAACAATTCACTGCAGACCTTACCCAAAATTCAATTCTAAGCTGACTTAGATATACCTGCACTGTACAGGTGTATCACTTTTATATTTTATACCATATGTGTATTGTACCTTTTCTATGTTTAGATGTACCTGTACTTACTATTGTGTTACACTTGCCTACAGTATTCAGTACAACAACATGCTGTGCAGGTTGGTAGCCTAGGAGCAATGAGCTATGCCATGCAGTCTAGGTGCATAGTGGGCTCTCCCCTCTAGGTTTGTATAAGTACACTCTGTGATATGTACACAACGATGAAACCACCTAACAATGTATTTCTCAGAACATATTCTCGCCATTAAGTAATTTATGAACATACTAAACCATGAGATTTCTGTTTTAGGACTGCATACTTCAGCAACACAAAACCTTGAAATAACAGTGTTTTCCTAATCTGGGCTCAGATGCTTTGATAGGACTGTCTTCTTCGAATATGAATGTTGCCAATGCTACATTTCACATCTTGTCATCCCCACACCACCATTCAAAGCAGGAGTAGCTACAGTCACTTTGCTTTTGTAGTTTTTTTTTGTCTTTTGAAAAACATTTTTATTTCTGATACAGATACATAAGATATCTCAGACAGACAAGTGAAGGTCATTCTCAGTGGATAGAGTAAGTCACCAGAGTCCATACTTAGAGGCAAAGATCCTGGGAGACTGCCGTGGAAGCAGCCCCACTTGTGCTACATCCATCTAGGCAATTAAGGGAAGAAGAATCTGGAAATGTACATTGGACCAGGCTAAAGAGGCCTGGATGACAGGCATTTGGACTTCCTTTTGTGAGTAATGGAGAGCCAATGATGATTTTTTTTTAGTAGAATTTTTTTCATCTTTGTGAATTTGCTTTAGGGAGAAATCTCATGAGTAGGATGAAGTTGATGAGTATGGCCAAGAGGGAAAAGGGAGAAAGAAAAATTCATAGGAAGACGATTGCTGGAGTTCCTTTGTATACATTAAATGTGAATAATAAATACAGAATTCAAGCAGTTTCTTTTAACACCTTGGTTATTTGCTGACCATCCTTAAAGGCCTGGAAGATTATTGAACTTACTGTTTCAGTGAATTGAGGAATATTGTGTGGGTTGAAAAAGTGATAGCTATTATTCTGATTGGGTAACTCTCAAAAAAAGCAATAAGAAATTTAGGAGTTAGAAAGATCTTATTAACTAATATATCATGATAAAAATACTTTGGTAATTTCTACAGAGTATAAATTTGTTTGCAAGGGAACCAAAAGGCATATTCACACGGGTTTATGCGGGAGTGACAGAAGTGGCTATCAAGGCCCCTCAAGGCAGCCTCAGACAATATAAAGATTAAAATTCACTTTCCATTAGAACCATCTCCCACCAAATATCACAACCCTAAGGCTTCTGAACGGCAAAACTGGCTTCCAAAGAAGTGCAATTCATGCAATTCAGTATGTCACCTCCTCAGTCTGGACGTCAGACTCCAAATCTGGTGTGTGTGTGGGGTCAGCATTTTGGTAGAAGGGGAAGGGAGTGGGTCTTCAGAAGACTTTCACTTTCTCCCTCACACTACTTTTCTGTATTGTTTTCATTTGTTTGTATGCATCACTTGATTTACAATAAACAAATAGCAAAACAAATAAGAGAAGTCACCTCAGGTTGCAAAGTTAACCTTATTGCTTAATAGTAACCCAACGGGGGGTCTAAAATTGAGAGACTAAAAAGATAAGAGCTGTGTTATACCTCTGCTTTAACGCTGCTCAACTACTTGGAAGTGGAGGAAAGAGGAGTAGGAGCTAAGGGAAACTGTACTTAACATGGCTTCTGGAGCTTCTGTCGTTGTTCTTTGGTCTGTTGCATCTCTCTCAAAAGGCCAGCTGCTTAGATGAATCAACATAAATAGTTTCACACAATTAGCAGGAGATCTGACTTACAGCCACCTTGTACCAAATTCTGCTTCAGCATCAAAGCGTGTTGGTGTAGTTCTGGTCTATGTAGCAAGCCCTAGAAAACAAGAGGAAAAGGAGAGAAGTATATTTACTAATGTGAAGGAAGGTACATTTACTAAGAACAAATATTTTCTCTAGCCCTGTGATATGTACTTCCCTTATGTTAACTAAGTAATGCTCATCAACAGCCATTGTGTAGGTAAAGAAACTCAATTCAGAGAGGTTGGGTAATTTATCAAAAATCACACAGTAATTGAAGTCATTGTTTTTTTTAAGCATCCTTCTCTTTGTGTCCAGAATCCATACTTTCCCCCATACAACATGCGACTCATTGGTTAAAGTACAATTCCTTGTGATTTATCTGAAGTGACTGAGTGTGTATATCCCAGAAAAGAGAGAGCCAGGAGCTGGACACTGTATCAGCACCTCCCTTTCCTGCCAGTGCTCAACTTGGCAAAATTATTCCTGGAGGCTGGGCTTCAGAATGATAAAGCAGTCACCAAGTAGGGGTTTTATTTATTCATTTTTATTGAATTGGTGCAATTACTCAGGCTGAGCCGTAAGTAAACATCCTGCCAGAGACACACAGGGAGGGAAGACTAATGACAATAAATTCCTAGTTCCTTTAAAGTTGTTTGATGTAATTCTGGTTGGCAGTCCAGGGAGGATGCTGTTTTCCTGTAGAGTTTTTATTATGATTGCTGTGAGTTGTTTGCCCTCGTCTCTGACTTTGCATGCTCACTGCTCTCTAGGTTCAGAAATAACTCCATTGCTGACTTTAAAGTGAAGAAAGTAATGCCTGGAAAAATGCTGTATGAATTAAAATAACTTGATATATTCTGTCAGCAAAACAGGAGCATTGAGTTGGTCATACGCAACTGGAAGAGGGGCAAATCCATGCCGTGGGTGGAGCCCCATCTAGATCTTATGAGAAACAAGAATGTACCTTCCTCCCCATGATTTCCTCTCCACTCCCAGCCCACACTCCACATTTCCTGCATGACTGACTTCACCTTGGTTCCAATGGCCAGGTCTCCACTGCCAGGGCCCAAAGGTTTGTGCCAATTACTGTACCTTGAGAGTTGAGATGAAAGTGCTTTTCTCCTGAATTACTTGGAAAATTGCCTCTATTTCCTTTTTCATGTTTTACTAGACTAGGCCTAGCCTTTAGCTGAGAGGGTCTAGCCCAAGTAGCCCATTACTGAATGTCTCCTGCAGGGCCATTGCCAAAATGGCATTGTGAGGTCACTGCAGTCTATTTTAGCTGCCAGAATATTATTGCTTTGAACGTTGATAGTTTCTTCCCTCTGAACAGCCCAAGCTACTTGTCAAATATGCAAGAGGGAAAATGGAGAGTACCTTGCGATAATTAGGTGTTCCCATATTTATCAACTTGGATATGCACAGTCCAGAAGTTCAGGTGTGTTTTTAATGTTGTACAATTTATGAAGAGGGTCCTTGATCCTCTTAAATAAGAGGGTCCTCATAAGGAGAGCTTAGTAAGCTTTCAGATAAGACCCTACTGAAGCTATTGAAATTGACCTGATTGTTATATATGCAAATTTCTGAAGATTCAACACAGGGACAATGTACATTGAGTGCCTATGTACTGTTTTTCTCCTCTATCATCCAGTTCTCAAAATAACCCCATGATCAAGCATTTAGCCCTCCTTTTTATGGAGGCCTGTCTCTAGACCATAATCTCTATTGGAGCCCAGAGGGCGCAATTTATTCACTGCTGTGTTGATGGGAGCAAACATAGGTCTTGCTTATCATCGGTCTTGCTTATCATGAATATTTGTTGAATTAACTCTGGCCTTCCGTTGGATGTTTAACTGTTGAACTGAACAACTTGAAAACACTGAAGATCAGAAAAATGAAGTGACACGCTCAGGTCTCCAAGTTATTAAATGATGGGTCAGAATTCAGGCCAATCCCAGCCCCCTTTTATTAAGAACAGAACAGTGAAGAGCATTTCCTGTAGATCATGTCTCCTGTTTCCCTCAGCACCTCTGCGAGTGGGCACCATTAGTGACAGGTTTCCAAGCCTGTGTGCTTTTTCTACTAGGGCACGCTGTCTCCCAACTCACAAGTCTGAGTCTTCTTGGTACTGACGCAGAAGCCTTTCTCATGGCTGACAGAAATGGCAGCTCAGTGACACCCAGGTGGAGAGTGACTGATTTATTTTTGGCAGGAGAGAGGCTGGCGTAGATCATTCATCCTCTGTGACTGAGAGATAGGTGGACCCTCATGTTCTCTCTTCTCTGCCTTTGGCAGACAAAAGATGTGACAGCCCTGACTACTTGGGAAGTTAGTTTGTGATGGGGAAGGGGCTTTTCTGGAATTAGCTAAAACGTTTCTCTTGTGAAGGAAACAGTTTTCTTAAGTCCCAGTGACACAAGAGCTGAGCTAGCTGCGCATTGGGAATTTGATAAGAAGATGAGACAGGTTAGCCAGGGGGAAAGGCAACCAAGGGGGCAAAGCTGCAGGGATTTTGGCTCATGACAAAATTTGCTAAGGGACCCGAATGCCTAAAACAAGCAAATTCCAGAGCAAGAGAATAATCAAGAATGAGGAGGAATGTGGAAGAAGGGGTAGTGGCTGCAATATAAATATTAGCCAAGTTTTCTAATACAACTGATCTTTCCATGATTTTCACTTTTAGGCCCTAAATTATCCAGGTCAATACAGATAACACTGTAAATGTTTAACTCTTCTAATCAATCCTTTTTACCTAAAAATGTATAATTGAGGGAAGAAATAGAGCAAGTCGGTTACCCTTCTTTGCTCCAACATTTTGTCTCTGATCATTAGACCAGCAGTTCAAAGCCTCATGTTTTAGTATTGAATATTCCTTTGTTTGTGAGTTGAGTCACCTTGGAAAATCCTTTTGGTCTCTGAACCTCAGCTCTTGCACCCGAGACAGTAGTGTAGGCTGTTTCCCTAGGTTTTTAGCTTGCCTTGAAGCACTAAATACCTAAATGACCTCAGACATCTTTCTTAGCTTCTCTGAACCTTAGTTTCCTTGTCTCTAAAGGGAAAATGATACCAGTGGCTACCTCTCTATGTCCGTGTAAGAATGCCATGCCTCTCGCAACACATAAAGTCTTGTGCAGAGGGCATGTCACAATAAATGTTTTCTATGGACACAACTGTGGGACATCTTGGGGGTATTGCTCTGTTCCACAGTTGTTGCCAGTATCTATTTAAAGGATGCACTTTGAAAACTTAATATGCATATGCACGTATGCATCTGTGCCTAGGTAAATGAGAACCACTCCTGTCATTATCCTATGGTTTTACATTTCTTATCTACTTGCTTATTTTTATCAAATTGCTTGATGATGCTATTTCTCCCTAAAGAAATAAGACCCCAATGTTAGGATCTCTGTATAGAATTTCTTTTCTGTTCTTTAATATCACTCAATAATATTTATGTCATTTTGCTGTTTTCAAAGCCCTTTCAAAGACATCTCAATCACTCCACACTGCAATCCTGAATGGTACATGTTGCTGTAATTCTTCCCTCACAGATGAGGGAACTGGGGCTCAAGGAGGTAATTTATTTAGCATCCCTTGGGGGGTGGCAGGAAGCGTGTAAGAGGAGGCATATCTTTGTTATAAACCTAGATTTTTCAATTCCAAGGTATGTATTCTCCCCTCCTTTAAAAGACTGTCTCCTATGAGTGCTTCCTGGTCCTCTGTGCAATCAACCTGGACTCTGCAAGGGGCTGGGCTGCTCCTTAGCAAGGCAGGAGTTCAGAAACACCATCTGACTAATACGGGGACTTCACTGAGTTCCCCACTCCTCGCTGCCTCTGTTTCCCCTCGCTCTGTGCAGATTCCCAGTGCTCACCCGTCACGCGGCCCTGAGCATGGCCACATGGGACTGCACAGTGAATGACATGATTGGAGTAGCAGCTCAAGGTGAGCTATTTTTAAAGTTCCTACTTTGCTGAATTATTGCAATCATTGCACCGCCATCTATGCTGTATGGGGTTGCCCTCAGAGGGCAGAAGACCAGCAGCTAATCAGCTGTCCCTTGCTCCTTGGAAAGATTTGAGAATCATGCCATAGCAGCTAAAGAGAAACCCGCACACCAAAGGCTCGGCCTCTCTCTCGGTTTCTAACTTTGTATTCCCATCCAGGCGCGCTCCGCTCCACCGAGGCGAGGGGTCACAATACTCTCCACAGTCTCTCAAATCACTCCACAGTAATACTCTTTATAGAGCCTATTATTGTCAGTAGAAAACAATTTTGAGGCCTGTATGTGATTAGGGCAGATGGCCAGCTGGAGGCATTTGAAGAAAATATCTTTTTACACTTCCTTTTATTGAATTTGGAGAATTCGTGGTTTAATGCAGAGTTTTGCACTGCATTTCAATACAGCAAAACTTGGAAGAAAATCTCTTTTAAAGCTACAGATGGATCTTGGTAACGCTTGTTAGACATAAACCGGTAATAGTTGTTAGACATAAACCGTTTCCCTGCACTCATCACAGGCCCTTCTCTAATCACGGTAATTCTCAACTTTGATTTCATTATTTTATGAAGGAAGACAGAAGAAAAGTGAAATACAATTTAATGAGTTCTTCACTTATCCAGTGTGTCACAAGAGAAAACTAGAGGACAAAAACCAAAAAAATTAAAATGGCGTACTGTCAAGCTTTCTAGGTGTGAGATTTTTTTTGTATCTAAAATCACTGGTTATACAATTAATACATTAGTTTCTGATAAAAATGTAGTCAACCCTCAACAGTTTCTTCTCTTTATCCCTAAACCACTCATGCATGCTGCGCATATGGTGATGAATCAGGAACTTCCCAGCGATGCATTGCTTCTCCTCTTCTCTAACGAGAGGAGATTTAATAGTGTACTTTTAGATCACTTTTATCATGTCCATGAATATATTGAGTCTCCCTTTTTTCTGGAAACTTAATTACACATGTCTGAAGGGCAGAGATCGTGGGTTAAGTTTCTTCTGTCGTCTCCATGCTTTGAGTGTAGCGAGAACGGATCTCACATTTGGGAGGCAGGAGATGGGCAGAGGCTTTAAGTGTCCAAATGCTGTAACGTACAAAATACGTGGCTCATATTCAAAGACAGCTTTTTGGTCCTTTAACCTGTGGGATGAATATTACCAAAAATGGGAAGTGAGAAAAAAATCTATAGAGAAAGAGGGTCTATTTTTGCTATGGGGTACCCATAAGCTGTTGGTCTAGATAATATTTCTTCCCATCTGTAGCTGAGACTGCTAGCTACTTCCGTTTCTGCTGCCAGCTTCTCCTTAGCACTCAGCTAGAACCTATTTCCCGGTTTCTTTTACAGTTTGATATGGCCACATAACTGAATTATAGCTAATGGAATGTGTGCAGAAGTCATGTTTGTCGTATCTTGGCCTGGCATAAACATCTTCCACCCATGTTCTTCCATACTCTTTTCCCGTTTTGGCGGGCTGTGGAAGACAGGCAACAGAGAAGGCAGGGTCATGACCAGTTTGGTGCCGGGAAGGGAGCAGACAGTCCTCACTGAGCTGAGCCGCCCAGGAATATTTTGACTCATAAATGAGAAGTTTCAGCCGGTTGCGGTGGCTCACGCCTCTAATCCTAGCACTTTGGGAGGCCGAGGCTGGTGGATCACCTGAGGTCAGGAGTTTGAGACCAGCCTGGCCAACATGATAAAACCCTGTCTCTACTAAAAATACAGAAAAATTAGCTGGGTGTGGTGGCAGGTGCCTGTAATCCCAGTTACTCAGGAGGCTGAGGCAGGAGAATCGCTTGAATCCGGGAGGCAGAGGTTGCAGTGAGCCAAGATCACACCACTGCACTCTGGCCCCCTGGGCGAAAGAGCAACACTCCGTCTCAAAAAAAAAAAAAAAAAGGGTGAGAGAGAAGTTTCTATTATGTTGCATCATTACACGTGTGGGTGTATTTGTTACTGCAGCCTGACATCTTCTAACTACTACACCATGCACCTATTGGATCAGAATAAATCCAACTTGTAGCTGAAAACAAAGAGATCATTGGACTAGGACTTGCAGTAACATTGGAAGGCACATTATCCACAGAGACAGAACAGACAATGCTGATGTGATTTTAAAGGCCCTACCTTTGCCATAGCATTTCTCAAAACATCATTCCGTAAAACTCCGGAGCAGAAGCTGAGTGGACCGTAGAATCTGCGGAAGCTTCAGTGCTGAGTTAATGATAATGGATGGAAGAGCAACACTTTACACTTCGGCAAGAAAAGTAATATGGGGCCCAGATGAATATATGAGCTCTCTGTGATTCTTCTAGGGAATAGGAAGGGGACTTGAGAGTCAACAGTGCCAGTGATACTCCTGCGTGTATATGTGTCGGTGTGACAGTGTATGTAGGTGGGCACTCAAAACCTTAGACTTTTTTCCTTACCTTTTCTTACCACTACCTTTGTTACGAGCCCTGTTTGGTGGATGTGCCCAAGTAGATATGTTTGAGGGATGCAAGGGTTGCATGTTAATTACATCCTATGAAAGCAGAAAATAAAGAGAGTATGTATAATTATTATTTTTTGGTTCTGGAAGATGTGAGCTTTAAATAAACCAAGAGTTATGTAGCTGATATGCTTCTGTTTTACAAAAATGTCAAAGTTTTCTGCTTTCTAACTTTGTACTTTTAACCTAGAGAAAATTATAGTTTTCATCTAATGCAGAAAGTAATGATTCACTGTCCTGTCTAGGTTTATTTGGCTAGTTATGAGATCTGGAGGCAATTTGAGATGTTCATTTTTATCACTGTACATAAAAATCTGATTAACAAGTACTCTTCAGTGATCTTATTGTCTTTCAGAAGCAACTCTGCTTTGTTACATTTTAAATTGCACTTTAATGTTTAAAGGAACCAGCCTTTCTTGAGGACTCTTTAAAGATGTTTGCTGGTCTGTTTGTTGATGGAAAGTTCACAGGACGTACTTTTTTTCTTCTTATTCTGATTGTCTAAAGAAATAAGTGACACTTTTTTTATGTGCATGACTATGGTAAGCCTAAGAATGACCGCCTAATTCAAAAGTTACAAACAAGGCCCAGAGAGTGGTTTTTCTTTTTATTTTCTTTTTTCATTTTGGTCAAATCTTAGAAATTAATTAAATATCTGGTAGATCTGGCAACACTGTAGTCACATTTCCACCAGCAGTCATTGGCTGGACCTGAGTGGAGGCTGCTCTCTTTAGGTGGATCATGGGCTTCTCTGCAGAGTGTCTAGCACTTGTCCACGGTACACAGACCTACTGAAGTGGCTTCATTTATGTATATTTGCTGGCTCGTGTAGAGATTTTAGTTTACATCCATGGGGTTTACCTGTTAAACTGTGAATCTGTGTTTGTGTTTATAAGGGCATACAGTTGAGAAATCAATTAGTATAAATTTGTATATCTGAAGATTTTAATCCATTAGCCATATGTTTTAGGTAGTTCAGCACCACAAAATAAAACTCTTTGCCATTCTAATTTGTAAAAGTGCATGTAAAAATTCAACATAAAATATTAACAGTGTATTAAAGACCAAGAAGTGTTTAGTCAATGGAAGAAATATTAACATGAGAAACGTATCATTGTAATTCATTACATTAACAGATCAAAAGAGCACAAAAATCATTCAATAGTTGCTAAAAAGGAATGCCTAGCCATGATTTCAAATGACAAAAAAAACCTTTTTCCAAAGTAGCATAGAAGAATATTTCTTTAATGTTATGAAAAGTATCCACCAGAAGTCAGAACTGATATCAAAATTCATGGTGAAAAGCTGGGTGTGCTCCCATTAGGTTATAAAATAAGAAAAGAAAGCCTGTTATCATCGACAACATTCAATGTTGTGTGGGAAATTCTAGCTAGTGCAATAAGATGAGAAAATGAATAAATATGTGTATATATAGGCAAGAATAAAATAAAATAAATTAAATAAGATGATTATGTTTAGCAAGGTGGCCGGATACCCAGATGAACTTAAAGCATCACTAGTTTTAGCATCACTAGTTTCTGTAGTGACAATAATTACATGATAAATAAAAAAATCTCGTTCCCTCTAGTAATAAGAGTTTTAAAACTTTAGAAATAGGTTTTAAAAATATGGAAATATTTTAAGGAAAAAACTTAGAAGTGCCTACCAACATTACAGGTATTTATGTTTTACTGCTCCATTACAAGTTACCACAAATTTTGTGGCTCAAAACATCACTCAATTTTTATTTCACAGTTCAGTAGATCAGAAGTCAGGGCATGGTGTAAATGGGCTGTCTGCCTTGGGTTTCACAGGGCTAACATCTAGGTGTTGGCCAGGCTGTTTTCTCCTCTGTGGCTCTGAGTTTTCTTCCAAGCACATTCAGATGATTCCCAGAATTCATATTCTTGTGATTCTTTGTCCTTTTTTTTTTTTTTTTGAGATGGAGTCTTGCTCTGTCACCCAGACTGGAGTGCAGTGGTGCAATCTTGTCTCACTACAACCTCTGCCTCCCAGATTCAGGCGATTCTCCTGCCTCAGCTTCCTGAGTAGCTGGGATTACAGACACGTGCCATCACACCCAGCTAATTTGTTTCATTTTTAGCAAAGATGGGGTTTCGTCATGTTGGCCAGGCTGGTCTCAAACTCATGAGCTCAAATGATCTGCCCGCCTCGGCCTCCCAAACTGCTGGGATTACAGGCATGAGTCACCGAGCCGGACTGGTTCTTTGTCTTCTTGATAGCTGTGAGCTCAGAGACTGTACTCAGCAACTAGAGGCTGCCCTCAGTTCCTTGTCACATGACTTCCCTCTGCTCACAACAGCAATTTACTTCCTCAAGGCCTGCAGAGAGTGTCTGCTGCTACTTCTTGTCTCTTAAGGACTCACCTGATTAGATGAGGCCCAGCTCCAAATAATCTCCCTTTTTATTAACTCATGATCAATTGATCAGGAAATTTAACCACATCTGCAAAATCCCTTTTGCCACATACGGTAACATAATCATGGGAGTAAAATCCCATGATATGCACAAGCCTTGCCAGTATTCAAAGAATAGGGTTTATATATGGCGTGTACACTATAAGGCAGGACTCTTGGGGCCACCTTAGAATTCTGTTTGAAATATTATACCTCTTCACCAAGATTAAATAAAAGATGTCTAGTCTCTCTAAAAGAATCCATAAATTCAATGCATTTCAAATCCAAATTCCAATAGATTCTTCATGGAATTTGACAAGCTGATTCTAAATCCCATTGGGAAGACCAAAAATATAAACATAATCAAGAAAATTTTGAAAAAGAGGAAGGACTTGTCATCATGTATCAACATATTAAAAAAGTAATAGCATTCTATTGGTGTTAAGTGGAGAGGTTGATAAATAAATTGGTGAACCTAATAGTCCAAAACCAGACCAATGCATGATTATAAATTTGATATTTGTTGGTGGTATTTTTAATTAAGAGAATGAACAGCTCCATAATTTTCTTAAAGAAAATGAAAATTGGTCATAGCAAAAATATGGTTGTGGTATATAAAAAAAATCACGGAGCTTCTAACACTTGAAATTGCCTGAGTGATAAGACTGTTTTATTTATTTATTTATTTATTTATTTATTTATTTATTTATTTATGACAGGGTCTCACTCTGTCGCCCAGGCTGGAGTGCATGATCATGGCTCACTACAGCCTAGACCTCCTAGGCTCAAACGCTTCTCTCACCTCAGCCTCTCGAGTAGCTGGGACTACAAGCATGCACCACGATGCCCAGCTAATTTATTTTTTATTTATTTTAGAGCTGGAGTCTTATCATGTTTCCCAGGCTGGTTTCAAACTCCTGGGCTCAAGTGATCCTCCTGCCTTGACATCCCAAAGTGCTAGGATTACAGCAGAGAGCCACCATGCAAGCATGAGTGTTTTTTTATTTTTATTTTTATTTTTTTTTGTATGGTCGATTAGATTACTCATGATGGAGGTCTTACCCTGAGATTAGGGACTTTTCCCTTTTGTATATTCTTACATACTATTTTAATTTTTTTCTCTTTATCATAGGCAGCTATGACCTTAAGATTAAATAAAATGAAGAAAAATTAAGGCTTTCTTGTTATTGGCATATCACAGTTGAGAAAACTGAAGTTCTAAGTGGCTCACCAGAAAAACAAGCCATGTGATTAGAGGGTTAGAAATTTCAGCCCCACCCTCAACTTCTGGGAAGAGAAGGGCATCAATGGCCAATGATTTAATCATAATGCCTGGATAATGAAGCCTCCATAGAAACTCTTAAACCATGAATTTGGTGAATACATCCAGGTGCTTGCCTGGAGAGGGTATGGGAGCTCCACACCTCATCCCATACCTTGTCCTATCCATCTCTTCCGTTGGCTGTTTCTGAGTTATATCCTTTAAAATAAAACTATGAGTGTAAGTTTGGTGTTTTTTTAGTCATTCTAGTGAGTTATCCAAGCCGAGAGGGAGTCCCAGAAACATCTAAGTATGTAACTGGCTGCTCAGAAGTGCGAGTAGTCTAGGGTTCCCATTTGCAGCTGGCGTCTGGAGTGGGGCAGTCTGTGAGACTGATCCCTTAACCTTTAGGATCATTTCTATCTGTGTAGTGAGTGTCAGACTTAAATTGAATTACAGGATACTCGATTGGTTGGAGAGTTGGTTGTTGTTGAAAAGACATAAAAATCATTATCAAAAATAATGAAGAGTCTTCTAGACGGAAAATTGTTAAATTGGCAAGTGTGAAAAATTATGCAAAATTAATATTGGCATGCAAAAATTTAAAAATTAGTAGTCAAAATAGCTACCATCAGAAAAGCTGCATCAGAATGTCACAACCAAAATATTATCTACCCATATTTTCAGTCATTATACAGTTTTCATCAAGTGTCATTGGTGTGCACAGAGCATAGCACTATTCTAATTTTTGAGAGACACACTCTCAGAAACTTATTTATTTGGTGAAAGAAACACCCTCCCACATAAAAGATGATTGATATCTACTTAAAAAAATGTCAAGACTCCTTAGCATATAACAGCTGAAGAGAATAAAATATAAAGAAGAAACTGAATTGTTAGAACTAGGACAATTTAATTTTTAATTAAAATCCTATAATATTCTGCAAATGTCTGGAATAAAAAGAAAGGACATATGCATATGCATGTATCCATATATGCACATATGTATATAAATATATACAACAAGGCATCACTCTGGAAGGACTCGTAAGAGACTGGATTAGGGAGGGGGGAGATGGTGGAAGTAGAATTCGGATGGGTAAAAGAGACATGTTTCGCCCTTTTGTATCTCCTTATATACTATTTGACTATTTTTCACTTTATCATACATAGGTGTTACTTAAGATTATATAAAATAAAAAGAAATTAAAGCCTTATTAATGGTACTTCACAAATGAGGAAACTGAAGTTTCGGTTAGTTTAGTACTTATTTATGAAAGCAAGTGAAATAAATCTTCTTTCAGAGCTCCTTCTAGACTTAGCTTTCGGGCATCTAAATCATAAATCACTATTATTAAAGATCTGTATCAGCAGGGGAAAAAAACATATTTTTAGATAACAAACAGCAACACCAAAAACAGTTGTCCATGAGATTTTGATGTCTTCATAGGACAATAGGAGAGCTTAGCACTCATAAGGACATTTTCATATTCGTAGGGACAGGGGGCAGAGAAATTCTAAGGAGAAAAGGGCGGGTCTCTGCCAAAACTCAGCTCTCAATCTGAAAAGCCTGAAACCCGTGACCCAAAGTGACAGCTTCTGTCCCTGTTTTCCCACTTCAGTGTTGCCTTTTCCTAAACTACCCATGGCCCACCCTGCCCCCCATCCTGTGCCCATAAAGACCCCAGAATCAGCTGGCAGAGGGGAGAAGCAGCTGGACATCAGGGACTATGGTTGGACATTGGAGAGAAGCGGCTTGACTTCAGAGGGACAGCTAGATGGCATAACTTCAGAGAAGAATCAGCTGAAGATGGCTGGACTTCAGAGGACGATTATCTACACACCTCATCTTCTTTTCAGCTCCCCTCCCCGCTAAGAGCCACTTTCACTGGCAATAAAATCCCCTGCATTTCCCAGCTTCAGTTTGGTCATATGACCTCATTTTTCCCTGATGCTGGACAAAGCTTGGGAGCCACGGGTGCAGAGGGATCTCACACTGGTCCTTTGCCTTTCCTGGCAGAGGTCAGCTGCCTCATGCGAAAAGGCAAAGAGCCCACTGAGCTGTTAACACTGAAGCTGCCTGGGGACAGCAGAGCCAGAAGAGCACTGTCACACACCCTCTGGGGCTTTGTGAGTCGCAGGCGCCCTGCCTGGACACTGCTGCAGGACATGTATGAAATTTCCTCCTGTCAGTGTCCAAAAGAGGTTGCTCCAGCTTCTGTACTTGCTTACTTATGTGTTCCCTCCTGTGAGGGGTGGAATGTAGTGGGTCTGAGTCAGTGGAGTCTGATCCAGCCGGCGTTGAAATGGCCAGTGCTCATGCACTCCAGTTCCCATCTTGTTCGCTTACACACACTGCCTCCCACAAGGATGAGAGCAGTGAGCTGAGTAAATGAAGCACCCCGTCGTGAGTCCCGTGAAGGGGTCCGGAAAATATCCTGCTTCAATATGAGAAAGGTGAATACTTCATTAAATATACACACAGAGTATTTACTGTTCTGGCTAACTAGTCTGACTTTGGATCCAGTGCATGGAGTCTCCAAGAGACAGATCTGGTGGTTTTCACAGAGCACCTTGTAAGTTTGTCACCTTTGGTGTTTCACCTGACTTTTGTATGAACAAGTGACAGGTGTACCTACTACTCTTGGTCTTGTTTTTCCTCTTTCTGTAAGATGAAAAAGAGTGCCACATGCCAGAGAAAGGGACTTTTTTCTTTACATTAGGCTAAAAATATTTATGTTTGATGTTTCTATTTTTTCAATGATAAAAGCTGAGTAAAGGCAAAAGTAGCTATATTAATTTAAGCTATGTGGCAGGTGAACCAGAAAGTATGTTGGTGGTACATTTCCATCCGTGGAGTATTTCCTGACAGGTATCAACCTATAAAAGGACCAATTTGCAATGGAAACAACAACACAGCTTTCAGAATAGCAGTATGAATGACACCATAAAATTACAACTACACGACATGTTTTCTTCTCGTAAGATTTAAAGGATTCAAATAAAAAACAACAACCCAATTTCCTTTCTTCACTTGGAACACTGAAGAAATTCCCACCAGGGCTTAAAATTCAGAAACCAAATGAGCTGCCACTATCGTAAGTGATTAAAGAACAACAACAATGACCAAATCACGGCCACAGGGATCTGCTTACTTAGCCAAAAATGAGCAAAGTGAGAAATAACCTGGCTCAAGCCATTTGCCCAAGTCATCATATCATTTTTCCCCCAGTTGCCTGCCTTGCTGCTGTTCCCGTTTGTATCCATAACTGTTCACTGCTTCATCACCCCCTACCCCAAATCTCCCTTCCAACAATGCCCCAGTGCATTCCCAATTGTGCAAGCGTTTAGCAAATTCATTTCCAAGGAAAAAAGTCTGCTCTCTTAATAAGGGCTTTGCAAATTGTGGAGAGACAAACGAATGTATGACACACTACCTGATTTTACGTCTTAAACCCGGAAAGCTCCTTTCTTATTCTACAGGCTGTCTCATCTATTGTTCATCACCAGTGCAGTCTTTACAGTGTAGCCCAATGCCTTGGTCCATTCTGGGGACTCTGCTGCACCAGGACGAAACTTCCCATTCTACAGAAGCTGCCAACACTGACCCTGGAGGGAATGGCACTTGGCCAAATGAAATCTACACATTACTGTTTGTTATCTTAGGATATTTTACTTTCTTGTTAATATTTGGGTTTGGGTGAATGTTACATGGAACAGAAAAGTGAGAAAGGAGAAGAAATAGGTTGTAAAATGTGAAAAGGGAGTAAAATAAAGAATGCTTTATTTCTAAAATGCAGAGGTTCAGAAATAGGGGTAAAATAATACGAGGAGGGCACTGAAGAATCATTTTTTATGGCTCTATTTTCTGTTAAATCTTTCTTTGGATGAAAAGAAATAAACACAAATTACTCCTGCCTCCAAATCTGTTTGCTACAACCCCCCTCATGCCTACGGAGCCCATGCCTGGAAGCAGGGAGGCCAGAGAATGGGCTGCTGTTGACACCCAGAGTAGAGAGGTGGTGTGGCCCGAATTACACAGGGCAGTGAGGGCACAGCAAAGAGACAGACTTCATAGATATTGAGGAGGTATGATGCCAGGAATTTCCAGTGCCATATGAGAGGGGACTTGAATCTGGAATAGAGATGAAGAGTCAAAGGTAATGTCTTGATTTCTGGCTTGAGCACAGACTTGTTGGATTGGCAGGGCCATTCACTGCCATGCTGAGAGACAGGATTCAGAGGAAGGAGAAGGCTGATGCTAGAGGCAAACGAGATGACCACAGTTTAGGAAATAATTCATTTGTGGAATGAAAGGGCAAATTGATCAAACTGTTAGATGTCAGTGCAAGATGATCACATTCTCTTTAGTAAAGAGGAGAGAGGTGACTGCCTCCTCCAGGTTCTCTTCCCTAGGGTATCTCCTTCAAAACGCTAAGGTCTGCATAAAACATCTGACCTTGGATTTCACAAGGCAAGATCATAAGCCTTCTGCCCCTTGAGACTGTAAACACACACATCCATGATGAACTTTGAAGACTCTCTAGGAGTATATCTAGAGAATCACACACAACAGTTGTGTCTTCTTGTCTCTCATGGAGATAAGATAATTGTAATTGTTCTGTCTTCTACCTTTACAAATAAATTTGTGTGGAATTCTGTACAGACACTGTAGATACTTTCCTGCTACCTTAACATGCACATATGCCTGGGGTAATAGCTACTTGGTTTTAAATTGTTCTCTCTCTCTTCTGTATTGGTATGGAGGGGTCTTGCATTGGCAAAATTGTTGTATTTCCTCAAGAGGTAGCTATGGAATATGTAAGTAGAGATGTCCAGAAAACGTTTAATGTATGTACTTTATGTCATTGGCTTGTAAAATGTCAGGCATTATTCCTAGCCTTGAAAGAGAAGGAAAACGGGGTTAAATCCCTGAGGACAGAGACAGGCCACAATAAAGTGCCCACAGAGGAAATAGAGAAGAGTTCATAGAGGAGGAGAAAGGAAGAAGGTCATGTGTCTCTTGTTGATTTGATTGTGCCTCCCTGGGTCTAAACACACAACAGTGTTTATCAAATGAATAAATGAAAACTTGCTATTATCTCCCAGTCTCCCAGGACCTGAAAGTGGGAGAACTCTGACCTGAAGGACAGGAACAGTTCCCTGAGGCTTGGCATGCCTGTTGCTTCATATTTCAAACTGTCTCTGCTCCCCATGAACACACACCTTCCTTCCCTCTATTCTCCCTCAGTGGTATATGAGACATGTCACTGTTCCACATTCTTACCAATATATGGCTTTGTCAGACACTTACATCTTTGCCCATTTATTTATTATTTGGATTGAGTGATGATTTAAACTTCCAGAAGATCAAAGGCTGTAAAGTGAAAATTCCCTCTCATCTTCAGTTTTTCTCTGTAGGACCAAGCGTGTTACCAATTTCTTTTTATCTTTTGATAGTCTATGCATATCCAAGAAAATATGTACATGTGTATGTACTGTATGAATGTACATGTGTGTATATGTACAGATACCCACCTTATTTTATATAAATAGTAGCGTGTCATTCTGCATCTTGGTTATTCTATTCAATGATAAAGTTTGGAGATTGCTTGATATTAGTATATAATAAACTTTGTACGTTTAAAATAATTTATCTTAAAATAAATTTAAACTTAACAGAACTTTGCAAGAATGGCATGAAGAAATCCCTTGTAATCTCTAGCAAATTCACTAATTTTTAACATTTTGTCCCATTTGCTTTAGCATTCTATTTCTCAATGTTTTTATCATCATTTTTGGGCCACTCCTCTTTACCTTTTAATACTTCACTATGTATTTCCTAAGAACAAGGCTATTTGTTTGTATAACCAGTGTTCAGCTGTCAAATTCAGAAAATGTAATGCTGATATATTTTTTATCTATTGTAGAGTCAATACTCCAATTTGGCAACTGTCTCCAAATGTACTTTATAATGTATTTTTCCGTACAAGATTCAGTCTAAGATATAAAATTGCATTTAGTTGGTGATGTATTTTTGTTCTCCTTTATTCTGAAACAAAATCTCAGCCTTTGTTTATTTTTAATGACATTGATGCTTTTGGAGAATATATGCCAGATGTTTTATAGAATGTCTCTCGATTTGGGTTTGTATGATAGTTCCTGTATTTTGCTGTAATGTGACATAAGTGATATATTGCATCCATCTTGGGATTCATGTTCAAACACAGGAGGCGTTTGCTCCTCATTGGTGATGTTAACTTTGATCACTTGGTTAGGGTATTGATTGTCCCATTGTTCCACTGTGCAATTACTAATCTTCTTCTGTAATTAATAAGTAATTCATGGGGAGATGCCTGAGATTGTGTTTTCCACCTAGATTTAGCATCCACTGGTGATTCCTGTCTCAATCAGTTTTAACAATGGTGTTTGCAAGATACTGATGTTTCTACTTCAATAACACCTTCAATATTTATTAGTCAAAATTACGTTACAAAAAAGAGCTTTCCCTTCTCTTTCTTTCATTCATTCATTATCAGTATCATCTCATGGGCTCTTATTTTATTCAATGAATTGCAACTTGCCACTATTGATATCTGTTTTGTTGCTCAAATTTCCCCAGATTTGGGAAGCAGCAGCCCTTTCCATCTTTCCTCTATGTCTCTTTTTGTAAAGGGATTTATTTGTATACAAGAAAACTCTCCCATAAACAGGGTACCCATCACGACAATCAAGATTGGAACAGTTCTCTCATCCTGTAATGTTTCCGTGTTCCTTGCAACGGATTCTCTTCCCGGAAAGCTGACGCTGCCGACCTCTGATCTGTTTCTGTCACTCCAGTTTGGCCTTTTTCTAGAGTTTCATATAAGTGAAATTGTAGGATATGTAGTCTTGGCATTAACTCAACTTGATGAGGATTTTGTTTTGAAAAATTTATTGCTGGATTTGCTAACAGTTTGTTTAGAATTTTCACATGCAGATTAATGAGTGAGATTGTATCATGACTTTCCTTTCTCATACTGTCTTTGCCAGGTTTTGAGATCAAGGTTACCATAATCTCATAAAATGATTTACAAAGGATTCCTTTTAAAAATTTCCTAAAAGAATGTGTAAAATATTAGAATAATTCATTCCTTAAAAGGTGGGAAGGACTCACAGCTTGATGCTTTCCTTGTGGGAAGGTTTTAAACTACTGACTTAATTTATCTAATTATTATAAGATTCTTCAGGCTTTTTATTTCTTTTTGAGCCTGATTTGGCCTAGTTATTCCTGCTAGGCCTCTGATCTTTTAATTGAGCTTTAAAATTTAATGACACATAGTTGTTCACAGTATTCTTTCTGAATTTTATAATCCCTGCTACCTCTGTAATTATGTCCTCTTTTTAAAGATTCCCAGTATGGCTTATTTATACCAATTTTTTATAAATTTTTGTCATAAATTTATAATTTTTCATTAAAAATATTACTACATCTATTACTACATATATTAGTCAATATAGTAACACATATATTAGTCAATACATTAATACATATATTGAATGTATTAGTCCTCTTTGTTGTATGTCCGTTTTCTATCTGGAACCATATGGGGAGAATACATTTTCCTTGAAGGGTCTTTCTTTCTGGGACATAGGTTTTTTTCCTGGCCTATTTTTTCACGGTAGTATAGTCAGCTTCGTGGCTCCCAACCCACATGTTCCCAACGCACATCTCACCTCTAGCTTCTCCACTTTGAGGGGCACCTGTCTTGGTTTCACCCCAGCCCTCCTGAAATGGCTCATCTCCCAAGCTCTCCTCTTGCCCTGAGGACAGAAACAGATTCGATTTAGGAGGTTATTACTCACTCATTTGCTTTCAGCTCGTTTTTCTTTCTTTTTTTTTTTTTCCTTGTAGGTGTTTTATACGCTGTCTTGCAAACTCATCAATAAATTTTAAAATGTGCTTCTTATAACATATCCAGAGGATATTATAATAGAAAGGCATTTAAAAATATCAAGCCTGTGTGCTGCGTAAAAGCTGAAGTCCATTTAAGTAAAGACCAAGTCAAACTAAATAAAAATTAGAAAAGAAAAAATGATTCTATATGGTCGTGCTGCTTAAAGGAAATACAGTGTGAGCTATACATGTAGCTTTAAATTTTCTGATTGCCCCACTAAAAAGAAGAAAAAGAGATATATGAAATTAATTGTAATAATAAATAGATATTTTAAGATGTAAGTACATCATCTTTCCTTTAATTTAGAAAATGTGTTTCCATGGTTCTTTAAAGGATATATGTCATTTAATCCAATATATCCAAAATATTACCGTTTCAGTGTAATATAATTGTTAAAATATTTTACATTGTTTTGCACTATATCTGCAAGATCCAATATGTATTTGTACTTGCTGTTCAACTCAGTTTGGACAACATTATTTTAAGTGTTCAATGTCACATGAGGTTAGTGCTACTGTATTATTTAGTACAGTTCATAGCATCTTTACGAAGTTCTTATTGTATTTATCCAGCTGTTCTCTGTATCTTAATCTCTCAGATCTTTTTCTGATATCATCATTTTCTTTTGCTTTTAGAAGACGATTCTTATTTTTCTCTGTATATAAAGAGAGGAAAACAGTTCAGGAGCTTCTTTGGGATAACAATTTTAATTCACATCACACCTTGATATTGTAAAAATATTCCTAATTGTTCCAACAACTCTGCCTTCTTAAAGTCTACTTCAAACAAGGAATGAGAGAGAAGCTTAACACTTTGGAAGTTTAAAAGCTTGGATTTGAAAATAAACCACCATTTTATGTGCTCAGAATTTGTATTCGTTTTGTTAAGGTGTCCAGAATAGTTCAGAATATTTGTAAGTGTTGTATTTTGGGAGATGAAAGATGATTCAGTTTTTCCATGCGAATGGAGACAAAACTATGAAATATCTTGATATTTGAAATATCTTGATGTCATAGTCAACCCTTCAAGGAAAATGTATTCTCCCTATTGGTTCCAGTTGGAAAACACACATACAATAAAAAGGACTAATGCATTCAATATATGTATTAATATATTGACTAATATATGTAGTAATGTATTGACTAATAGATGTGTTAATATATTGACTAATATATGTATTAATATATGTAGTAATATTTTTAAAGTAAAAATTATAAATTTATGACAAAAATTTATAAAAAGATAACTTTACAGTTGTGATCATACCAAATATATCTAATCATTTATTTCACTACATGTTTAAAAAGTAAATGACCTATCATATATAATGCTTACTGTGGCACTAGGCTCTGTTTAGGCCCAGGGGATAGAAGTAGCAATGATTCATTCCTGCCTTTGTGGAACATCTAGAGATAGTTTCCTATAGATACAGACATGCATTTCAGTTTTGCAATAAGTATAATTAATGTTATCTATATATCTATCTGTGTATTTATCTATAGATACTCTCAGGTGAAATATAAACCCAAAATAGATCATGCACAATTTTCCCTATATAGATTAGAAATTTGGAAAATTTCTACAGGCAGACTGTATTTAATCCAGGTATTGAATAATGTTCAGTCATGAAACACACACTTTTTGTCAATGACTCCAGAATAAGTTTAACCTATGGAGGCTGAGAAGCATTCCTAAGTGTAACCATTTAATAGCTAAATTTTGAAAATATTCATCTATTTGCTTCAGTTTCTTTTTTAGGTATAGCCATGATCATCCAGAAAATGAAGTAAAACATTTCAAAATAATTAAAGATTTTACCTTTCTTGATAAAAAATTGATAGTTTTTTAAAAATAGCATTTTTTCTAAGTAGGGAAGATAATTCATTTTAATAATGTATTGACTAAAAATAAGTTATTCCAGATTTATGGAATAACAATGTGAAATGTTTTTCATGGTGTAGAAGGGCTGTTTCCTAGAATGTTTTTGCTTCTTAGTTCTTATTCTTCCTTTCTCGATATTTACAGATAGTCCTTTCTTTTCTCTCTCCCTCCCTTTCTTTCTTCCCAATGAGAAATCAAATTAAGTCCTTTAGTATGAAGATTGCAGCTCCTTAATGAATCAGATGTGTCTCAATAATAGTTCCCTTGCCTTCTTAGTAATCTTGAGTAAAAGCAAGTCACAGACATTTTTACCAGAATGGAAAATGCATGAGAATAGAGTAAGTTGATTGTCTTTGACCTTCAGTAATTTTTAACAGCCAAGGAAAGTGGTTTGTATTCCAATTAACACCCTTCAGAAACTGCCACCAATGAATGAAACTGCCTGGGATACACTATGCAAAATAATCTTTTTGTCAGAGAAAATTGAAAGCTACCAGAAAACACAGAACAGAGAGAACAGCCAGGAGACTATGACATCAAGGTATTTCAAATGTAGATTTCTTGACTGGAGAGTCATTTCAAAGGCATCTCAACCCTTTTGATCTTAACTGTGGCAGGACCAAAGTCCCATTCGGCCAGTGAGTAAGATCACTGACATGGGTCTGTTGATGTGGCTCTTTGGAGCAGCAAGAAGAGCACCGAAAAATATTCCTTCTGTGTCCACTGTGCTCAAAAAGAAAGATCGTGTATCATTTCAACCAAAATCACAGAAATTTACTAGTGGTTTGCTATTGGATTTTAAATGCCCTTTCATATACGTATTTACAATGGAAACTATAACAATATGCAATCATTTAGCACCCAATATTCCTGAAAGTGGTCACTTGAAGGAATAATTGCATAGCCATGGCACAATTCTTCTAAAGCCAAAATACATAATTGTCCCTTGATCCCCTTCCCAAAAGACGTTGTGTGCCTCATAGACTGAACTGAGAAAAAGCATTGTGCCCAGTGGGAACTCAGGCAGGCTTGCCTGGAAGGTGCTGCTCTCTCTCCCCAATGCAGAGCAGGAAGTGAGAAGGAACGCAACTGGACAGGATAAAAATGCTAAGCAGCTTTCCAGCTCTTTCCAAGCAGGTCTTGACAGTGGACTTCATTAGTTTTATTAGAGCATCATCAATTCCCTAAATGTCATTTGGAGCTCTATTCAAATATCAGCAAAGAAATATAATCCAAAGACAAACATATCTTGTTTGGTGATTATTCAGTGTTTATAAATATTCACATCCTGGCTCTTCTCCAGGGAAAATATTAAAAGTGTGGAGAACTGATGTTTCTTGATCCTGATCAGTCATTTATCTGTTGGGAACTCAATTTCCTTATGTTAAAAAGAAGGGGGATGTTAAATTTAGGATTAAAGTAGCCCCTTCTAACAAAGTTCCAGCAGATTAAGTTCTGAGACTCTAAGAAGTTAATATCTTAGGCATCAAAGTGATTCACCACACCAAGCCTGGGACCATTGTTGCCTTTCTTGCCATTCCTATAACCGAACTTTGTTTGGTTTGTGTTTTCCATGCCCTTACCACTGCTAATCTCTTATACTGTTAATTTCCTGATAGAACTCATATAATATTCTTGTAAACGATCTCATTGATTTCATTGAAACTCCCCAATTTATCCTATACACCTGCATATTCCACGGTGTCTACTTGGAACCTTAATCCCATGAGATATTTGGTGAGAGAAAAATCCAAAGGTTTCTTCATGAAATGGGCTTGGGAAAAGTTGCATGTTCTTTTTCCTGGAGAAACAAACAAAGATAGGGAAGTTAAAGATTTTTGAGAAGTCTTAAAAATTGGTAAGTATGCCTACCCTTCATTTCCAAAGTTTATTTGGCTGGAAATAATTTTGAGTCATGACTTTTAATATACAAAGTTCCCTAGAAATTTTCTTTGCAAAACATTGCTATATGTTTGTGTTAAAGTGATAATTCTAAGATGTAAATTGAATATGTCCCAGTTGTGCTTAAATATTACATTGACCATCTATTCCCTATAAGATCAAGTTCAAAACTACCCAGCAGGGACACAAGGCCCTTCATGCTTTTGTCCCCAGTTACATGTCAAGCTAACTTCCAAACTTTTCCTGACACATACTTCACCTGTTTTCAAAGCATACTCTGCTCTCCAAGACCTCCTATGTGATACTTTTTGTCTGTATTCCCCTTTCTACCTTATCCAAATACAAAATCCATACTCAGCCTTTAGATACAGCTCAAGCATTAGCTCCTCTTGGAAGATTTCCCTGGCCAGCACACCTAGCCAACCCACAATCTGCAAGATTTCTGTGCTTTCCTCCAGGGCTGTGGAACACCCTGTGTCTGAGTGTCTACTTGTATAGGCTGTTCGTACTGTAGTTTTTGTGCATATCCTTTCTGCTGTGCTTCAAGCTTCTTGATAGTAGGGCTGTAGTATATTTGTATTAGTATCTTTTTTAAGTGGGTTAAAGGAAGACTGTAAGTAAAATTTGTTAAAAGAACAAATAAGTACATGAGGAAAATTGTCTCACAGAATTAGAATAGTAAATGGAGAGAGGTTGAATTATCTTGAATTCAATTAAAAGAGATTAGATTGACTCTAATATTAAAAAGATAGATTGAATTCTTTTAAATTCTCTTTGAAAGGGCAGAAGAAATATGTAGAAACTGTTTTAGGCTATTGAATTTATTTCCTGCTTTTGGGGCTCTAATTCGTTTTCTTGTGAGCTGATTCTATCCAGGCAAATTTATGAAAATTCTATGGGAGTTGAAGGAAACCTCACACATATTACAGTGCACTTATTCAAACATATAAACAATTACAGCACACTTTGAGGAGGGCTATGATTGGCTTTCTGCTGTGAAGTGTGATCAGCATGGTGGTCAAGAAAAGCATCCAATAGGCAGTGATGTTTATGCATAATCACAAGGTGGATTTAATTCTCCATGCCTAGAGACAAATACAAAAGCTGAAGAGGCATTTGCATCTTAGGAGAATACTGGAAAGCAATGTTGGAAATAAGATCAATGTTTCCATTAGCACAGAATCCTCAAGTAAAGTCAAAGCCAAAGCTAAAATATAGCTCTGCTGCAGCATAATGGAGTGTCTTTGCTCAATACCCTTGTTTATCTTCCTGCACTAAAGTGATAAATGAATTTGTAACTGCCTTTGAGATTTCATAACTCTCAGAAGCAATGCTTTTCTTTTTAAAAATGATTTCAAAGGAAAAATAAAATATTCCAAAAATCATGTAGGCAACATTTAGAATGCTTGGGAAAACAAATGCATCTCTTCATGGTTAATTACAAAAGAAAAAAGAAGGCTTGCCTTCTATCTGTTTTCCGTCCAATACTGTTGTTTTTTTTTTTCTTCAGCAAACTGGATATAGTTCAATAAAGATATGACCTTTAAAAAATTTATCAGTGATGAGTGTTTGGTAGGATGTGACTTAAGCACTCCTGATTGGTGATGTATGTTATTTTAGACTTAAAGATGATATTACTGAGCTACCGTTAGTCAGTCAAGCACTTTAAATCCTTTCCTGGATGGAAAAGGGTTATAGCAAACCATCTGCTCAGTTGTTTTCGTGAAAAGTTAGACACTCATTTTTCTCTTTAACGAGAATGTTTTGAGCTCTGCTACATGTTAGGTATTGCATCAGAGATACATTGATGAATGAAGATGGTTCTTGATATTTACTGGAGAAAGAAAACAAATAGTAGGGTTTTGCAATACAATTGTATAATTTTATTCTAAGAGTGAAAATAGAGGATGCTATGTGAGTATATAGCAGTGCATCTAATCCAGATTTCGGAGACACTGGGATGGGAAACATTTATGAAGGCAGCACATAGCAGTAGACTAACTGACCAGCTGAGTTCGATGTCTGGTTTGTGGCTAGGTCACAAAGTCCCTCTTTATGGATTTGTTCAGCTCCTTGGTCTTGTTAGAATGATGCTAACTTTGCCTCTTATTCCAATGGCAATGTGCAATTATAGTTGCATCTGTTAATGAAGCTAGAAAGCTTTCCTTATTTTGTGGCTATGGAAATCAACATTTTAACACTTTTTGTGAGAAACTCTAGTTTACACATATTTGAAAGTCTTTTCATTTGAATAAGACACTCAACAAAAATATAAATGAAAGACCAGCATATTTTCATTGTAATGACAGCAATGCAAATTGATGGGAGTAGTGATATCTACCTCATTCTTGTTCTCTCTCTCTCTCTCTCTACCTCTCTCAATCTCTCTCTCTCTCTTTCTCTTTCTTTTCTTCTGGCTTTCTTTCCCTTTTGTTTAGGACACTGAGCCATGCAGGAAGGCAGTTATGTGTTCTGGTTTACACCTTTAGATAATAAGCCCATTACAGATGAGCTTTCTTAGTCCTACTGAACAACAGTAATAAAATTTACCATTATAATCACTATTATAGTATGACTAGTTAATAAATATATTAGGTTTAAGCATGACATTGTCAATTGGTATGTAAAAAATGTTGAATATTGGAAATTTTAAATGATTCATATTGATATTATTAGTATATGTTTAAAAACCATAGATGTATCATAACTGATAAGTAATGAATAGCATATTTATTATTTATTACTGAGAATAGATTTGTGGAAGTACTGTACCTCAGAAGCAGATAATAAGGGGGTATGTTTCCTATAGAGAATTTCAAAACAAGAAAACACAAACTGACTAAAAATCAGCCTCCTTTTTATTATCACAATGGGCTGGCAATTCTAAACAATGTCAGATAGAAGATAGTCCCCCTCCAAATAGCTTTTGTTGGTTTAAGTTCCAGACAATTGCTATAGTTACTTGTGGGTACACATATGTGTGTGTACACACACACACACACACAGACACACTTCAAATTAGCTCATTTTATTTTTTAGCCTTAAATAAACCTTGTGTTCTATGTGGAAGTTAATTGGGAGAACTCCTATTTTACAGAGAGTCTTTACCTTGCAGCCTCAGTGACACATGTTAACCTAGAATGGCTCTGAATCTTTTATGCTTGCTTTGGTACAACCACTGTATTTATTAGTGTCCCTACATTTAAACCACGTGTTCTACATAAACAGTAGTAGGATGAGGATTATGAAGATGCAAATAAATAAACAGAACTTGAGTTACTTCAATTCAGGCCCTTTTCCTAAAGCAATGAATCAAACAATACTATAGAAACAGAACAGAAACAAATTGTGATATATCTGTATGCTGGGATACTGTTGGAATGAGGCACTGATACACAAAACAACCTGGATTAATTTCCAAATACTTACGCTAAAAGAAGTCATCAGAAAAGAGCAGATGCTGCATATATTCTATGTAAATGAAATTCTAGAGAATGCAAATTAAACTATAGTTACAGAACACAGGTCAGTTGTTGCCTGGGGTTAGGAGTGGGTGGAAAAGGGTGGGAGGCGGGGATTATAAAGAGGAATAAGGGAACTCTGGAAGTGGTGGATTACAGGTGTGTGTGTATGTGTATATATATATATGTGTGTGTATATATATACATATATCAAACTTATCAAATCGTATACTTTAAATGTGTGCAGTCTACTCTTTGTTGATTGCACTTCAAGAAATCTGTAAAAATGCTAAGTATGCCACTGTTAAACAAATACAATAAAGCACTGATATGTTTATAAACAATTTTCCACTAATCAGGAGTTTTACTGTTTCTCAATCCTGTCTTTATCCAAATGAATCAATGGCTACACTAGGTTGGATTTCAGAACTCATCTGGTCCAACAGAAAGACATTGTCCATTGGAGTGGCTGTGGGGCAGGAGGAATTGTTTTGAGTGGGGATGGCAGTTGTAGATGGTAAACTGCAACTAATTACTTGACTTTTTTTTTTCAAACCAGTACAAAATGATTTGAAGTCTCAGGCCAATTTTCAGTAAAATATCAAAGGAAAAGGCCAATGATTAAAAGATACATAATTTATAATAATCTAGCTGGACACTTACAGAAAATTCTAGGTCAATAGGGGCTTTTTTTGCTTTCTTTATCATTTATAGCCATCATTGCAGCACTTGGGATATTGATGAAGGATATAAATTAATGTGGGATGAAATAATGCATACAGGTACAAGTTAAGACCTCCCCGGGTCCTTTTATATTTCTTTCTTTTTTGGAGGGCAGGGGTACAGGGTCTCACTCCTGTTGCCCAGGCTGGAGTGCAGTGGTGCAATCACGGCTCATGGCAGCCTTGACTTCCCAGGCTCAGGTGATCCTCCCACCTTAGCCTCCCAAGTAGCTGGGACTACAGGCATGCCCTATCACACCCAGCAGATTCTCTGTATTTTTAGTAGAGATGGGGTTTCACCATGTTGCCCAGGCTGGTCTCAAAGTCAGAGGCTCAAGGCATCCACGCAGCTTGGCTTTCCAAAGTGCTGGGATTATAAGCACGAGCCACCATGACCAGCCCCCATGTCCTTTTTAATCCTCAGAGATCAGATGACTCAGATATACAAAGGAGAAAAAAAGCGAATAAATCACCAGGCTATAGAAGCAGAAATTCCTGTGGCCTTCCATTCTTGTCACAAGAATTGTTCTTTATTGCCCCAAATGCTCCAGCCAAAGGAAACAGGAAGTTCTCATACTATTAGGGGACCTCCTTGTATACAAATCAGTAGTGCACAAACCGACAGAACATTTCCCATCTATGAGGCAGCAGGAGAGGAAGGGCTTCTGTGACACTTGGTACAAGTGTCTCTCCTTCCCCACACTGCCCCTACCCAGGTCTAGAAAGGATCCATATATCTTGTGGCCAGCATTTCACTCTCCTTTTAGGTGATGGCTCACCTGACCTGTCTCAAACCAGGCGGGAGTTAACTCAACTCATTCATCTCACAGTTCTCCTCACTAGGGATATAATTGCCTACTCTCGTTGCATCAATTGGCATTCCATAACAATCAAAAACAATGAACAGAATTAAACTCAGTTGGTTAAAATGTTGTCTGTATCCCATTGAGATTTATAAATGATCTCTACTTATTGGGCCCAGGTCTTAGAGTATTAAGGTGACTGAGTGACAGCATGGTGAGTCTAATTCCATTGAAAGAAGGTTTTCAATACAGTTCCCCTCTAAACAAGAGGCACAGCATGCACCAGACACAGCCACAAGGGAAAAACACCATGGTGCTCAGGATGCAGAAAATAGGAGCAAGGGGGAAGGTATAGGCCACAGTTGGTAGTTTCTGAAGGTATAGGGCACAGTTTGTAGTTTCTGAAAGAAATGCAAGTTGTGGCAGGGCAAACAGTCTAGGATTGGCTCATTTGAATAACTGGTTGTTCTGGTGGGCTTTGAGCTATAGCGGTGGTCTGTGGCTGCCTGGCACCTGGCTCTGGGATGATCAAGTCAGAGGAATATTGCCTCCTGGGGTGGGTAAACCAGATAGAGTAGGTATGGTTCTAGATTGATTAGTTTGCATATCAAAGACATACTCCTGGCTAGGTTATTTGTTATCTTTATAAATTGGCTGGTCCCAAGAAGGGCAGTCTCTCCTCAGCCAGAAGGGTTTTTCTGGATGTCTCAATATGACATTATACAAAAAAATTAAAATATATACTTACAGTACACTTCAGACCAGATTTCAGTGGCTCCAGGGACCACAAACCAGCAGAATTTATAATCACTCCACACATTCAAAAATGCCATTCGAGAAAATATATCACTTCACTCTCTCGGCATTGGAAAGTTTCCTAAATAGTCTCTCAGTGATGTCGTTCAAAAGATTAAATACCATCTGAACACAATAAGGTTTTAAACTATGAGCTAGTTTTAAATTATGAACAAACACTTCAAAATTTAAGAGTAATTGGAATTCTTTTAGACACATGTCGTCTTTAAAGATGAGATCCAAGTATATTGGTTTAATTCAAAATTTAAAAAAGACTAAACCATCAATTTTAAAGTTGTATAGCAAACAGAGAAAATATCTCTTGAGAAATCAGTGCAACTTGGTAGAGGGCGTTGCTGTGTCAGAGGTATTCTGCACTCACTTTTATATGCTTCCTGGGTGAAGCTGTCTTGCCTACCTGTGGGCTTCTGTACTGTCCCTCATGCTCTTCCAACTCCCTTCATCCAATCAAGCTCCTCCTCGTGAAGTAAACACTCATCTCTTATGAATCAGCCCAAAGATTGAACCTTCTTTAAGAAGGCTCTCCTGATACTGACCCTACCTGTACCCAACTGTCTCCATACAATTAAACTCTCTGCCTCTGCCTTTTCTTTCCCAGTTGCCAATCATTGCAGTTTTAGCATATAGTGGCCTTCTTTCTACCTGACCGTAAGTCAGGCCCTTAATTTTATTCGGTATTTCATGACTAGCATTTTCAACAATGCTCAGTGCATTGTGATGTTTAATAAATGCATTTGGAATGGTTCTATGGAGTTGAAATACCCCCACCAGTTCCTAATGTAACTCCTTTTTCTCTCATTCAAAGATTTTTAATTAAAAAAATCTTTCATTTTGAAATAATTTTAGATTTATAGAATATTGTAAAAGTAGTGCAGTTTCTATATACCATTCTTTCAGCTTTTCCTGATGTTCATATCTTACATAACCATGACACAGTGATCAACAGTAAGAAATTAACACTAGTATAATATATTATTAACCAACAATATATTATTAACCAATATTACATAGATTTTGTTTGGACTTCATCAGTGTTCCATGGAAAAACTGTGTCGTTTTTCGTTTACAAAATCTAACCCAGGACACCATATTGCATTTAATTGTCTTCTCCAGTCTGTGATACTTTCTCTGTCTTTTCTTGTCTTCCATGACTTTGACACCTCTGAAGAGTACTGGAGGGACTGGCTAGGTATTTTGCAGAAAGTGCCACAATGTGGATTTGTTTAATGTTTTTCTTATAATTAGATTGTAGCTGTGGGTTTGGGGGAAGAAAACCACAGAAAACATGTGGTGATCTCATCACTTAATACCAATGAATACATGATATCAATATGACTCATTCCTGGTAACATTAATCTTGATCACTTGGTTAACATGGTGACTGTCAGATTTCTCCATGGTAAAATTATTAACTAGTGTAATTCCTCCTTAATAATAGATTCTTAATAAATATTTCATTGCTTTATTCAGCAGTAGTCATTGACTTTCTATAATGGGCCAGATAGACCTGGTCTAGGTATTAGAATACAATAATTTTTAAAAGAACCCCAATTCCCTTTCTCAAGTAATTTATATTCTAGTAGGAGAGGCATACAATAAATAAGATAAATAAGAAAAATATGAGGTATATAGTGACTACTATTAAGGAGAAATGCAAAGGAAGGGAGTGGGGGAGAGTTGGCATTTTAGGTGAGCTTGTCAGAGAATGCCTCCCTGAGATGTAAAAGACTGAATATACAGATGGACAATGGTCAGACCACATAAAAAAGTAGAACTCAGGGCCACAACCTGCAGCAAGCTGCCCAGAAAAACAACCCCAGTATCTACATCTACAATAAACAGCCCAGGAAGCTTGCCTGCAACCTATGAGTCAGAGGTATAAGAAGTCAGACTACTATCTTTGATAACAATCCAGGAAGCTGAACAATAACCCCTGTAATAATCATCCCCAAATGGCTAGGACTTGATTAATAACTGACAGTTTTCCTGATTTTTTCCCCCCTTCCAACGTAGGACAAATCAGAGAAAGCCAAACATGCATCTCTAACCAATCCCATAGGAAGCCCCACTTCTAGTTAGCCTGCCTACAGCTTCCCCACACCAACAGCCTCCAATCAGGGTGTATGGAAAGCCTTCCCTTTTTTCCACTACTAAGCTTTCCCACTTCTCTGCCTGCCATTGAGTTCCTGCCAAAATGGAAGAACTCGAAGTTGATGGTGGCTAATCTCATTGCTCTAGCAAGCTCTGAGTAAATAGGTGTGGCCTGTTCTAATTTGGTTGGTCTTTATTTCCATGTGAGGTGACATGTGAATAAAGTCTTGGGGCAAGGACTTGGAGCCATTGTGATACATGGGGAAGAGCATTGCAGGCAGAGAGAAAGACAAGTGCAATGACTCTGAAGTGGAAATAGTGAGCAGGACAGGTTAATGGACTGGAACAGAGGGAGAGGGAGATAGAGAGAGTAACAGGAGTAGTAGGGGAAAAGGTCAGAAGTGCAATGGGGAGAAAAGAGAGCAGATCGTGTAGGACCCTCTAGCTCATGGAAAGGGCTTTGGATGTTACTCTGCATGAGATCAGAAGCCATCAGAAGATTTTGAGCTAAGGAGTGGCATGATTTAGTTGACCTTTTAATAAGATTGCTCTTGTTGCTATGTTTTGGACAAACGATATAGACAAAATGGAGATAACCTAAGAGGCTGTACGCTTATTCAAGCGAGAGATGATGGTTGCTTGACTAAGGTGGGAGCAGTAGAGCTGGTAAGAAGTGTTCAGGCTGTGGATACATTTTGAAGACTAAGTTGTCAGGATTTTCTGATGGCTTATAATATGTGGGGTGTGCGAGAAAGATAGTGTCAGTCTTAACTACTTTTGACCTGAGCATCTAGAAGAACATGTGTGACTTTTACTGAGATGCAGAGGATTACAGGAGCAAAGGTTGGGAAAAATATCAGGAACTTAGCTTTGTACATGTTAGGGTTTGGGTGTTAGACATCCAAGTGGAGATGTGAGTAATTGAACATGATCAGTCTGATGTTCATGAAAAAGCTTCCTCCTAAAGATACTAATCTGTGAAGCATCACTATTTAAGTGGTCTTCAGAGCCCTGAGGATGGATCAGGTCAACAATGCAATGAGTGTAGATAGAGAAGAAAACAAGGCCAAAGACTGAGCCCAGGAAAACTCCTGTATTTAGAGGTCAGAGAGATGGGGCTGAACCAGCAAAGGAGACTGAAAAGGAATGGCTAGAGTGGTAAGAGGAACATTCATGTTCATTCAATAGTGGTTCAGGAAAGGCGCTTGCACTCTACATACAGAAAAAGCAATGGGCTATTTCCTTAATGTAGCACAGTCTCCAGAATCTACCATAGAAAGAAAGAGGATGTCTGTGGGCTAAGTGAGTCCATGGGAGTCCATGAGGATATCAGTGGCATCATTTATCATGGCACAGGCAGAATCAGAATTTATAAAGGATAAAGAAAAATGTGCTCTTATTTTATAAAAATGTATTTGCTGACTTCCTACAATAGTGCTATGGTTTGAATGTGTCCTTTTCAAAATTCATGCTGAAACTTAATCCCCACTGTGGTGGTATTAAGAGATGAGGCCACTTGGGAGGTGATTAAGTCATGAGGCATCTGCCCTCATGAATGGATTAGTGCATTATAAAAAGTCTGGAGGGAACTTGTGTAGGACCTTCTTTGCTCTCCTGCTGTTCCTTCATGTGAGGACACAACATTCTCCCATCTTTGCTCTTTTACCTTCCACCAGGTGAGGACACAGCGTTCAGGTACCATATTGGAAGCAGAGACTGGACCCTCGCCAGACACAAAACCTGCTGGCACCTTGATCATGGATTTCCCAGCCTCCAGAACCGTGAGAAATACATTTTTGTTCTTTATTAATTACCTAGTTTCTGATATTTTGCTAAAACAGCACAGATGGACTAAGACAAATAGAGAAAGAAGGCATAAAGTTGTGTGTTTCTACTTTGAGTGGTTTTGGTCACAGATCTACCTCCAGAGAATCCCTCCAGATACAGGGATTCCTCCACATAATGGGATCTTCCACTCCAGCACAGCTCAGGCAACCAAGGGGCAGTCCTGGGGGATGATTTCAGGGGAGGGCTATTTCCAGGCTCCCTGCTCCCTCATTAGTTCCTCTCAGAACACCCTGATGGCATCAACACCTGAAATCTTTTCAGCTATTACTTCAGACTTCCTCAATGTACCAAAAACCATTATGCTAAGCCATATCAAGGGGGATAAAAGAGTTTTCCCCTCAACTAAATCAGAAGGGAAAACAAAACAAAACAAAACAAAAGCTGATGAAATCACAATTTACATTTGTAGAGTCAGAAAAGCTGATCATAAAGCACCCAGTGAATTCAAAGCACTTTGGCCAAAGGCAGAATGTATATCTCTCCGGCAGGAACTCATGCTGCGCAGCTGTTTTGTCTCTGGCAGTGGCAAATCCTACACCTGCTGGAAGCAACAGGGAACCCAAGTTCAGGAGCACAGTTTTTTCTTACTCAGTGTATATGAAAGAGCTTGGGAAGCCTCAGAATATTTGCTGCCATGTATTTGCCTCAAAATCCTTTTAAACAAAGTAAAAGAGAAAACAGAAATGTTCCAGCATCTGAAAGAACAAAGAGTGTAGTCTTCTAGAGAAATAATGTTATTTGCATGAATATATAAACCCTGTAGTAAATTCTTTGTTCACGCCTCTATGGAGAATTCCTGAGCAAATAGACAGAAGCAAAATAGGAAGTAAAATGCTTCAATTGTACCCTTTCTTTAAAGCACATTTTAATTCCTTAGACATTGGGACAAATTTCAGAAGTCTTCTTGAGGAAGCAACATAGTACCCCCTGAGGTCATCTTCCTGGGATCAGATGCCGGGTGAATTCACTGATCTCAGCTCACTGGGGACTGGCAGCATCATTCCCATTTCTCTTACAGTTGGTAAAGGCATCCATCTGCCACTATAGCCAGTGTTTCCATGGTCTTTTTGAGACTGAGGCATCATCCTCATTTTTTAATAGATTTTTTAAAACTAAAGGAAAGGGTTCCTTGAGGATAAATAGCTCAGTCCTATTTCTCTAGACATTTTACTTACTAGCTGTGTGATTTTATGTAAAGCCTAACCCCTCTCTTGGCCCCAATTTCCTTAACTATAAAATGGCAATGATTATCTATGTTGTAAGAAAACAATGTAAATAATCTAGCATGTGAAAGAACTGAGCAGGGTATCTGGAGTATACAGATACTTAGTAAATCTTTGCTCTGTAAAGGAATAAAAAGGCCTGAATATTTAAGAGACTGATCATTTCCTGAGTGAGGAATAGTGATCCAGCAATACAAATATCTGATGGGAATGCTATTTTAAAATGAGAGCAATGGTATCTTGAAATCAAAATCCAGAACAAAATGTTCCACAGATAATTAATTCATTTTAATATTTATGAAAGACAGACACCAAGTTTTATTACTTCTGTTTTCAGGATTTAGGAGATGTGCAAATTTTGTAACTTATCATTCAATTTCAAGACCAGCCTAACCATTCCTTCCTCCCATGCTCTGTCTTCTGAGACTCCGACATCTCTAGGACTCAGATGACCAGAACTGGTTGCTTTTATGGCATCATATTTCAATAACAATTATGCAGCTCATATTTAGTTTTAATTATTATTTTAAAATCTGATTTACAGAACATAAAATACTGAATGGTATACATTTTCAGTGAACCTTTGAACTCTTGAGGAACTTTTGTAAAGAAGTTAACAAGGTCTGTTGGACTGAAAGTTGTCACCAAATGAAACTATGCTGAAAATGTGTTTGTGTGTTATTGTCTGTGTTTATTTTTAGGGAAATGGACCCGCTAATCTTGCCATCTCACTCAACTAAATCAGTATTTCCACTTTCTGTGATTCATTCAGTAGTACTAATAGTTGCCCTTTGCAGAACAATCATTATATTCCAGGCTTTATATAACTTATCTCATTTGATCTTGGCCACAAGCTGTGAATACTTTTATTATCCCCATTTGACAGATGAACCAAGTTTCATAACTTGAGGCTCCTGAGATCAGTTCAAGTAGGAAAGTGGGGAGATGTGGCATATTAATAAGGAATCGGGTGGTATAAGCATAAACTAGTTAATATCTGGGCACAATCTTATTTTTTTCTAAGTATAAATTATAGATTGTTTCTGAAGAAAAAAATTTTGATGAAAAGTACTTAAAAAGTTAGAGTTCGGGAGTTCTGATTTTATCCATGAAAGATTAAGTGCTCTGAGATTTGCCTTCCACCATACCCAACTAGAAAACCAAACAAAATATAGAACATAACAACTTTCAAACATTGAACAAGAGGCAGCACAGGACTGTGACTCCAAGAGAAGGGAAGGAAAGGTACTGAGACCTGTAATTGTCCAGGTTCGAAGGCAGTTTCCATGCATAGTACAGGGTAGGAACCCAAACAAAGCCCAGTGATCTTACTGAGTCTAGGAGGTAGACTTCAGAATTCAGGCAGCTAGAATTTTCAGTATTTACAGAATCCTAGAGCGGAGAAAGCTACACACACATATACACAGAGAAAGAGAGAGGACATGCTCTGGAAATCTTCAGAGTTCTCTGGAATCTTTGCCTTTTTAAATCAAGCTTAGCCTAAAGCTGCCTCCTTACATATTTTGAGTTTGGCTTAAACGTTTCTCTGTACACTGAACTATCACCAGTGGAGATGTCAACAGACCGTACCCTACCCTTGTGCCAATCACCAAGTTTTGGCCAATCACATGTAGCTAACTGTTCAAATCATGTTCAAATAAGGCAAATGTGGAGCTGTAGCCAATCCGGCTGTTTCTGTCCCTCACTTCCATTTTCTATAGGTCACTTTCCTTTTTCTGTCCATAAATCTTCTTTCACCACGTGGCTGCACGGGATTCTCTGAGGCTGCTGTGGCTCAGGAGGCTGCCCAATTCGCGAATTGCTCATTGCTCAATTAAACCATTTTAAATTTAATTCGGCTGAAGTTTTTCGTTTATGGGGCTGAATATCAAGTGCAGGTACAGGGCTCTGTGAGGCTGAATATCAAGTACAAGTACAGGTATAGGACTCTATGAGGCTGGGAGAGAAAGCAGTAGACAGAAGAATTCCTAGAATTCACACAGGATTCATAATGTACAGAGCATCAGGCAGACTACTCAGGAAGATGTTGCCTGAATAATTGGGCTAAATTAGCCCTAAACAAAAGGCTACTCTAGACTTGCCTTACCAAGGCTTAAAAGAAAGTGTTGAAAAAATCAAACTTGATCCCAAGTAAATTAGCTCTATGCCAAAGTCCAACAATATTAAATGTACAAGATTTACCACTTACAAAAAATTACCAGGCATGTAAAGAAGTAGGAAAATATGATTTATAATCAGAAAAAAAGTTCATTCAAAAGAAACAGACCTGGAAATTTCAGATATGATATTATTACCACACAAGGATTTAAAAATAGCTACTATAAATATGCTCCATATATTCAAGGTATAGGGAAAAACACAAACATGTTGAGAGGAGAAAAGGGATATGTATATTTTTAAAAGATTCAAATAGAACTTCTGAATATTAAAAAAGTAATATCTGAAAAGAAAATTTGATGGGATTCTTGCAGATTAAACACTGCAGAAGAAAAGATCAGTGAGTTTGAATATATAACGATAGAAACTACACAAAATTAAACACAGAGATGAAAGACTGGAAACAAAAAGAACCAAACACTAGTGATTCTTTGGGAACACATCAAGTGGACTAACATGAAGACAACTGACTCCAGAAGTAAGGTGGATAGAAGTGTCTAAAGAATAAGATGTGGAGGTGATTGATTGGCTTATAAAACTAGAAGGTGGACCTACCTGTAAGGGCCCAAAAGATGTCAGGAACATCCCTGTTTCTTCTCTCGTTTCTGTTTTCTCCTGAATTTTAGCTTCACTGTGTAGGGAAGCTTTCTCCATGAGAAAGGAATGTCATTTAGCAATCGCATCTTCGCAGCCCCCAGTTTAGAGATCCCAAGAGAAGAGGACAGCTCCTCCCTGTGTGTGAATCAGTCAATGCAGGGAAGGGCTCCAATTGGCTCAGGTTGAGTCATGTGTTTACTTAGAGCCATTCTTTATATCAGAGGGGTGAAGAATCCTGACTGCTCTAAGCCGAATCAGGTGTCATACCATGTGGGACTCACAGCCTGCATAAGCAGATGGAATGGAAAGAAGAAAATTCTCCAAAGTAGATGAAGGTGCCAGGAGAATAAAGATAACAGGTCACCCAAATACCATCCTTCAGATTCAGTTCATCCAAGGGCTTTTTATGCAAACTGTTTCTCCCGAAATACTCAACCCTGCATTTGCTGATTCATTTCCATTGTGTCATCCATGTGTCATTGTGTTCAGTCTGTCATTTAGCTCTCCGTCTGGCTCATATGAGTTTTTCTCTCCAGCTAGGTAGTGAGGCCTTGAAAAGCAGTGACCGTGTCATATACATTCCTTAATCTCTCCCAGTGGCTGTCAGAGTGTCTCTCATGTAGTAGCAGAATAAATGTTTGTTTTGATGAATCTGTTACAGAGACTAGTCAAATACTCCCATTAAGCTGAGGAGAACTTAGATTGAGTAAATACCTTCAGCCTGTGTCATCGTGAAAGAAGACTAAAGTGTTCATTAACAACTAATTTGCAAATGAAACTGGTTTCTTTCTTTCTTTTTTTTTTTTTTTTTACTCTTCTCTTATTAGGATCCCCAATGTGATGAAAATGCCAGGAGCAAAGAAGTAGCTTTTTAAATTTCTTGATGCCCAGACCCTTTGGGCTCAGGCAGACTGTGTGGGTGCCCACATGGTAGGATTCGACGAGTACTTGAAATCCTTCTTGCCCTAAGTATCCTTCCTTGCATCCTGAAAAATCCTTCAATTCAAAGTAAATTATTTAATTAAGATGCTGTGCTTCTCAAAGAATCCTTTAAAATATGAATACCCCAGTAAAGCGGATATTATGATCCATTAACCTTTTTGCCTAAATTTATTTCTCCAAGTGGCTTTAATCACTTAACAGAACCCTGAAAGAAGGGGCGGAAGGACACAGACGTTGCTGGGCCGATGGGGAGGTGGGCATGTGGATGTTGGGCTCCTTTGGGGGGCACATGGCAAACCCAGTGCTTCAGGCACATTATACAGCAGGAAGAATTTGCATGTTAGACATCTGGGGGCATATATTTAAAAGCGACATTAAAAGGTAAACACGGGAAGTGCTCCTGTCACCACTCTTGTGTAGAAAAAGACCCTTTTTCTTTTAGTATAGCTATGATGGCTAAAGCTAAAACAAACCAATACAAAGATCAGGGACAAATGTGGGTGATTCCCTTATTCTAAGACAATTACCATGTGGTCACAGATTGGCAGAGCCAGCATGGATCATCCGTTAGAGGTCTGAGGGCCCCATCTCCTTGACCTCCACTTGTCTTGGCTACTTGACCCAGAACGATCAGGGTTGAGCCCTGGACACTCTCTTCCTACTCACTTCTGTCAATTTCATTCTTTGTGGCCTTTAGAGGCTGGAGGCAGAGTTTCATTTTTTCCTGACCAGGAGACTGTATTTATTCAATCGCCCCTGTTTAGAGAAAAAGAGTGGGAAAGAAATACCACAATATAGATTGCAAGGTATCAGTTGGCAATCAGTTGTAAGATCTACCTCAATTTCAGAGTTTTAAAGTGGAAAATAATGTGCATCTCAGCGTTAAGAAAGCACAGTAATAAGTTGAACAGTAGAAGGAAGCGGGTTGGTGGCTGTTACTGGGTAGATGAAGTCTTTTGGATTTAGGAGCCTTCACATAATCATAGAGAAGACAGGTATAGAAAAGCTCCCCTACCTCCCCGGTATAGCAGCCAGATTGCTCAGGGAAGGTTCACAAAAGAAAAACCCCTACACAACTGTGCCTGGGTGACATCAGATTTCTGGAATGCAGAGGCTCATGCCTTTAGGGGCTAGTGCAGAGCCTCCAAATCAAAGCCTGAATTAGGAAGCTTCAAAGCTGGGAGCCCAACATCACCACTAACTACCCAAGAGGAGAGGCAGAGAGACCCCTCCTCTCCCAGGGCACACAGGCCCGCTCAGCTTGGCAGCATCTCAGCTCCTCCAGGCTGGCTCCCTGACAGTCCCTGAATATTCAGTTGGTGTTACTAAGTGAATCCATTCCATCTTAATCATCTATTTGGGGACACTGCATACTGCATTGCTCATGATTTCTATGGTGTTTTTTGCTCTCATTTGTAAATAGCTTTCAGAAACCTGAAATGAAATTGCATTTACTCTTCATTTTCCTCCATCAGTCTGAGTCAGCTTCACTTGGAATCAGCTGTACCTTCTGGCCCTTTTAAGCAACCCTTATTTCCACGAGGGAGAAAAATGATCACTCTGCAGGATACTGTGCAACGTAAGGGGATGGCGCGGGAAGGCAAGAGTGAGGCCACTGTCCCCACACTACTCAAATGAGCTCATTTCCGCCATTCCTTTCAGCTAAGAGAATGTGCACCAGCTCAGTCGCCTCAGATTAAAATGTGTAAGTGTAATTTCCTTGCACACATTTTAATCTGGTTAGCATTCAGCCTGTGGAAGGCCCCATTCCTTCCCCTGCTCTCTGATAGCTTCCCTGTCTAAATTGTGTCCTCTCTTGTAGAACTCAGGTGCTCATATTAGCCTTGCACAATTTTAGCTGAGAACAGAGGGAAGGAAATCACCAAGGTAACATTGTCTGCCCACACTGCAGTTTGTGTGTGTTTTAACAGAAATAAGAAGCAGATAGACTGTTCCTCCTTAGCGTCTGTAATAGGCTAAAGTTTCCCAAGATTCTGTGTTTTTCTTAGGCAAATATGAAATTTAACCTGAGCCACAAAGGAGGGAGGCATTCATTGATTGTGAAGGACCTAGGAGGGACAGACTGCAAAGCGGTGTTACCCAACAGGAGCAGTGCAAAGTCAACACAAGTGCTTTCTTTCCTGTGGCCCTGGGTATATGTGAATGTAAAGTTTAGGCAGAGTGGTTTTTAGAGCACATTGATGTACTCACAACCACATTCCTCACTGATCCACCCTTTCTAGAATGTAGATGGCATCTTATCTGCCATGCTCACCACCACGCCTTCAGGACTGAGAACAGTACACGCATATAGAGGGGCTCAACGAAGACTTTATGAATGAATTGTATTCATTAATGTGCTCTAAGCACAATCCTATGGGGCAGGTGTTACTAGTGCACTTTACAAATAAGAAATCTGAGCAGTCTTTGTGTAAAGGATTGGTCTTTTCACAGGAGACGAGGGATCAGTTAGATCTAGCACATTTTAGAGGGATTTTATGGAAGCTGAACTACACATAAAAAGGGCAGTTTAAAAATCAGTATGTTGTTTCCCACTCTCTGTTTGCCAGTATTCTGAGGAAGAATCCAAATAAGTTCTGCCTTTATGCAATTTGAAATGAAGAGATGTGTTTTATTAACCTGTTAACCATGGGTGACATCTTATTATAATAGTAATTTTTATTTCCATCATCAGTGTTCTCACAGCAGCATCCCTGTTCACTCACATCTATTTTGTATTAACATTGCAGACCCAGTGTTTTTCATATCAGAGTGTGTATTTAGAAACCAGGCAGGCATTAAGGCAGGGTGTTGCTACTGCCTTACAGTAAGGTAAATTATAAAATTTTAGAAAATCAAATATTTGTGTCTGGGCTCACTAATTATTATTTTCTTTCTTATCTGAATGATCTGCATAAATGACCATTAGGACGCATAAATCGAGATCAATGCAACATTAACTTGGCTAAGGCACAGTAGTGTTGAATTGAGTAGCTGATGTGGTGAACTAACAGGAAATGTGTGAGAAGTCATCCAGATACAATGAGGTCATTCCCAACCCTTACTCTCATCTCCCAGATGCTTAAAATTGTAACTTAATGTTTTTATTTTTCTTGTGTGGAAGAGGAACGGATGACACAAAAACCTATCAACCTAAATTGTTGGGTAAATGTGAAGTTCAGTTAAGACTCATTGGGTCAGATTCCAAATAATAAAATGATCATCAGTGCCCTTGAAGTAGAGATCACAGTGGGATGGAGTGAAATTAGTTTCCCAATTAGGCAGCATTCTCGGGGCTGCGGAGCTGTGCTGATGTACACACCTTTGACTATACACGCCCCCTACTCACACGTATGTACATAGCAAGAAGGTAGTGGTATCGTTGCACTAATATTTGCACCTGCAATTTTCTGGACTGATATTAATAAAACATAGACATTTGCTTATCCCAAAGGCTGTGACTGAGATCACATATTTTTTTGCTTTTAAGTTGTTTTATGTTTTTTAACATTTATACAATGAACAGGAATTATATTTGTGATTGAAAAGCAAAGTGACGTATTTTAAACATTTTAAAGGGTAATATTTGTATTTCTTAGCTATTAATTATCTCAGTAAATCATAGTTTCCATTGATAATCCAAGAGGCACAGTGCTAACAGAAGGAACCGTGTAAACTCCCAACTCTTTACAAGCTAACTGTATTTTTATAAAAGTTAATCATTTATATTTTATATACTTCAGACTTCAGGCTATTGCATACTTTTTAGTGGTTAAAATTGAAGGATAATTTATATACTGAAATATGCTGATTTAAAAAATATAATTTGATCCATTTTAAAAATGTAGAGCTCCCCCCCTCGCCATGTAATATACAACCTGCTATAGTTTGAATAAGTCCACCAAATTTCATGTGTTGGAAACGTAATCCCTAATGTGGCAGTATTGAGAGGTGGGGTCTTTAAGAGATGATTGAATCATCAGAGCTCTGCCCGCATGAATGGATCAAGCTATTCATGTATTAATGGATTAATGGGTCATTATGGGAGTGGGACTCGTGGCTTTGTAAGAAGAAGAGAGACCTGGGCTAGCATGTTAGCATGCTCAGCCCCACTGCTCGGTGATACCCTGCACCACCTCAGGACTTCAGAGTCCACACCACCAAGGAGGCTCCTACTAGATGTGGCTCCTTGACCTCAGACTTCTCAGCTTTCATAACTGTAAGAAATTCCTTTTCTTTATAAATTACTCAGTTTCAGATGTTCTATTATAAGCAACAGAAAATGGACTAAAACACATCCTTATCAAGATATAGGCATTTCCAACTCCTTATCACCTTTGTGACCCTTCTCAGATAATCACAAACACCTCTCCAAGCAACCACTGATCATATTTCTATTCTCATAGAGTAAATGTGCCAGCTCTAAAATGTCATATTGATGGAATCACGCATGGCATATGTATGTACCCTTTTAAGTTTGACTTTTCTCACTCAGCATAACGAGTTGAAATTTATCCACAAAGAAAGAAAATGCATCTTTATAGAAGTTAGTGAGACTTCCTCAGAAGCGGACCAAGGAAGCCATTTTTAGAAATCAAATATTGAATAAGGAGATTTTCTTCACAACCTCTGTTGGGAAGACCCACATAGCTGGGGTCTGGAGGATCCACTTCTAAGACCTTTTCACTCACATGTCTGGCCCCTGCCCTGGGATGGCTGAAGATGAGTTTAGCTGGGACTCTGAGACTTAATCAGCTACATGTGACCTCTGTATATGGGCTTCTCAAAGCATGGAACTCAGGCCCAAGAGGGAATGTTTTGAGAGAGGCCCTCATGAGAAAGAGCATTCCAACTCAGTCAGGCAGAAGTGGCATACCCTTTTATGACTGAGCCGCGTGAGGCTCACACGGATCACCTCCATATGACTCTGCTAATCAAAGCAATCATACAGCCACTCAGATTCAAGGGGAAGCGATATAGACTCTAACTCTCAATGAGAAGACTGTCAAAGAAGTTGCAGCAATTTTCTGGCAGCTTCTATGGATAATGAACGCATGGATTGTGTGTCAGAATTAGGTTGTCTACTACCTACTTAGGACAAGTTTAAAGGAGAAAAAGTTGAAATATATGGTTTTTGCATGATCGATTAGAATAGTTTAAGTGGGAATAAAAAGAAATTCTATGCACAGGGAACTGACTAAAGTAAAGCTTCTGCCATGTCAAAAATGGAGGTGTTGACTGGGCACAGTGGCTCATGCCTGTAATCCCAGCACTTTGGGGGCCGAGGAGGGTGGATCACTTGAGGTCAGGAGTTCGAGACCAGCCTGGCCAACATGGTGAAACCCCGTCTCTACTAAAAATACCCAAATTAGCTGGGCATGGTGGTGGGCGCCTATAGTCTCAGCTACTTAGGAGACTGAGGAACGAGAATTGCTTGAACTTGGGAGGCGGAGATTGTGGTGAGCCAAGATTGTACCACTGCACTCCAGCCTGGGTAACAGAGCAAGACTTTGTCTTGGGGGGAAAAAAAATGGAGGTGGTGAGTGAAGAGTGTCACAGTGCAGCAGGAGAGAAGCAGAAGGAGAGAAGCAGCAGGAGAGAAGCAGTGTCACAGAGCAGTAGGAGAGAAGCAGGAGAGAAACAGAAAAAGACCATTAAGGAATCATGGATTGGTGATCAGTTTCATACATTGAACAGTAACAGTATGAGTGTCTACTTGAGGAGAGTGATTTCCCCATGGTGCTAATTATGGCTGTATCTCTTACTGCAAAACTGTACAACAGAGGTTAGTGAGAGGAGGACTGTTGATAGGAGGCTGGACAAAATATAAAGGTTTCTTGGAGATACAGCAAGTGCTGATCTATTTATCAGATTTGTAGTAGGCAGAAGAATCCCTCAACCACCCCAGCCCCCAAGATGTCTATCTCCTAATCACTGGAACCTGTGAATATATTAGATTGCATGACTAAGGGGAATTAAGGCTGCAGATGGAATTGAGGTTCTGTACTGGGTTGAATAGTATCTCCCTCCAGATTTGTGTCCATCTGAAACCACCTGCATGTGGCCTTATTTGAAAATAGGGCCTTTGTAGATGTAAACATGGCAAGATGAGGTCATACTGGGCTAGGTTAAGTCCTGAATCCAATATGACTGATATTCCTATAAGAAGAGAATTCGGATGTAGAAACACATGCAAACAGAGAGTTCTATGTGCAGATGGAGACATAGATTAGAGGGATGCTTCTACAAGCAAAGAATGCCAAAAATTGCTGGCAGCCACTAGAGCTTGGAAAGAGGCATGAAAGAATGCTCCCCTAGGGTGTTCAGAGAGCGCCTGGGCCTGCCAACACCTTGATTTTAAACTTCTAGCCTTCTATAAAAGAAATTTTAAAAAATAAACTTCTAGCCTTAGAACAGTGAAAGAATGTGTTTCTGTTGTTTAAAGCAGCCCCATTTGTGGTAATTTGTATGGCTGTTCTTAGAGACAAATACAGTTTTGAGGCAGTCCACTGTAAGGACAAGGGACCCGGTAAGTACAAGAAGGAACTGAAAGAAAGAATCGGAGATGGCGGAGTGAAAAGGACTCAGTTCCATATTACTGGCTTTGAAGATGGAAGAAGGGGCCATGAGTCAACAAATGCGTGTGGCCTCTAAAAAGCAAGGAAATAGATTCTACCCTAGAGCCTTCAGAGAGAACACAGCCCCGCCAATGCTTGATCTTGCCCACTTGATGTCAGACTTCTGACCACAAGAACTGTAAGAATGGATGTGTTGGTACTTTGTTTACATCAGCAACAAGTGACTAACACGAGGTTAGTTGATATTGGAGAGAAGGGTGAGTCAGACCCTGTTAATGAGCTGAATTATGTCTGCAAAATTTTCCTTGGTTGAAATCCTAACCCCCAGTACCTCAGAAACTTGACTATTATGTGGAGATAGGACTTTTCAGGAGGTCATTAAGATAAAACGAGGTCACATGGGTGGGCCCTAGTCCAATATGACTGGCGTCCTGTTAGAATTGGAGATTAGGATACAGACACACACAGGGAAAAGACCATGTGAAGACAGAAGGAAAAGGCAGCCACCTGCAAGCTAAGGAGAGAGGCCTCAGGAGAAACCAACCCTACTGACACCTTGATCTCAGATTTGTAGCCACTGCAATGGTGAGGAATCATACTTCTGTTGTTTAAGCCACCCAGTTGGTGGTACTTGGTTGGACATCACCAGCAAAGTAATATAGGCCCCAAATTCTTCACTTTTCTCACTTTCTAGATTAAGGCTCTAAGACTCAAAGTAGAAAAAATAAATGGCTCAAGTCACATAGTGGCATTGCCGAGACTGAAATGTGCATTACTTGGTAGTGGCATAGAGGACTAATGAGTACTCTGGGGTTCTCAGAGTTTTCACTGAGATTTTGGTGATGTGGCTGCCTGTTTTTTAATTCCTTCACATCCGAACGTTCAGAACACATTGTTTACATTTGCTGTCCTGCCGAGTTGAATGAAAGGCAACTCATTAAAAAAAGAAACTAAAATGGGTAAGTGGTCCAAAATTGGAACCTGAAAAAGAAAATATTCATTGGCCATAAGTCAGGTGTGATTTTCTGTAAGATTGCATTTTATGGTAGATTCCACTGAAAGAATATACCTCTCACATACATTCTTAATCTGCTTTTCAAAATTCCTTTTACTCAGGAGGACTGGATGCAGGAGGATGAGCCAATTAATGGCTAAACATGGCTGTACAATATAGTAACTCAATGTAACTCAACGTAATTGCTTTGTGTAGTTAACTTGCTAGTTAAGGCCATCATTCCCAAGAAATCTGTACAGGCGGACTGGACCGGAAATCATTTCCCTACCTATCCTGTCATCCTGACACACTGCAAGGCATGTATATATTTACATAGTTAATCCAGTTGCAAATGGAAATTAATAATAGATATTACTATATCAATTACTCCATTGCAAATTAATGTAGATTTTTTTTCCTGCTTAATTTATTCAAATCAAATACCCTCAACCTCAGGTCTTCCAAGACGATAATGTGGGCTACTTTCCATCCTGGATATAAGAGAGTAATCTAAGCAGACTGTAAATTATTTAAACTGGTCACCCTGCTCTAATACATTCTAAGTAGTTCTTGAAATCATTAATGAGGGCATCAGATCCTGCAGTCTGAGTGGCAAATTTAAAAAAAGAAATCTATACTGGCTTTAATTACTTTTGAAAGAATAGAATCAGATCCTGATCTTATTAAAATCAAGTCATAGGCACTTAATAACCTGGAGCAAGAAAAGAGATTGAGTTTTATACTACCCAAAGTTCCAAAACTTCAGCCCATAACATATAGGCCCATGTACTGTCTGTGGTGCCTCCTTATTTCCTGAAACTTTTTATACATTATTTCTGCAGATAACAACGTTGGAGGTAGGTGTTGCTTATCCCTGCTTTACAGATGAGGAAACTCATTCAGAGATTTAAATAACTTGCTCAGCTTATACGTCTCTGAACTGAGATTCATTCTGTGGTCTATTTGATGCCAAAGCGCATGCACTTTCTACTGTATCATGGTTTACCAAGCACTTTCAAAAATATTTTACTTGATATGCCAGAAGCCCTATGAGGTAATTTTCTTTCTTATGGGTGAGAAAGCTGAGCGTTCTAAAAACTGACTACAAATAATACAGTAGGAAATGGCCTTGGAACACTTTCTTCTCTACCTCAAGCATGCATATGCACACGCATGCACACACAGAGAGTTACCCCGCATCCCAGCCTTGCCTTGCTTCAAGGCAAGGAGTAAACTAACTGGGTAGCCTGTGGCGAGGAAGAGGATGGGAACCATCTAGTACTTCACCTCCAAGGGCCATCTATTTGTGAATCCTTTTCATAGTGAAGGATATGCCAGAGATACCATTTACTTTTCATTACTTTATAGAGAAAGTACATGTGTGTTGAAGTCTTAGACTTCAGAGCTTTCTCTTTACTTATGCTGTTCATTGTCTCTGGGTTAGAGGGCTGGAGTTAGAGCTGCCAAATAAAATGCAGGCAACCCAGTTAAATTTGATTTTCAGATAAACAATGAATACTTTTTAAGTATCAATATATCGTAAACATTGCTTAAGATGTACTTATACTAAAAAAAAAGTTAGTTATCTGAAATTCAAATTTAATTGGGTGGCCCATATTTTTATTGGCTAAATCTAGCAGCCCCACCTGGCATGGAAGTAGAAATCTGTTAGAGGAGGGAGACCATGTGACCCAGTGGTCTGAGAAGTTGCTAGACCACAGATCACGATGTCAGAAACGCTGCTTTTTTTTTTTTTTTGGAACACATCAGAATTTATAAAACTTTATACTGTAAACAATATCAACAAGAAAGTTAATAGAGAACAACAGGATAGGAGAACATGTTTATAAATAATATGTATGATAAAGGAGTTGTGTCTAGAACTCTTAAAACTCAATAATAAAAATACGAATACCCCCATTAAAAATGAGCAAAGGATTTGAGTCTTTTCAATCAACAAAGAACATTTGCAAATAGACAGTAGGCACAAGAGAAGATGTACAACACCATTAGGGAAATGCATATCAAAGCCACAGTGATCTACAGGAACAACGGAGAAGCAATAAAATATAAAACAAAACAAACAAAACCCCACAGTGAGATAACACATCAAATCCTCCAGGATGGCTATTAAAAAAAAGACAATAACAAGTGTTGGCGAGAATGTGTAGGGATCCTCATATATTGCTGGTGGGGCTGTAGAGTGGTACGATCTCTTTGCAAAACATTTTGGTAGTTCCTTAAAAGGGCTAACATACAATTGTCATACGACTTAGCAATTCCTATCCTAGGTATATACTCAACTGAAAACATGTTTCCATGCAAAAAAGTACCCACAAATGTTCATAGTATCATTATTCATTATAGTCAAAAAAGAGAAACAACTCACATATTCAACAACTTATTAATGGATACGTAAAATCTGGCATATTTATATAATGAACTATTAGCCATAGAAAGGAGTGAAGTACTGATACCTGCTACAAATCAGAATGAACCTTGAAAACATTATGCTAAGTTAAAGAATTCATGCAAAAGGCAGCAAAGTATATAATTTCATTTATATGAAATCTCCACAATAGGCAATCCATAGAGACAGAAAGTAGATTAGGCCAGGCGAGGTGGCTGAAGCCTGTAATTCCAGCACTTTGGGAGGCCAAGGTCAGGAGATCGAGACCATCCTGGCTAACACGATGAAACCCCATCTCTACTAAAAATACAAAAAATTAGCCAGGTGTGGTGGCGGGTGCCTGTAGTACCAGTTAGCTGGGAGGCTGAGGCAGGAGAAAGGCATGAACCCGGGAGGTGGAGCTTGCAATGAGCCGAGATCATGCCACTGCACTCCAACCTGGGCAACAGAGAGCGACTCCATCTCAACTACAAAAAAAAGTAGATCAGTGGTTGCCAGGTCTGGGGGAAAGGGACAATGGCTAAATTGAACAATTTGAGCATCAGAATCAATAATACTTTCAACATATCAAAATGTATTTAATATATAAAAAAAGATGACACAAATAATACTAGAAAAAGATACTTTAAAAGTAGGAGATTGTAGTGATGGTTACACATTTCTGTAATTCAGTAAACAATATGGAATGACATATTTTAAATGGGTAAGATGCATGGGATGTGAATCAAATCTCGATAAAGTTATACAAAATAAGCCAACGTGCACCCATGTGAGTAAATAATGCCTTTGTCCTTAAAAAATAGTAAGAGAGGCCAGGTGCAGTGGCTCACACCTGTAATCCCAACACTTTGGAATGCTGAGGTGGGAGGACTGCTTGAGCCTACAAGTTTGAGACAAGCCTGGGCAACATAGCCAGACCCTGTCTCTAAAAAAAAAAAAAAAAAAAAAAAAAATTAGCTGGACATGATGTCACATGCCCGTAATCCCAGATACTTTGGAGGCTGAGTTGGGAGGATTGCTTGAGCCCAGAAGGTCAAGGCTGCATTGGGCCATGATTGTACCATTACTCTCCAGCCTGGTTGACAGAGTGAGACCGTATCTTAAAAAAAGAAAACAAAAAGGGGTAGAAAAGAAAAGAAACTGATTTGTCAACACTGAAGTTTACCAGGGCACTCATTAAATAAACAAATAAATAAATGAATAGATGTGTGTGAGGACACAGTATTCCTGCCCTTTGGAGGAAACAGCAATGAGGTACCATCTTAAAAGCAGAAAGCAGCCCTTGCCAGACAACCAGACCTCCTGTTGCCTTGATCTTAGACTTCCCAGTTCCAGAACTGTGAAAAAATAAATTTCTGTTCTTTATAAATTACCTAACTACAGATTTTGTTATAGCAGCATACCATACACAGACCAAGTGGAAAAACCACAATCCGGATGCTAGGATGTTTATTGCTGCAGGTTTGTTATTTCTTCTAGTCTGGTTCAGTTAGAGATAGGAAATACATACTTTTTTAAAGGGAGAAAATTATTGGCTAACAGTAATATTTTAAATTCAGATTTTAGATTACAGATCTTAATCTCGAAGACTGGCTTTTCACTAAACTACTTTTATTTTATACTATATATATATAAAGTATTAATATTATATAAAGTATATATATTATGCTTTAAGTTCTGGGATACATGTGCAGAACGTGAAGGTTTTTTACATAGGTATACATGTGCCATGGTGGTTTGCTGCACCCATCAACCCATTATCTAGGTTTTAAGCCCCACATGCATTAGGTATTTCTCCTAACGCTATGCCTCCCCTTGCTCCCCAGCCCCCGACAGGCCCTGGTGCATGATGTTCCCCTCCCTATATCAATGCGTTCTCATTGTTCAACTGCCACTTATGAGTGAGAACATGTGGTGTTTGGATTTCTATTCCTGTGTTAGTTTGCTGAAAATGATGATTTCCAGCTTCATCCATGTCCCTGCAAAGGGTGTGAACTCATTCTTTTTTATGGCTACATAGTATTCGATGGTGTATATGTGCCACATTTTCTTTATTCAATCTATTATTGATGGGCATTTGGGTTGGTTCCAGGTCTTTGCTATTGTAAATAGTGCTGCAATAAACATATATGTGCATGTGTCTTTATAGTAGAATGATTTATAATCTTTTGGGTAAATACCCGGTAATGGGGTTGCTGGGTCAAATGCTATTTCTGGTTCTAGATCCTTGAGGAATCGCCATACTGTTTTCCACGATGGTTGAACTAATTTACATTCCCACCAACAGTGTAAAAGCATTCCTATTTCTCTATGTCCTCTCCAGCATCTGTTGTTTCCTAACTTTTTAATGGCTGTCATTCCAACTAGCCTGAGATGGTATCTCATTGTGGTTTTGATTTGATTGAGCTTTTTTCTTTCATATGTTGGCCACATAAATGTCTTCTTTTGAGAAGTGTCTGTTCATATCCTTTGCCCACTTTTTGATGGGGTTGTTTTTTTCTTGTAAATTAATGTTTAAGTTCTTTGTAGATTCTGGATATTAGCCCTGTGTCAGATGGGTAGATTGCAAACATTTTCTCCTGTTCTGTAGGTTGCCTGTTCACTCTGATGGTAGTTTCTTTTGCTGTGCAGAACTCTTTAGTTTAATTAGATCCCATTTGTCAGTTTTGATTTTTGTTGCAATTGTTTTTGGTATTTTAGTCATGAGGTGTTTGCCCATGTCTACATCCTGAACGGTATTGCCTAGGTTTTCTTCTAGGATTTTTATGGTTTTAGGTCTTACGTTTAAGTCCTTAATCCATCTTTAGTTAATTTTTCTATAAGGTGTAAGGAAGGGGTCCAGTTTCAGTTTTCTGCATATGACTAGCCAATTTTCCCAACACCATTTATTAAATAGGCAATCCTTTCCTCATT
>NW_012105909.1:0-920 GCF_000951045.1 Mandrillus leucophaeus
TTAAAATACTTTATTTTTAAAAAGGAGGGGAAATCACATCATAACTACTTTAAAAGGTCTTTACAACTTCTTTATAATTACAGACACATGCAAACACACACACACACACACACACACACACACACACGGGGGGGATGGGGAAGGAGGGGGCAGGAGGGAGGGATAGACAGACATATACACTTCAATGTAGGACTTATTACAAAACATGCAAAAAAAAAAAAAAAGAGAGAAAACAGAAATGGGTGGGAGACAGGCCTGCAATTTCAATATCTGAAGTCAAAATAATTTATTAGGAGATAATTTAGAATGTCTATGTGTCAACCCTATTTAGGGAAATATTGATTTGATAAAAGGTTACAGACTAACATCGAAAAGTAGCTGCCTTTTGAGGGTTAATCAATCCTTTGGTTTTAGGAAAAACTAAAATGTTACAAAACACAGTGAAACATACAGAGAACTCAAAGAAAAATCAGAGCCAGCAATCTGGATGAAACATGAAAAACAAAAAAATAATAATAATAAAAGCAAGAAGAGGCTGGGCACGGTGGCTCATGCCTGTAATCCTAGCACGTTGGGAGGCCAAGGTGGGCAGATCACGAGGTCAGGAGTTCAAGACCAGCCTGGCCAACATGGTGAAACCCCACCTCTACTAAAAATACGAAATTTAGCCAGGCATGGTGGCACACGCCTGTAATCCCAGCTACTCAGGAGGCTGAGGCAGGAGAATTGCTTGAACCCAGGAGATGGAGGTTATAGTGAGCTAAGATCGTGCCATTGCATGCCAGCCCTGTCTCTTATACACATCTAGATGTGTATAAGAGACAGCAATAAAACAGTACTCTATGCCCCCATCTCACCCCAAGAATTATCTTCAAAGGATGTCCAGATTTCTGTACACTATTTGCCAATCCTACCTAGGT
>NW_012105909.1:970-1324 GCF_000951045.1 Mandrillus leucophaeus
GCCTGTAATCCCAGCTACTCAGGAGGCTGAGGCAGGAGAATTGCTTGAACCCAGGAGATGGAGGTTATAGTGAGCTAAGATCGTGCCATTGCATTTCAGCCTGGGCAACAGAGCATGACTCCTTTTTGGGGTGGGGGATGGGGGGCAAGAACAAGGCACAAGGGCAAGAACAAGGCACAAAGCTCTGTTTCTTCTCTTAGCCAAAATGACTAGGAATTGCAGAGCTCATCCCACACATAAGCACAAAGAGTGCAGAGATATCCCTGTAGGCAGTAGCTGCTGCAACAAACAGACCATGCACACTTATCCAGGAACTGGGATGCACAGTGCACTGCATGGACTTTCCACGAAGAC
>NW_012105910.1:0-441 GCF_000951045.1 Mandrillus leucophaeus
TGGTATCTTGAGGTCACAAAGAGTTTATTTCCTCAGCCATAATCTCAATGTTAACATTAATGCTGGTCAGTTGTGCCTAAACCCCAAAAGGCAGACGGTACAATGAGGCTTGTCTGACCTCCCTTTCCATCATGGCCGGGAATTAAGTCTTAAAGTTTTTTCTGGGGTCCCGTTGGCCAAGAGGGGGTCCTTTCAGTTGGTGAGGGGCTTAGAATATTTATTTATTTATTTATTGAGACAAGGTCTTGCTCTGTCTCCCAGACTGGAGTGCAATGGCGTGAACACAGCTTACTGCAGCCTCAACTTCCCAGGCTCGAGCGATACTCCTGCCTCAGCCTCCCGAGTCGCTGGGACTAAAAGCACTCGCCATCACACCCGGAAAATTTTTTTTATTTTTTGTAGAGACAGGGTCTTGCTATGTTGCCCAGGCTGGTCTCAAAC
>NW_012105910.1:6601-8196 GCF_000951045.1 Mandrillus leucophaeus
TTTTGCCATTATCTTTGTTAATGTGTATCCTTTGCTATTGTTTTTATTATTGTGTATCCTTTGTAATTATTTTTACTATCTTGTCTCCTTTGCTATTATCCTTATTATCCTGTCTTTTGCTGTTGTATTTATTATTGCATAGCCTTTTATTAAGTTGAAATTCACAAATCATAAAATTAGCCATTTAAAGTGGACAGTTCAGTGGTGTTTAGTACAATCACAACGTTGTAGATCTTTTTATTAGTATATGTCCTTACAAATTGTGTGTTGCCACCAGTAGTGTGGTTCCAGTTCAAGTTGGCCCATATCTTTGTCAACACTTACTATTGTCTGTCTTTTAAATTTTCACCATTGTAGTTGGCAGCACTATACCTTTAAGATTTGATTCCTATTGCTGTCTCTAGTTTGTTGCTTTTAACTGCTGCAAAGTCCTCCATGAGGGATCCACCATATTCTATCATCCACTCCCCCATTAATAGGTAACCAGGTTTCTTCTAATTTCCACCACAGCAAAAATCTCTGTGACAGAGAGCTTGTATCTGCCCCTTTGTGATGTGCATAATTATTACCTTTGCGTAGACACCCAGAAGTGGAACTACTGGGTCTTAGGGTGTACATATACTTAATTCAACCAAGCAATGCCATATTAGTTTCTGAAATAACCACACCAATGTACATTCACACCAGCTGTCCACAAGGGTTCCTGTGTTTCCACATCTCTGCTAATACTTCGGATTACTTAACTTTGAAATTTTCTTAAATCCATCCAACAAATGTAAAGCAATTTGTTATTTGTATTTGTGTTTCTTGGATACCTAATGAGTCTGAGCATATTTTGTATGAGTTTTTTGGGTTTCCTTCTTTATAAATCTGTTCATACCCTTTGCTTATTATTCTCATTTATTTTTGCAGGACTTCCTTGCATATTTGGGTCAATATGTCAACCTTAAGTCAATAGTACAGACTGCAAATGTCACCTTCTCAAGCTGTTACATGTTGATTTACCTTGTCCATTGTGTCTTTTGATGAACAGAAATCTTTAACTTTGATGTAATGAAATTAAACATTATTTTGCCTTTAGATTTGTCTTTCTGAAGTTTTAAAAAATCCTTCCTCAGGCCAGGCACAGTGGCTCACATCTGCAGTCTCAGCACTTTGGGAGGCTGAGGTGGGCAGATCGCTTGAGCCCAGGAGTTTGAGACCAGACTGGGCAACATGGCGAGACTCTGTCTCTACAAAAAATACAAAAATTAGGTGGGCGTGCCTGTAATCCCAGCACTTTGGGAGGCTGAGGTGGGCAGATCGCTTGAGCCCAGGAGTTTGAGACCAGACTGGGCAACATGGCGAGACTCTGTCTCTACAAGAAATACAAAAATTAGGTGGGCGTGGTGGCATGCACCTGTAGTCCCAGCTACTTGGCAGGCTGAGAGATGGGAGGATTGCTTGAGCCCAGGAAGTTGAGGCTGCAGTGAGCTGTGATTGCATCACTGTACTCCAGCCTGGGCGACAGAGTGAGACCCTGTCTCAAAAAAAAAAGAAGAAGAAGACAAACAGGAGGAGGAGGAGGAAGAGGAGGAGGAGGAGGAGGAAGAAAA
>NW_012105911.1:0-898 GCF_000951045.1 Mandrillus leucophaeus
TGGCCAATTTTTTTGTATTTTTAGTAGAAACGGGGTTTCACCATGTTGGTCAGGCTGGTCTCGAACTCCTGATCTCGTGATCCACCCGCCTCCACCTCCCAAAGTGCTGGGATTACAGGAGTGAGCCACTGCACCTGGCCTCTTTTTTAAAAAATTAAATTAAATTTTATTTTTTGTTATACTTTAAGTTCTGGGATACATGTGCAGAATGTGCAGGTTTGTTACATAGGTATATACGTGCCATGGTAGTTTGCTGCAGCCATCAACCTGTCATCCACATTAGGTATTTCTCCTAATACTATTCCTCCCCTAGTTTCCCACCCCCCAACAGGCTCTGGTGTATTATGTTCCCCTCCCTGTGCCCATGTGTTCTCATTGTTCAACTCCCACTTATGAGTGAGAACATGTGGTGTTTGGTTTTTCTGTTCCTTTGGTAGTTTCCTGAGAATGATGGCTTCCAGCTTCATCCGTGTCCTTGCATTCGTTTTGATGGCTTCGTACTATTCCATGGTATATATGTGCCACATTTTCTTTATCCAGTGTATCATCGATGGGCATTTGGGTTGGTTCCAAGTCTTTGCTATTGTGAATAGTGCTGCAGTAAACATATGTGTGCATGTGTCTTTATAGTAGAATGATCTATAATCCTTTGGGTATATACCCAGTAATGGGATGGCTGGGTCAAATGGTATTTCTAATTCTAGATCCTAGTGGAATCACCACACTGTCTTCCACAATGGTTGAACTAATTTACACTCCCACCAACGTGTAAAAGCATTACTATCTCACCACATTCCCTCTCTAGCATCTGTTGTTTCCTGACTTTTTAATGATTGCCATTCTAACTGGCATGAGATGGTATCTCACTGTGGTTTTGATTTGCATTTCTCTAATGACC
>NW_012105911.1:948-1255 GCF_000951045.1 Mandrillus leucophaeus
CTTTTGCTGTGCAGAAGCTCTTTAGTTTAATTAGATCCCATTTGTCAATTTTGGCTTTTGTTGCCATTGCTTTTGGTGTTTTAGTCCTGAAGTCTTTGCCCATGCCTGTGTTCTGAATGGTATTGCCTAGGTTTTCTTCTAGGGTTTTTATGGTTTTAGGTCTTACGTTTAAGTCTTTAATCCATCTTGAGTTAATTTTTGTATAGGGTGTTAGGAAGGGGTCCAGTTTCAGTTTTCTGCATATGGCCAGTCAGTTTTCCCAACACCATTTATTAAATTGAGAATCCTTTCCCCATTGCTTGTTTTG
>NW_012105912.1:0-2580 GCF_000951045.1 Mandrillus leucophaeus
TCTTTCCTTTACAGATTACCCAGTCCTGGGTATTTCTTTATAGTAGTGAGAGAAAGGACTAATACAAGGGGTAAAATAGCATTTTGCACTCCTGCACAATAACTATCCTAGGGCTTCAGACCAAAATGTAAATAAATGAATTTGTGAAAGTGGGACAGTTACAGCTACGTTATGTTCAAAATCATGATCCAGAAACATTTCCACCAGAAAGTGAGTTATTTGAGGAGAGGCAGCATGACATCCATTTCTGTTTTACCCATATAACCTGGTACAGATATGTAAATATTGAATAAATGAATACATTAATTAATGTGTGAATGAATACTTCACTCTTTAAAAGATTATTCTAGGCTATAAGTTTCTGCTTAAATAGATTCCACCTGATGCTTCTGTGAAAATAAATATTTTCCCTTTAGGAACTTCTTGTTCTACTCATGACAAGTCTTTGGTGTTTTTAAAATAATCCTTCCAAATATAAGTCTTCCTACTTCTGTCCTTGGTTTATGAAGATCAGAGGAGTGCAATGGGTAGAAACTTTTGTTTTCTGGCTGTGGTTTAAGTCCATGGCAAAAATCCTCTTGGGCCAGCTGCAATCTAATCTGGTACCTCTAATATTTGTAACAAGACATTCACCACAAAGTAGTCTATTTTATAGAAAAAGTTAGTTGTGTATCTACTCCCCTGGATCTTTATATACCGCTCTCTTTTCTTCTCTATATTATATAGAATCAGATATACAGTATGAAGAAAAATTCAGCTGTCTCATGAGATCACTAATGTGGTTTCTGTAGAAAACGTCTATCATTGTTATAATTCACTTTTTAAATATGTTTGTAAAGCAAGGAATTGCTGTTTCCTTGATATGTCCTCTCCTTCCTTGGAGAGGGAGATTTTGTGTGTGTGTGTGTGTGTGTGTGTGTGTGTGTGTGTGTTTATGCTTCTCTGTAGATACTTTGGGTGGCTTTGCATATTTTTCTATGGAAAATCGATATGGAGAAACATCTGGGAATATATATGGTTATCCAAATTGCTTCAGTGTACAAAATGAGAATGGGGAAGTTTTTAAGGATGAACTGTTGTAAGATTCCTGACCCTCTGTTTTTCTGTGCTGAAATGAAAAAGCACAAGATGTGAATATCTTGAAGTTCAGCCCTGCCAAGGTTGTCATTGTTCATTGGATAAACTATTTCTTCCAAAAGTGGGGGAAAATAATATTGATACAGAAAAACCTGTAAATTGGACTCTAGCTCTTAATCAAGGAACCTATTTTAGAGAATTAAGGAGCATTGTTCCTTTTCATGTATTTTCTTCTGCCCAAAAGTGGAAACTAGGTACAAATGAAGAGTTGAGAGGGAAATGAAACAAAAATGAAGTTTACTAAATACAGATAAGAATGATATGCAGCAAAGGATAATAAAAAGTGACAGAAATGTATTTATTCAATAAATAATTATTAGGGAGGCAGTACTGGGTAGAAGCTAAGAGTGGAATCTCTACCCTCACGGTTCAAATTCTGACTTTACCGGTTACTAGATTATTGTGGACAAATGACTTCACCTGTCTGTGTCTTAATTTCTTTGATGAAAGGCAATGCACTATCTAACTCATAAGTTTGTACTGGGGACTAAATGAGAAACTCTTTGAAAAGTCCATAAGGGTCAATGTGTTGAAGGGCAACAAAAGTTACATTATTATTTTATTTTAAGTAGAATAAGGAGCACACCAAACAAAATGTGAATAGTGTGATATATGAAAAATTTAAAAATACTTATACCAATGCCTAACATACAAGGTTTTGAGAAACTAAGGCACAATTTAAATGCTAGTAATGGCAATAAATATTATTCTAGGCAATGTACTAGGAGTCATGAATATGTAATGATGAGTAGTAAGACAAATGCAATTCCTACTTTCATAGAGTTTGTAGTTTAGCAAGGAAGACATAATTTAAAAAGCAACATCATAAAATACACTGTTTTCTGGTATGAAAACTACTAAGATAAATAGGGTGTGATCTGACTGGCCATAAAATAATGTGACTTCTAATTCTGTATTGCTCTATCCTTTGGATATATTTAAGGCAAAATTTTGTTATAAGCAAAACTTACGGCAATTTTGGAGCAATAAAAATATTTTACTTCAAACTATTTATTTTACAAAACTAAGGAGATAAGAACTGACTTATCCAATGTTGCACAGTTGACAGAGGCCTAACATTATTCCTTTCATAGTAACATATAGCAGAAGTAAACTACCACTTTTTATAACCAATATTCAGAAGCATTTATAATTGAAGCTCTTATAAACTTGACACTTCCCTGGATTAAAGGCAGAAAGTTAAAAAGATTTCCCAACTTCCTAGAAACAAATGCTTCTCTAAGGTAAACAAAGATGACAGATGAAGAGCTATTTAAAGCGATGCGTGAGTTAAATTGGTCGTGGAATAGACACATACATAATTTGATTTCTATGAATTAAAAGTGATACCCTATAAAATGTTGTACGTTTATGAAAATGCCTTAAGGATAGAGTTGATAGAATTGACACGCTACTCATAATAATATGTAAAACATTAGTAGG
>NW_012105912.1:3434-4879 GCF_000951045.1 Mandrillus leucophaeus
TTTGGCCATTGCATATACCATTTAATTAACATTCTTATCAAAATACAGAATATCTTTATCATCCAAAAAAATGCCCTTTGTTCTTTCAGTGAATCCAAGTTCCTCAAAGAGGCACCAGTTTTACAATTTAATCCGCTGTTGAATTTTGGCCTGTTCTAGATTTTTTTTTTTTTTTTTACAACTTTCTAGATTTTTTTTTTTTTTTTTTTACAACTTTCTAGATCACCTAGATATCACATAACAAACCGTCTATTTCTAGGTCATCACATAAATGAAACCATACCGTAAATACTCTTTTGCCTGGCTTCTTTAACTCAATATAATGTTTTTGAGTTTTATCTGTATGGTGTTACATGTTTCACTAATTCATTTCTTTTTATTGCTCAGTATATATCACAAGTTGTTTATTTCTTCTGTTAATGGACACACGTTTGTTTGGTCTTTTATTTTAAAAAAGCTGTTATTCTGCACACTCTTTATTACAATTTTTCTGGACATATGTTTTCCTTTACCTTAAATTGACTCAGAAGTGGGATTTCTAAGTTATAGAGTAGGTACACAATTTACTTTATAAGAAATTGCCAGAAAAAAATTTCCAAAGACAGTGCATCATTTTATGCTCTCACAAGTGATGCATGAGTGTTGTGAGTGACCCTCATCCTCACCAGCATTTGCTGTTGTCACTGTCAAATTTGAGCCATACTAGTGTGAATGTGGTTTTAATTTGCACATCTCTGATGACTAATGATATTCAGCACTCGTTCATGTGCTTATTGGCCAATTCTATGTACTCTTGTGGGAAGCCTTTTTCAAGTAAAAACTCTTACAACCATATTCTTCCATTTCTCACCTCTCATTTTTTGTTCTACCATTATACATTCTACTTCTAGATACGTTATTAACCTCACAAAGTAGTGTTATGTTCGCTGTCAACTGTCAATTAGCTTTGAAAACTAGAAACTCGAGGAAAAAAATATTTATCTTTCAACTTAGTTAATATTTGAGCTTTCCAGTGCTTTTCCTTTCTTTTGGCATTCCAAGCTTCTATTGGTATTAGTTTTCTTCTATCTGAATGACTACTTTTCTCATTTTTTGTTGTTTTAACCTGCTGGTGACACATTATCTTGCCTTTTGTTGGTCTAGATAAGTCTTCTTGGAAGTATTTTTCTTTTTGTTAAATTTAGAAATTTAGATTTTTTTTTTCTTTTAGCACTTTAAAATTGCCATTCCATTACTGTCTATTTTGCATTGGTTCTGATGAGAAATCTGTTTTTTAATTGTTCTCTTGTATGTGACATATCTTTTATTTTGTATGCTTTTAAGCGGTTTTTATCTTTCATTGTTCAAACTTTTAATTATGACATTTTCTGATTATCCCTGTTGCATTTATGAGGATTTCTGGGTCTGTAGTTTATAATTTCTGGGTCTGGGTTTATAATTTTTTT
>NW_012105913.1:0-1447 GCF_000951045.1 Mandrillus leucophaeus
AAAAAGGAGGCTGGGTGCGGTGGCTCACGCCGGTAACCCCAGCACTTTGGGAGGCCGAGGTGGGTAGATAACGAGGTCAGGAGATCGAGACCATCCTGGCTAACACGGTGAAACCCGTCTCTACTAAAAATACAAAACACTAGCCGGGCGTGGTGGCAGGCTCCTGTAGTCCCAGCTACTCAGGAGGCTGAGGCAGGAGAATGGCGTGAACCCGGAAGGCGGAGCTTTCAGTGAGCTGAGATGGAGCCGCTGCACTCCAGCCTGGGAGACAGCAAGGCTCCGTCTCAAAAAAAAAAAGAAAGAAAGAAAAAAAGAGACAAACTGGACTGCATGAAATGTTTAAACATTTGTGCATCAAAAGACACTAACAAAAGAGTAAAAAGGCAATCCACAAAATGGAGAAAATATTTGCAAATCATACATCTGATAAGGCATTAATACCGAGAATATACAGAGAATTTCTAAAACCAACAATGAAAACATATCACTGCCGCTTGCTTGGTTGGTAAAACAAACAAACAAGCAAAAACCCATAAACAACTGAATTTTGAAATGGGCAAAGAACTTGAATAGACATTTCTCCAAAGAAGATATACAAATCACCAATAAGCACATGAATAGACACTCAAGATCACTAATCAGTAGGGAAATGCAAATCAAAACATACAGTGAGATACCACTTCACACTCACTAGGTTGGCTACTATCAAAAAAAAAAAAAAACCAGAAAATAACAAATGTTGATGGTGTGGGAAGATTGGAACCCTCTGCACTGTTGGTGGGAATGATATATGGTACAGCCACTATGGAAGACAGAATGGTGGTTGCTCAAAATATTAAAAATAGGCTGGGTGCAGTAGCTCATGGCTGTAATCCCAGCACTTTGGGAGGCTGAGGCGGGAGGATCACCTGAGGTCAAGAGTTCAAGATCATCCTGGCCAACTTAGTGAAACCCCATCTCTACTAAAAATACAAAAATTAGCCAGGCGTGGTGGTGGGCATCTGTAATCCCAGCTACTTGGGAGGCTGAAGCAAGAAAATCGCTTGAACCCAGGAGATGGAGGTTGTAGTGAGCCGAGATCATGCCACTGCACTCAGGCCTGCGTGACAGAGCCATCTCAAAAATACATATACATATATATATTTTTTTATTATTATTTATATATATATTTTCCAGGTCACATTAAGTGTGATGCTTTGAGATACCCAAGAAGGAAAGATGAGAAGGAAGACATAGCAGCCTAGTGCTCAGAGAAGGCTCCAGCCTGGAGCTATTATTTGTGCATAGAGGTGATCATTAAAGCCATGGATACAGGGAAGACTACCCGGAGGGGAGATAAAGGGACTTACAATTCAGCCTTGAGGAAGTCCAGCATTTAATTCCTGAGCAGAGGAGAGACAGCCTGTAAACAGACTGAGAAGGATCAGCCAGAGAGAGGTGGGGGAAA
>NW_012105913.1:2810-3508 GCF_000951045.1 Mandrillus leucophaeus
ATCAAGACCATTCAGGAAAACATGACCCCACCAAACTAAGTAAGTCACCAAGAACCAATTCGGGAGAAACAGAGATATGTGACCTTTCAGACAGATAATTCAAAAGAGCTGTTTTAAGAAAACTCGAGGAATTTCAAGATAACAGAGAAGGAATTCAGAATTCTATCAGATAAATTTTAAATAATTGAAATAATTAAAAAGAATCAAGCAGAAATTCTGGAATCCAGAAATGCAACTGACATACTGAAGAATGCATCAGAGTCTGCATCAATAGCAAAATTGATCAAGTATTAGAAAGAATTAGTGAGCTTGAATTCAGGCTATTTGAAAATACACAGTAAGGGCTGGCGCAGTGGCTCACACCTGTAATCCCAGCACTTTGGGAGGCCAAGGCAGGCGGATCACAAGGTCAGGAGATCGAGACCACAGTGAAACCCCGTCTCTACTAAAAATACAAAAAATTAGCTGGGCGCGGTGGCAGGTGCCTGTAGTCCCAGCTACTCAGGAGGCTGAGGCAGGAGAATGGCATCAAACCAGGAGGCGGAGCTTGCAGTGAGCCGAGATTGAGCCACTGCACTCCAGCCTAGGCAACAGAGCAAGACTCCGTCTCAAAAATAAATACATAAATCAAATAAAAATAATAAAAAAAGAAAATACACCGTAAGAGGAGACAAAAGAAATAAGAAAAAAAAAAAAAA
>NW_012105914.1:0-1769 GCF_000951045.1 Mandrillus leucophaeus
AGTAGCTGGGACTGCAGGTGCGCACCACCATGCCTGGATAATTTTTGTATTTTTAGTAGAGATGGGGTTTCACCATGTTGGCCAGGATGGTCTCGGTCGCTTGACCTCATGATCTGCCCATCTCGGCCTCCCAAAGTGCTGGGATTACAGGCACAAGCCACCACACCCACCCCTTTTGTCAGATTTTTAAAACCTGTTTCTTTCCCTCTCTCCATTCCCACCTGTTCAAATCCTATCCTTCTTTCGGACATCATCTCAAAGGATATCTCTGAATGAAACTTCTTTGGCAACCCCCTCTTCTTGCCCCCTCTCCCCACAGGACTCTATTCCACGTAGAGCACTTAGGTTACTCAACCTCAAATTAAAATTATTTGTGTATACCTGCCAAAGGCCCTTACTACATTGTTGGGTACTTGAAGGCAAGGATTATTTCTTACTAATCTTTGCAGCTCCCACAGCACCAGCACAGTGCCTGGAATATGGGAGTGACTCAGGAACTATTTGATGAATTGAATTCATACGTGTAAGAATCCAGAAGATAAAGGAAAGTATTTCCTTCAGTTTCAGGCTGGGACCCACCACTGCCCTGATGGTTTCACTGCTTGTTAGGAAGCAGGTTGTATGGACCTGGAGGTGCCAGATAAAACAAAGGCTTCTATAACACACATTCATCAACCCCGTTGGGGTTGTCTCATTCATTTATGCATTCATTCAACAGACATTTGTTGATGACTGAGTGCTAAACTCACAGCTTTGTTTTTCTTTTCCTGTAAAGTGAGATAACGGAGTGGGACCCTTCCATTAAGGCGTTTATAATCTGGTTGGAGACTTGGAAATATAAACAACTGACTGTAAGGCAAAGTGAAGTCGGTGCTAGAATAACATACAGGCCAAATTCTCTGAGAGTGCTAGTCCTTGGTTTCTGCAGAGCAGAAAAGAGGGACATTGGAAAAAATCAGGATGGTTCAGAAGAACTATGTTGTGTTCTGGTGGACTCATAGCATCACCATGATGACAATAACAAGGTCCCCAAAAGGGGGAAATCCTGACATTTCCAGCAACAACATGGATGAATCTGGAGGTCTTTATGCTAAGTCAAATAAGCCAGGCACAGAAACATAAATACCACATGATCTCACTTATATGTGGAATCTAATAAAGTTGAACTCATGGAAGTAGAAAGTAGAACAATGGTTAACAGAGGCTTAGGGGAAGATGGGGAGGGAAAGAATGGGGAATTGTTGATTAAAGGGTATAAAATTTCAGATAGACAGGAGGAACGGGTTTTGAGATCCATTGCACGTGAGGGTGACTATAGTCAATGGTAATATATTATATATTTCAAAATAGCTAAGAGTACATTTCAAATGTCTCACTATAAAAATAATAGGTAAGTGAAGTGATGGATATGTTAATCAGCTTGATTTCATCATGCCACATTGGATACATATATTAAAACATCACATTGTACCCCATAAATATATGCAACAATGATTTGTTAAAAAAAAAAAAAAAAAGTGGCCGGGCATGGTGGCTCACACCTTTACAGGTTCCCAGCACTTTGGGTGGCCCAGGCAGGAGGATTGCTTGAGGCCAGCCTGGGCAACATATTTTATTGACTTATTAAAAAAAAAAATATCCCCCTGAGCTTTTCTGGCCCACCTCTCATCAAATCCCTGGCACCGTCTCTGCATTTGATGAGAGTGCGAGGTAGAGTGGGTAGGAGCAGGCAAGTCAAGTTGCTGTAGACCTGTGCTGTCTAATATCGC
>NW_012105914.1:3232-4270 GCF_000951045.1 Mandrillus leucophaeus
CAGTAGGAGAAAGCGAAACTGGGAAATGAACTGTGGAGAAAGAGATCTCCACAGGATCAGTGACAAGTATTCTGAATGACCATGGGAAAAAGGGTCTCTGCGCGTGAGTTGGCTTTCCTGAATACAGCACACTGATGGGTCTTGATTCTTTATCCAATTTGCCAGTCTGTTTCTTTTAATTGGGAGCTTTTAGTCCATTTACATTTAAGGTTAATATTGTTATGTGTGAGTTAGCTGGTTATTTTGCCTGTTATTTGATGCAGTTTCTTCCTAGCACCAATGGTCTTTAAAAGTTGGCATTGTTTTGTTTTCGCTTTTTTTTTTTTTTTTTTTTTTAGATGGAATCTCACTCTGTTGCCCAGGCTGGAGTGCAGTGGTGCAGTCTTGGCTCACTGCAAGCACTGCCTCCTGGGTTCACACCATTCTGCCTCAGCCTCCCGAATGGCTGGGACTACAGGCACCTGCCACTATGTCTGGCTAATTGTTTTGAATTTTTAGTAGAGACAGGGTTTCTCCGTGTTAGCAAGGATGGCCTCAATCTCCTGACCTTGTGATTCACCTGCCTAGGCCTCCCAAAGTGCTGGGATTACAGGCATGAGCCACCACACCTGGCCAAAATTTGGCATGTTTTTACAGTGGCTGGTGCCAGTTGTTCACTTCCATGTTTAGTACTTCCTTCAGGATCTCTTGTAAGGCAGGCCTGGTGGTGACAGAATCTCTCAGCATTTGCTTGTCTGTAAACGATTTTATTTCTCCTTCACTTATGAAGCTTAGTTTGGCTGGATATGAAATTCTAGGTTGAAAATTCTTTTCTTGAAGAGTGTTGAATATTGGCCTCCACTCTCTTCTGGCTTGTAGAGTTTCTGCCAAGAGATCTGCTGTTAGTCTGATGGGCTTCCCTTTGTGGGTAACCTAACCTTTCTCTCTCGCTACCCTTAACATTTTTTCCTTCATTTCAACCTTGGTGAATCTGACAATTATGTGTCTTGGGGTTGCTCTTCTCAAGGAGTATCTTTATGGTGTTCTCTGTATTTCTTG
>NW_012105915.1:0-531 GCF_000951045.1 Mandrillus leucophaeus
CCTACAAAGGGAAGCCCATCAGACTAACAGCGGATCTCTCTGTAGAAACCCTACAAGCCAGAAGAGAGTGGGGGCCAATATTCAACATTCTTAAAGAAAAGAATTTTCAACCCAGAATTTCATATCCAGCCAAGCTAAGCTTCATAAGTAAAGGAGAAATAAAATCCTTTACACACAAGCAAATGCTGAGAGATTCTGTCACCACTAGGCTTGCCTTACAAGAGTTCCTGAAGGAAGCACTAAACATGGAAAGGAACAACTGGTACCAGCCACTACAAAAACATGCCAAATTGTAAAGACCATCGATGCTATGAAGAAACTGCATCAATTAATGGGCAAAATAACCAGCTAACGTCATAAGGACAGGATCAAATTCACATATAATAATATTAACCTTAAATGTACATTGACTAAATGCCCCAATTGAAAGACACAGACTGGCAAATTGGATAAAGAGTCAAGACCCATCAGTGTGCGGTATTCAGGAGACCCATCTCACATGCGGAGACACACATAGGCTCAAAATAAAGG
>NW_012105915.1:964-3814 GCF_000951045.1 Mandrillus leucophaeus
CTCAGCAAATGTAAAAGAACAGAAATCACAACAAACTGTCTCTCAGACCACAGTGCAATCAAATTAGAACTCAGGATTAAGAAACTCACTCAAAACTGCACAACTATATGGAAACCAAACAATCTGCTCCTGAATGACTACTGCATAAATAACGAAATGAAGACAGAAATAAAGATGTTCTTTGAAACTAGTGAGGCAAAGACACAATGTACCAGAATCTCTGGGACACATTTAAAGCAGTGTGTAGAGGGAAATTTATAACACTAAATGCCCACAAAAGAAAGCAGGAAAGATCTAAAATCAACACTCTAACATCACGATTAAAAGAACTAGAGAGCAAGAGAAAACAAATTCAAAAGCTAGCAGAAGACAAGAAATAACTAAGATCAGAGCAGAACTGAAGGAGATAGAGATACAAAAAACCCTTCCAAAAAATCAATGAATCCAGGAGCTGGTTTTTTGAAAAGATCAACAAAATTGATAGACTGCTAACAAGACTAATAAAGAAGAAAAGAGAGAAGAATCAAATATATGCAATAAAAAATGATAAAGGGGATATCACCACCAATCCCACTGAAATACAAACTACCATCAGAGAATACTATAAACACCTCTATGCAAATAGACTAGAAAATATAGAAGAAACGGATAAATCCCTGGACACATACACCCTCCCAAGATTAAACCAGGAAGAAGTTGAATCTCTGAATAGGCCAGTAACAGGCTCTGAAACTGAGGCAATAATTAATAGCCTACCAACCAAAAAAGTCCAGGACCAGATGGATTCACAGCTGAATTCTACCAGAGGTAAAAAGAGGAGCTGGTACCATTCCTTCTGAAACTATTCCAATCAATAGAAAAAGAGGGAATCCTTCCTAACTCATTTTATAAGGCCAGCATCATCCTGATACCAAAGCCTGGCAGAGATGCAACAAAAAAAGAGAATTTTAGGCCAATATCCCTGATGAACATCAGTAAGAAAATCCTCAATAAAATACTAGCAAACAAAATCCAGCAGCACATCAAAAAGCTTGTACACCACGATCAAGTCGGCTTCATCCCTGGGATGCAAGGCTGGTTCAACATATGCAAATCAATAAACATAATTCATTACAGAAACAGAACCAACAACAAAAACCACATGATTATCTCAATAGATGCAGAAAAGGCCTTTGACAATATTCAACAGCGCTTCATGCTTTTTAGCATGAGAGTTTTTACTCTCAATAAACTAGATATCGATGGAACATATCTCAAAATAATAAGAGCTATTTATGACAAACCCACAGCCAATATCATACTGAATGGGCAAAAACTGGAAGCATTCCCTTTGAAAACAGGCACAAGACAAGAATGCCCTCTCTCACCAATCCTATTCAACATAGTGTCGGAAGTTCTTGCTAGGCCAATCAGGCAAGAGAAAGAAATAAAGTATTCAATTAGGAAAAGAGGAAGTCAAATTGTCCCTTTTTGCAGATGACCTGATTCTATGTTTAGAAAACCCCATTGTCTCAGCCCAAAATCTCCTTAAGCTGATAAGCAACTTCAGCAAAGTCTCAGGATACAAAATCAATGTGCAAAAATCACAAGCATTCCTATACACTAATAACAAACAGAGAGCCAAATCATGAGGGAACTCTCATTCACACTTGATACAAAGAGAATAAAATAGCTAGGAATCCAACTTACAAGGGATATGAAGGACCTCCTCAAGGAGGACTACAAACCACTGCTCAACAAAATAAAAGAGAACACAAATGGAAGAACATTCCATGCTCATGGATAGGAAGAATCAATATCGTGCAAATGGCCATACTGCCCAAGATAATTTATAGATTCAATGCCATCCCCATCAAGCTACCAATGACTTTCTTCACAGAATTGGGAAAAACTACTTTAAAGTTCATATGGAACCAAACAAGAGCCCGCATTGCCAAGAAAATCCTAAGCAAAAAGAACAAAGCTGGAGGCATCAAGCTACCTGACTTCAAACTATACTACAAGGCTATAGTAACCAAAACAGCATGGTACTGGTACCAAAACTGATATATAGACCAATGGAACAGAAGAGGGGACTCACAAATAATACCACACATCTACAACCATCTGATCTTTGACAAACTTGACAAAAACAAGAAATGGGAAAAGGATTCCCAATTTAATAAATGATGCTGGGAGAACCGGCTAGCCATATGTAGAGAGCTGAAACTGGATCCCTTCCTTACACTTTATACAAAAATTAATTCAAGATGGATTAAAGACTTAAATGTTAGACCTAAAACCCAATAAAAACCCTAGAAGAAAACCTAGGCATATCATTCAGGACATAGGTATGGGCAAAGACTTCATGATTAAAACAACAAAAGCAATGGCAACAAAAGCCAAAATAGACAGATGGGATCTCATTAAATTAAAGAGCTTCTGCACAGCAAAAGAAACTACCATTAGAGTGAACAGGCAACCTACAGGATGGGAGGAAATTTTTGCAATCTGCCCATCTGACACAGGGTTAATATCCAGAATCTACAAAGAACTTAAACAAATTTACAAGAAAAAAAAAAAACATAAAAAAGTGGGTAAAGGATATGAACAGACACTTCTCAAAAGAAGACATTTATGCAGCCAACAGACACATGAAAAAATGCTCATCATCACTGATCATCAGTGAAATTAAAATCAAAACCACAATGAGATACCATCTCACGCCAGTAGAATGGCGATCATTAAAAAGTCAGGAAACAACAGATGCTGGAGAGGATGTGGAGAAATAGAAACGCTTTTACACTGTTGGTGGGAGTGTAAATTAGTTCAACCATTGTGGAAGACAGTGTGGCAATTCCTCAAGGATCT
>NW_012105916.1:0-1012 GCF_000951045.1 Mandrillus leucophaeus
TTTTTTTTTTGAGATGGAGTCTTGCTCTGTCACTCAGGCTGAAGTGCAGTGGCACAATCTCGGCTCACTGCAACCTCCGCCTCCTGGATTCAAGTAATACTCGTGCATCAGCCTCCCGAGTAACTGGGATTACAGGCAAGCGCTGCCACACCCAGCTAATTTTTGTATTTTTAGTAGAGATGGGGTTTCACCATGTTGGCCAAGCTGGTCTTGAACTCCTGACCTCAAGTGATCCACCCACCTCAGCCTCCCAAAGTGTTGAGGTTATAGGTGTGAGCCACCACACCTGGCCTATTTTTATATAATTTCTTTTTCAACAAATCCAGAAAAGTGAATCTGAAAGATCTACTCAAAAGAGTACAGATGCTTGTCAACTTACGATTGGGTCATGTCCCGATAAACCCAGTTTAAGTTGAAAATGCATTTATTGCTGACAGCACAGCAGATGATCCCTGATTTAGGATGGTTCAGCATAGGATTTTTCAACATTATGAACCCATCATAAGTCATAAGGAGCTCCTCGATTTATGATGGATTATGTACTGGTAAACCCATTGTAAAGTTGGGGATCATCTGTATAAGGTAGAAACTACTTTTAGCTCCACAACTTATAAGTTGAGTCCCCTTAAACTGTTTATTTCCTAAGTCTCTGTTTCCTCGTTTTAAAAACAGGATTGATAATATCTGCCCTTGTAATTTCCTAACAGGGTTAGTAAAAGCATCAAATGAGATACTATATCTGAAAACACTTGTACTGTGTAAAATATGTATCAATCCTAAGTCAAACCATCCTAAAATGTATATATATGTATGAAATATTATATAATTTGAGGCCAGGCACGGTGGCTCACGCCTGTAATCCCACCACTTTGGGAGGCCCAAGTGGGTGGATTGCCTGAGCTCAGGAGTTTGAGACCACCCTGGGCAACATGGTGAAACCTCATCTCTACTAAAATACAAAAAATCAGCTGGGTGTGATGGCACACACCTGTAGTCCTAGCTACTCAAGAGG
>NW_012105916.1:5182-6233 GCF_000951045.1 Mandrillus leucophaeus
TGGCTCCCATTGGCTCCTGTCAGTTCTCTATGCCCTGAATCCTCTCTCAAGATGGGGTACAGTATACCTTATCTGCAGGGTGTATATTCCAAGACCCCCCAGTGAATGCCTGAAACTGTAGATGGTACTGAACATGATATGTGTGTATTGCTATGTTTTTTCGATCTAATAACTGAGACAGCTACTAAGTGACTAAGGGGCATTCAGCTAGGAAATGCACCAGTCTCCCTTGTTACAGGTACCTCCACATCTGGCTCTTTCCTAGAGCCTTCCCTGCCCACCCGTTTGGCTTTGGAGTTCAGGGCAGAGAAAGAGGGGAGGGAAAATCTTCCCAGCACAAACATTATACGGTACTCCGAAGGACTCTTTGACATCCTCTCTTCTTAGTCTTCCTTTTATATCCTATGATGGAAAAGGAGATGGTGGGAAGATAGCGTAGGTACAGTTCTTAAGCCCCAGAGGAAGTGTCTGGCCCCAGATATTGAAGGTTCTTTTTTAAAATATGTGGTACTTAACACTTCTGTTTTCCTAAGCTTTGGAGATTTTGGGCAATTTCAGAGCAAAAGGAAATTTTCACCGAATGCCCTGTTACACTTTCTTTTTCTTTCACTGTTCCCCAGTACAACATTATTGTCTAGTATTTATGTGTATTTTCAAGTTAGTAACGTTTGTAGGAACCTAGGAAGACTGTAATAAATGTGTATTCAAATGGATCAAATTATCATGAAAAACATTTATTAACTACTTAATGTGGCATTTTATTGATATTGAAAGAAACCAAGTTTAAAAATTCTTAGTGGCGTCAGACAAAATAAGTGATTGTAAGGGACATTGGATTTCTAAAATGACATTACTGGCCTTTTGAAAATTCTTTCCCTTTTTCACAATAGCCTTATATGCTGTGAAATACAGGTTACTTTACATTAAAATAATTTTGGTTAAAAATAATCAGTATCATACTTTACCTTGAGAAAATAGAGATGATATGATATTGGGTTTGTTTGTTTGGTTCTTTTTTTTTTTTAAATGGAGTCTCACTCTGTCACCCAAG
>NW_012105917.1:0-923 GCF_000951045.1 Mandrillus leucophaeus
GAGGTGGGAGGATTACCTGAGGCCAGGAGTTCGAGACCAGCCTGGCTAACATGGTGAAACCCCGTCTCTACCAAAAATACAAAAATTAGCCAGACGTGGTGGTATGAGCTTGTAATCCCAACTACTTGGGAAGCTGAGATGGCAGAATCACTTGAACCTGGAAGGTGGAGGCTGCAGTGAGCAGAGATCACACCACTGTACATCAGCCTGGCCAACAGAGCGAGACTCTGTCTCAAAAAAAATAAACAAAAAAAATTAGCCGGGCATAGTGGTGGACGCCTATAATCCCAGCTACTCGGGAGACCGAGGCAGGAGAATCACTTGAACCCAGAAGGCAGAGGTTGCAGTGAGCCAAGATCGTGCCACTGCACTGCAGCCTGGGCGACAGAGCGAGACTCCATCTCTAAATAAATAAATAAATAAATAAAGTCACATCCCTAAAAATCCCTATATGGTGACTTAACAGCCAAGCCCTTTTCAAAAAGCTGTTTTCCTTGACCTTCAAGAGCACCACGAATGAGAGCATGTCACAGTGAGAAGTCTTTCTGAATCACCCCGCTCATTACCATGAGTGGGCTTCTTCATACGGGTAAGTGGTGGGTGAAAATAAAGATCGTCAACACAAAACAGCCATTGTTGGCCCTAATGCTAGTGGCTCTTGACGACACTCATCCATGTGAACAGGCATCAGTGTCTTTTATGTGACAGGCACTTTGCTCTGATTTTACTCAAACGAAGAAGAGAGTCCTGCTTTTTCATCGTTTCTATCTGGTTCTGTGTTACTTCCGATTTTTATGTAATTGTGTATTAACAAAAATGAGTTTTATAATAAGAAATGTACTAGAAGAGGAAGCAATGAATGATGTCAAGACTCTTCTATAGTTTTTTAAACTCAATTCATAAATTAAAGGAAACAGAGTCCA
>NW_012105917.1:4593-5134 GCF_000951045.1 Mandrillus leucophaeus
TATTTTGAGTAGAGATGGGGTTTCACCACGTTGGCCAGGCTGGTCTCGAATTCCTGATCTTGGCCTCCCAAAGTGCTGGGATTACAGGCGTAAGCCACCGCACCCAGCCAGCAAAGCTTTTTAATTAAAAAAATTTTTTTTGGTGATGGGGTCTCGCTATGTCACCCGGGCTGGCCTGGACCACCTGGACTCAAACAATCCTCCTGCCTCAGCCTCCTGAGTTGGGACTACAGATGTGAGCCACTGTACCCAGCAAAGACCTAAAAAAAAAAAAAAGCCACAACATTTTGTATAATACTTGTCACACAAAATACAGACTTAATCACTATTTATTACTTAACCAAAACTCATATTTAAAAAATCTAAAACCAGCCAGGCACTTTGGGAGGCTGAGGTGGGCGGATCACTTGAGGTCAGGAGTTTGAGACCAGCCTGGCCAACATGGTGAAACCCTGTCTCTACCAAAAAATACAAAAATTAGCCGGGCATGGTGGCGTGTGCCTGTAATCCCAGCTACTCAGGAGGCTGAGGCAGGAGAATG
>NW_012105918.1:0-1133 GCF_000951045.1 Mandrillus leucophaeus
CAGAAAGCTTTTTTCCAGATTTCATCTGAGGATATTTCCTTTTTCACCATAGCCCTCTATGGGCTTCCAAATATCACCTTGACAATTCCATAAGAACTGTCTTAGCGAAAGGCTTCTTGAAGGGTAAGCTTTAACTCTGTGAGATGATTTGAAGAAAACAGAGAAGTTTCTCAGAAAGCTTCTTTCGCCTTGTTATCGGAGGATATTTCCTTTGGCCCTATTGTCTTCAACGGTATCTGAAATATCTGTTCTCAGATTCCACAGAAATAAGGCCAGCAAAGAGATCCACGAAATACAGATGTATCTACGTGAGATGAATTAACAGAACACTAACCAGTTTCTCAGAAAGCTTCTTTCCAGATTTCATCTGAGGATGCTTTCTTTTTCACTATAACCCTCTATGGGCTTCCAAATATCACTTTGCCAATTCCACAAGAACTGACTTAGCGAAAGCTTTCTTGTGGCGAAAGCTGTAACTCTGTGAGCTGATTTCACAGAACACAAAGAAGTTTCTCAGAGAGCTTCTTTCTGTTTTTTGTCGGCGGATATTTCCTTTGGCCAGATAGTCTTCAAAGGGATCCGAAATATCTGTTCTCAGATTCCACAGAAATAAGGCTAGCAAAGACATCCACGAAATACAGATGTAAGTCTGTGAGGTGAATTGACAGAACCCTAAGCAGTTTCTCCGAAAGCTTCTGTCCAGATTTCATCGGAGGATATTTGCTTTTCCACCATAGCCCTGTAAGGGCTTCCAAATATCATTTTGCCAATTCCACAAGAAGTGTCTTAGTGAAAGGCTTCTTGAGAGGAAAGCTGTAACTCTGTGAGATGATTGCACAGAACACAAAGGTGTTTCTCGGAAAGCTTTTTTCTCTTGGTTATCGGAGGATATTTCTTTTGGCCCTATCGTCTTCAAAGGGATCCGAAATATATTTTCTCAGATTCCACAGATATAATGATAGCAAAGAGATCCACGAAATACAGATGTAACTCTGTGAAATGAAATAAGAGAACACTGAGCAGTTTCTCAGAAAGCTTCCTTTCAGATTTCATCTGAGGATACTTCCTGTTTCACCGTAGCCCTCTATGGGCTTCCAAATATCACTTTGCCAATTCCACAAGAACTGTCTTAG
>NW_012105919.1:0-11007 GCF_000951045.1 Mandrillus leucophaeus
AATTTAAAATCTGATTTTAAAATAAACATAATATGAAGCCAGGCGCGGTGGCTCATGCCTGTAATCCCAGCACTTTGGGAGGCCGAGGTGGGCAGATCACGAGGCCAGGAGATCGAGACCATCCTGGCTAACACGGTGAAACCCTGTCTCTACTAAAATATACAAAATATTAGCTGGGCGAGGTGGCGGGCACCTGTAGTTGCAGCTACTTGGGAGGCTGAGGCAGGAGAATGGCGTGCACCCAGGAGGCGGAGCTTGCAGTGAGTGGAGATCGTGCCACTGCACTCCAGCCTGGGTGACAGCGCGAGACATTTGTTTGTTCAGTTTTCTATTGATGGACATCTGGGTTGTTTCCACCTTTTGGCTATTATGAATCATAGCACCATGCACTGCTACACCCAGTGGCTGCTATGAACATTCAGGTATGAATGTTCAGACACCTTTTCATTTCTCTGGGACAGATACCTAGGAGTGGAATTGAGTCACTGGGTTGAGCATCTGATGATGTCATTGTTCTACAAAGACAGGTCAAACTCCCTACTATATTGAAACAGTTTATCTCTTCTTCCTTTCTTGCAAAGCACCCATCTTTGAATTCGAGAAAGTTCGTGTGATGGGACTACTACATACAGTGAGTGGCTGACACGCCACAGCAGCGCTCAGCAGGCTTCTGGGGCCGGGGATGTGGGGGAGGGCTAGAGGAAGGTACAGTCACAGCATCTCCATGTCGGTCTCCTCTCCTGCTAGGTACAAGTCCTTATGCCCAGACACCTGGCCGCACTGGCACGGGCCTCCAGCAGAGGGCGTGGAACGGCTGATCAACTACATCGGCTACAAACCTGAGGAATACAAGTTAGGCAAGTAAGTGACCAGAAGACCACCAAATGGTCTCTTCCCTTGACATCAAAGGGTTTGTGCATTGATCCGTATCCATCTAGAGCCTGGAGACTCAATTCCTAGGGATGTATGGAGATTTGCAAGATGTATGCCTCATCTACTCAATGTAAATGCAGCTCTTAATTATTTAGAAGAGCTATGGTGCTGCCGGTGGGAGGCAGTGAAGTTATAAAGGAACGCTCGGCACTAAACTGGCTCAGCAGATGGGCCTCCTTGCTGGCAAAACACAGGGAACCAGAGGGGCCACCTAACCTCTGTGTGCCTGGATTCTTTCACTGTTTCCATGTACGCGTGACCTGCCAGAGGAGCTGGGACCTAGACAATGTGAGATCATCTGTAGCATCTCAGAAATGGTGTGCTAGAACTCTTAACTGTGGAGTCTTAGTTGTCCATGAGCAGAGAACTTTCGTACGCATTGAAAGCTTTCAGGCACAACTCAAGGGACATGAATCGGGAAGATCTGAGGCCGCCTTGTTAGTCATTTTGGTCAGGGTTAATGTGGTTGCAGGGAAAGGTGCCCCAGCGTGAAGATGTATTCCCCGAGGCAGGGCTTCCCCGCTCCGGAGATCTCCGCCTGTGACCCTGTTCGTGGGCTTTCCCCGCCGACTCCGAACTCCCGCTTGTACATGGTCCTCTGGGCCGCCTAAGCCTCTCTCCATCTTTAGGCTCCTATCCTGGGCCTGTCCCAAGGATCACTTACTTATTCAATCCAGATCTCCAAGGGGATTCTGCCAGGCTCAGCACATCCTGAGGGAGGCAGGGCATGGAGGTCAGAGGTGGGATCCGTCTGTCCCCTGTTCCATAAATTGGAACAGGGACAAGGGAGAGTGGGATCATCAGGCACCACCCACTGCTGCCCCCAGTGGCTGCCCAGGGAATTTTCCCTCACCAGGCCGAGGGTGGGGCAGGCAACGTGAGGTCAATATTTGTAGCCTCTCTGCTGGCTAATGTGATCTTCTTTTTTTCTTCTTCTTTTTTTTTTTTTTTTTTTTGAGACAGAGTCTTGCTGTGTCACCCAGGCTGCAGTGGCGCAATCTCGGCTCACTGTAACCTCCGCCTCCCGGGGTCAAGCGATTCTCCTGCCTCAGCCTCTCAAGTAGCTGGGATTACAGGTGCACGCCACCATGCCGAGCTAATTTTTGTATTTTTAGTAGAGACGGGGTTTCACCACGTTGGTCAGTCTGGTCTCAAAATCCTGACCTCAGGTGATCCGCCTGCCTCAGCCTCCCAAAGTGCTGGGATTACAGGCGTGAGTCACCACGCCCCGGCATGATCTTCTTTTAAGCTTAGATCCACATTCTTTATCTGGCTAGGCATGGTGGCTGGTGCCTGTAATCCCAGCTACTCAGGAGTCTGAGGCATGAGAATCACTTGAACCTGGGAGATGGGGATTGCAGTGAGCCGAGACTGCACCACTGCACCCCAGCCTGGGCAACAAACTGAGACTCTGTTTCAAAACAAAAAACAAATAAAAAAACACCCATATTCTTTGTCATCACTCTTTAAAGCCCAGGAACATAACTTGAAGCAACTTCAGGTTAGGATGGTGTATTCATTTCCTAGGACTATGTCACAAATGATCACAAAGTGACTGATTTAAAACAAATCTGTTCTCTCCTAGCTGTGGAGGCCAGAAATCCAAAAATCAAGAGCTGGCAGGGTCACGTTCCTGCAGGAGCCTCTTCCAGCTCTGGTGGCTCCTGGCGTTGCTTAGCTGTAGCTGTGTCCCTCCAATCTCTGCCTCTGTGCTCACAGGGGCTCCTCTCTGTGTCTTTCTGTGTGTATAGGGACACTCTCAATGGATTTAGGGCCCACCCTATTACAGGATGATCTCATTTCTATCCTTACATCAGTCACATCTGCAAACACCCTATTTCCAAATAAGATCATATTCTGAGGTTCTGCGTGGACATGAATTTTTGAAGGGGGCACCGTTCAACCCACTAGATGGTAAACTGACCAATTAATTACAAAAACATTTCTTTTCACTTTTAGAACCAAAATATTCATTCGTTTCCCCAGAACTCTGTTTGCTACCGAAGATGCCTTGGAATTTTGTAAACATCAACTAGGTATGATTTCTTTTTCTGTCCTGATTTCAATAGAATATGAAATGAACAAGTAGAGCTTGGGGATACATCTTAAACATGGGTGTTTGATATAACGTTAGAAGCATTTACTTTGGAAACTAGGAACGAGATATGGGATTATGATAAAATCCCTGTGAATTTCTGTTTTCATGAGTGCTTGGAGGTCAGTCACAGATGCACGCAGATATATAAACGTTGTTCTGCCGTCTCAGTTCTCGTTTGGATCAGATCCTGTTGTTCACTACTAGGGTATAAAACCATGAGAGACCAGCCCCTTTAAATTAACGTTTCCAAAACGTCACTTGTCTGTGTGTCTGATGTTGGAAAGTGTAGCTTCAAAGCCTGCAGCCTGGGGGTTTGTTGGAAATGGTCAATGAGAAAAGTTAGATGGGGAAATGCAAAAAGTAAAAAATCAAAACTGCTGGGGGAGGGAGCGTCCCCTTTGAAACGTAACCGGTCTATCAAGAAGCACTCTTGAGTCATTTAAGGGCCTGCCATACGCCAGGTGAACACTAAGTCCTTTATACCACGGTCTCATTCTGTTCTGAGAACAGACCCATGAGGTAGGTGACATGGGTGTTACTGTCTTCACTTTCTATGCAAGGAAACTGAGGCACGGAGGTGTTGGTAACTTGTTGAAGGCTACACAGCGAGTAAGCAGCCGAGCTGGGGTTTGAACGTGGGTGTATCTGGCTTCAAGGCTTGGTGGTCTCATTTTCTGACCTCCGTAACAGTGGGCACCAATGGCTGGGGATGTGGCTGAAGGGCCACAGTTAGGCCAGCGGGGCCTGAGCCAGCATCTCTAACCGGCTCGCAGGGAACAGGACGTGGCTGCTCTGTAAGGCCCTTCATGAGCTTGGCCTCTGATAGGACCTAGATTGCTGTGTGGAGGGAGTGGATGCAGGATTGAGAGGCCGAGGGAGAGTGTTCTGTGGTCAGACCTGGGTTCGTGCTCCTCCTTAGCTGTGTTGCCCAGCAAGCATCTTCACCATCTGTCTGAACCTGCATGCCCATTTGTAAACTGTGCTGATGATGCCTGCCTTGTGGGCTGGGGTATGAGAATGAAACCCAATGCCTGGCATGGAACTGGGGGGCTCCTAGCACTAGGTCTGTTCCTTGCCCTGGGAAAAGGAAAGGCAGGAAGGAAACTCCAGTTCCCAGGCAGCATCTGGGAGCCAGGCGTCATGTAACCAGCCAGCTCTCAGGTCTGCAGTGCTGAAATGGCTTCCTGAAACATCACTACACACAGGCCTTTGATGCCCCCTTCCGTTATCCCCCAAACACCCCTGGAGGTCACAGCCACAAAGATGCACAAATACAAAGCCCTTTCACCAAAACATCTGTTTTATTTCAAGTTGCAAGAATCCAAGCCACATACAAAAGCTGCCTAGGAAGGAGAGAATATGTGAAAAAAAGACAAGCAGGTAAGAATTAGAAAGAAGCACATGAGTTTGCTCCCGTTCTCATCTGCTTGGCACCTGGGGGCACATCTGTGAGTTCTCTCCCCCTGCTCATCCTTAAAACCTTGGTGTGGGGTCCAATTCTGGGACCTCTTCTCCTTTTTCCTTACTGATTGGAGATTGTAACATAGTGGCCTGTATTTGTTCCACAGGCATGTTTTATTGGACCTACAATATGTGTACATTTAAAGAATAATTTTGTGGGCCAGGCGCCGTGGCTCATACCTATAATCCTAGCACTTTGGGAGGCTGAGGCAGGTGGATTACTTGAGCTCAAGGGTTCGAGACCAGCCTTGGCAACATAGTGAAACACTGTCTCTGCCAAAAAACAATCAAACAAAAAAACCCAAAAATTAGCTAGGCGTGGTGGTTAACAACTGTAGTCCCAGCTACTTGGAGGGTTGATGCAGGAGGATTGTTTGAGCCCAGGAGGCGGAGGTTGTAGTGAGCCACGATGGAACCACTGCACTCCAGCCTGGGTGACAAAGTGAGACCCTGTCTCAAAAAAAACAAAAGAATAATTTTTGAAAAAGGTTTCAAACATACAAGTACCCTTGAAGCCCTTCCTTTTTTTTGTCCCTCCCCAGTCATGTTCTCAAACAATACTCCCACCCATACGCATACATTTCTTGGGAGTAACCACTCTCTTGAATTTTGCATTAATCATTCTCTTGTTTTTCTTCAGTAGTTTCACTATCTACAGATGTATCTCTTAATAATCTGTTTATAATTTGGCGTGTTTTAAACTTAAGAAAACTATACTCTTGGTATTTTGGGTGACATTTTTGCACTCCAGATTGTTTCTGAAATTCAACCAGGAGATGTGTGTAGATTTAAGTTATTCATTTGCTCATAGCTACATAGTATTCCACTGTAGCAGAGGTCAGCATTATAGGAAGTATTTTAGACTTAGGGGTCTTATGATCTCTGTCACAGCTACTCAACTCTGCCATGGTAGCAGGAAAGTAGCTTTAGATAATATGTAAATGAATGGGCAGGGCCGTGTTGAAATAAAACTTTATTTACATAAACAAGCGGCGGGCTGTAGTGGGCCAGCCTCTGAGCTATGAGTATGCCACAACTTAACTGTTCTGTTGATGGATATTTGGGTTGATTCAAGTTGCTTGTTTTTGTAATAGAAACAATGCTGTTCTGAGGATTAAAAGAAAAGCGTTCAAAAAATCTGAATACTCAAAAATAAAAAAATCTGAAGAGCATTTAAAAATTGGGAAACAGGCCGGGCACGGTAGCTCACACCTGTAATTTCAGCACTTCGGGAGGCCAAGGTGGGTGGATCACCTGAGGTCAGGAGTTCGAGATCAGCCTGCCCAACATGGCGAAACCCCGTCTCTACTAAAAACACACAAAAAATAGCTGGGCGTGGTGGTGCACATCTGTAATCTCAGCTACTCAGGAGGCTGAGGTGGGAGAATCACTTGAACCTGAGTAGCGGAGGTCGCAGTGAACCAAGATCATATCACTGCACTCCAGCCTGGGCGACAGTGAGACTCCATCTCAAAAAGAAAAAAAAAAAATTGGGAAATAAGCCAGAACCTAAGTTTTATGTGCCCTAATTTGTGTACCCCAATTTTTTAATGTAGACAACTGAAAGTAAACCCCAGTGAGACTAAATATGGTGGGAAGACTGATCTGTACCATCACAAGTGCCATTGCTGTGGCTGAAAAAGACCCTGGGAAAATGACTCCCTCATGTAATTTCGGGGCTTCCCCGGAAATCTTCCATAGGCCCCTCTGCTCTGTCTCCCCCGGTTCAGTTGTTGCCTGAGTGCTCCCAGGTAAGAACTGATGACGTTCATCCGACCTTCCATCTCTGAGGCTAACAGAGTGTTGTGATGGGCGTCCAGATGTTTGTTGAATGGATAAAACCTTCTGGAAAAGCCTTCTGTATTTCCATACGATTGTGCTCACCTTCTAATGCCAGCAGTGAACTCTTTCAGCCATCAAACTGGAAGCCCACTGGCGTGGGGCTCTGGCTCGGAAGGCAATCCAAAGGAGAAAGTGGGCCGTGCGGATTATCAGAAAGTAAGTTTTCAGGTACAACAGACAGGACAGGTCACTAAACGCTGGTGCCCTGCAGGGGATGGTCATGGAGGTAGATGAGTTCTTTGTGATTTTTGGATTTGTGCAGAAAGGAAAAACTCCCTTCAGAATGCCATTAGGAATTCGGGCCCATCCCTTTGCTCTGAGCTGAATTTGATGGTGATCACAACTCAATGTATTTGGAATTTCTCTTAGCCTGGCTCAAAAGTCACAAAGTCAAATGCCTTCTGATGCCAGGCAGGTAAAGTGAGTGAATCTCATGAGCTGGGATAAGACAACAGGGCATGGTAGAGACTGCAGCAAACTGGAATGCTCAGTCCACCTCAAGGTGGGGCAGTAACTAGTCCATTCCAGTTGACTGCCGCTGTGGGGAAATGTAGCCAGATGGCTTGAATTTTCAAGGAACACTGAAATCTGGGTTTTGGAGTTTTGCTGTTGTTGTTGTTTGTTTTTTTGTTTGAGACAGAGTCTCACTCTGTCACCCAGGCTGGAGTACAGTGGTGCAATCTAGGCTCACTGCATCCTCCGCCTTCTGGGTTCAAGCGATTCTCCTGCCTCAGCCTTCCAAGTGGCTGAGATTACGGGCACACACCACCACACCTGGCTAAATTTTTTGTATTTTTAGTAGAGATGGGGTTTCACCATGTTGGTCAGGCTAGTCTCGAATTCTTGACCTCAAATGATCCGCCTGCCTCAGCCTCCCAAAGTGCTGGGATTACAGGCATGAGCCACGAGCCACCATGCCCAGCTAATTTTTGTATTTTTAGTAGCGATGGGGTTTCACCATGTTGGTCAGGCTAGTCTCGAATTCTTGACCTCAAATGATCCGCCTGCCTCAGCCTCCCAAAGTGCTGGGATTACAGGCATGAGCCACGAGCCACCATGCCCGGCCTTGAAATCTGGCCTTTTTGCACTATTTCCTAACTTTTTTTGATTGGCAACTAATTAAAGCTCCTCAAAACAAAACAAAAGGCCGTGTGGGTGAAACTGAACATATGTGTGGGGCAGATTTGGCCTGGGGCCTACATTCCAGGCTTCTGGCCTATGTGGTCATCTCAACAGCCTCTACCACTTTGGCCTCCTTTGAATCAAAGAAGGGGGAAGAGAATGTAAATCTCAGTGAAGAAATGGTCCAGAAAAGTAAGAAAACATTTTCCTTTTTAGGTTCATCAAGGGATTCATCAGTCGCAACAAACCCCTCTGTCCTGACAATGAGGAATTTATCGTGTTTGTGCGGAAGAATTACATCTTGAATCTCCGGTATCACCTTCCAAAGACTGTCCTGGACAAGAGCTGGCTGAGACCTCCTGGCATCTTGGAAAATGTAAGGACTAATATGGGATTTCCAGTGTTGTAAGTAACACGGGCACTGACGAAGCTTAACTCTCATATGTCTTTGTGCTGCCTCCTTTTGGCTTGAAAGGGCTGCCCTGGCAGAGCCCTTCTTCCCAAGGATGCTGCACAAGAAATTGAACTCCTTAGAACTCGTGATGTCCTTAATAACATTATAAAGCCACTGGAGGTTGTTTGAACAGAACACCTTTTTTTTTTTTTTTTTTTGAGATGGAGTCTTGCTCTGTCACCCAGGCTAGAGCACAGTGGCACAATCTTGGCTCACTGCAACCTCCACCTCCCAGGTTCAAGTGATTCTCATGGGTCAGCCCCCTGAGTAGCTGGGATTACAGGCACCCGCCACTACGCCTAGCTAATCTTTGTATTTTTAGTAGAGACGGGGTTTTGCCATGTTGGCCAGGCTGGTCTCGAACTCCTGACCCCAAGTGATCCATCCGCCTCAGTCTCCCAAAGTGCTGGGATTACAGGTGTAAGCCACCATGCTCGGCCGACAGAGCACTTTCAAATGGTTTCTATTCTTGACGTAGCCTACTTAGAACAGCATCTCTCAAGAGATGGTCTGAGGACCCTCTGTGTCTGGAACTTAGAGGTGGGGCTGTTCTAAGATTCCTGGGCTCTACTTTGGACCCACTGAGTCAAAATCTCCAGGAATCTCATTATAGCCAGTTCTGCAGGAAAGTCATAAACATATTCAAGTTTGAGAATCATTAGTTAAGCAACAGCAAAAAGTTGGGAGAGGATCCAGTTAGCTGCTCTGACTATAAAATATAAAATATTAACACTGTGCTTGAAATCAAACTGAATCCAGCAGTGTTTTTTTAAAAGCTTCATTTTGATTGCCACAGCCCCAGACAGGGAGTGAGTGAGGCAAGTGGAAAGAAGTATGTTCTCCACACAGGCATCAGATCTGCTCAGGAAAATGTGCGTGAGGAACCTGGTGCAGAAGTACTGCCGGGGGATCACAGCTGAGCGGAAAGCAATGGTAGGGACATGATGTCTGCGGTGGCAGGTGGTGGAGGGGGTGAGAGTGGGTCCTGAGTGTCAGTCCTCCTCATCCACCATTTCACCTATAAGCAGGGGGTCATGCTGGTCCCATGCCTTGAAATGTTCGATAATTGCAGGTAGACCAGCAGAGAGCCCTGGATGAATGCCAGCTGTTACTGTAGTCAGCACGGCTCCCTTTGTTACTATAGGAAAACGATCGCAGTGGCTCCTGCCATTCATCCACGGGAGCAGAGAACGTAGACCCCTTTCTGCTGGAGATCTGTTTTTCACCGTGCTAACCTGTGGGTCTTTTGCGTAAAGGGTACTATTTCAGGGTTTGTGGCCTTTCTCTGTTGGAATTACTCAACTCTGCTGCTATGGTGAGAAAGCAGCCATGGACGATGTGTGCATGAATGGCATGGCTCTGTCCCAATAGAACGTTACTTACAAAAATGGACAGCAGGCTGAGTTTGGCCCGCAGGCTCTGGTTTCCCAATCCCTGATCTACAAGAAACTGCTCTGGGAACTCTGAAAAATCTACTTTCAGGAAGGTAGTAAGAGAACAAGCAGAAATGTCAACCCAGTCTCTACCAATATGACTTTTAGGGCATTTTGGCCAAAGCCAGGAAGGTGTTCTGACTTGTATGCTCCAGGGTAACAAGGCTCCCACAGTTTATCCAGCAAAGGATGTGACATCAATGGGTCTAGAGCTCCTCTATCCCAAAGAAGCCTGTGGCTACCATTTTTATACTTTCAATTGTGTATTACCAGATGCAGCAAAAGGTAGTTACAAGTGAAATCTTCAGGGGAAGGAAAGACGGCTACACAGAAAGTTTAAATCAACCCTTTGCCAACAGTCGGATAAGTAAGTACGTTTTCCAGCCTATGTATTTGGCTTTCCAATTCTAAAAGGAGTCAAAGGGTGGGGTGCGGTGGCTCATGCCTGTAATCTCAGCACTTTGGGAGGCCGAGGTGGGCAGATTGCCTGAGCTCAGGAGTTCGAGACCAGCCTGGCCAACATGGCGAAACCCCATCTCAACTAAAATACAAAAATTAGGAGGGTGTGGTGGCATGCACCTGTAGTCCCAACTACTCAGGAGGCTGAGGCAGGAGAATTGCTTGAACCCAGGAGGCGGAGGATGCAGTGAGCTGAGATCATGCCACTGTACTCCAGCCTGAGAGACAAAGCGAGACTCTGTCTCCAAAAAAATAATAAGTCAAAGGAAGATGCTCAACTCTGCAGCATTTCCTGATGACTATTTCCCCAGCTGAGATCTTGGCACAGAGGTGCATAACAAAGCTAGCAGATACCAGTGACTTTCCCGCAGGATTGGTATTTTAGTGATGATTCATGGCCTTCTGGTTCCCTCTCTAGATGAAGGAGACATTAATCCCAAAGTGCTTCAGCTAATTAGCCATGAGAAGATCCAGGTAAGGCAATGTGTGTCCTCAGTCTCAAACAGGATTCCCTCATCGAGTCTAAGAGCAGGGTCAGCTTTCTCCATAAAGGGCGCACTATTTAAATGCAGGGGTGCAGCTGGGCAGCCGGGGCTCTCAACTGTGAGGCTTTGGGTATTAACTAAGATGATGGGGAACAAATGATGATTAGATCATGGCTGCTGTTCTCATGATCCCCCCGTCACCCTACAAACTGTCTTGGTTTGCTTTCCTACACAATTGAGTGAAGTGTAGCCATGAACTTAATCATGAAACACCCCCGTATTGGTGAGAGGCAGTGTGCCACAGTGCCTGGGCGCTCACGCTGGCTTTGAACGTAGCAGCCGTGAGATCCTGGGCAGGTCACTTAAGCTCTTGGTGCCTCTGATCTTCTGTGAATGAGGATAATGGGGTTACTGAGAGGATGAATGAGTCGGTGGGTGGGAGGTGCTCAGGATGCTGCCTGGCACACAGCAGCAGGTGCAGCTCTGGTGATCATGTGTGCCAGTGTCTGCTCTGCCCCACTTTTTTTTTTTTTTGGTTCCCTGGGGAATAGAAGCCACTGTGCCTGGATTGGATTACACTGTGGCTGTGAAAGTTTTCATCTCTGACCATCAGAGCAGACCTGCAAGGCAGGTAGCCATAGCCTTGACTTCCTCAGAGGGCAATGCAGCTAGGCAGAGCTAGGAATCAAAATCCCCACCATGCAGACAGCCAGAAAAAAA
>NW_012105919.1:11472-122624 GCF_000951045.1 Mandrillus leucophaeus
GGCTTCAAAGCACGGCAGCGGCAACTCATTCTTACTCAGAAAGCAGCTTACGTGGTGGAACTTGCCAAAATCAAGCAGAAAATAGAGTACTCAGCTCTCAAAGGTAAGAAGTGGGCAATCTTAAAACAATGCACTGAGTTGACTCAACTACTAGAAAGTCCAGTAATGAAGCTCCCAAACGGGAAACACAAGTGTAGGGTGCCCATAAACCCCGGGGTAGCGATGCACACCTGTAGTCTCAGCTACTGGAAGCCTGAGGCAGGAGGATCACTTGAGCCTGGGAGTTCGAAGTTGCAGTGAGCTGTGACTGCGCCACGCACTCCAGCCTGGGCGGCAAAGTGAGACTCTGGCTCCAAAAAAAAACCCCAAAAAAACAAAACAAAAAAACCATCTACCCTCCTCCCCTGGCGTTGCCCAGCCTGGACTGCACCCCTTATTCTGGCATAAATATTAATAGCACCACTTTACTCAAGTACCCAGACTGGCAATAGTCTTCTTCCACGGCGATCGGAGCCCACTAGCAGGCTGATTTCTAAAGTATGCCCTTCATCCTTCTGGGCCCAGCTAGGAGAATGAAGCATGGGGTTGGGCAGCCCCTGGGCGTATCTCTTCTTCTCTGTACTCACGTCAAGCTGTCTAGTTCCTGGCTCCTAACTCTGGATCTGTCTTAAGGTGTCTCCACCAGCAATCTGAGAGACGGAATCTTAGTCATTCATGTTTCACCAGAGGACAAGCAAAAGGTAATTGTCAGCCACCAGTCTCTACTAAAAGACAGAAATGATATACTGCCAAAATGTTAAGTTGACCACCGTGAAACTTGTCTGTTGGTGTGTCTGTTTCTTTAAGCTGTGAATACTGAAATTATGCCTTGTCTCCTCCCCACCCCAGGGGGATGCCATTTTGCAGTGTGGACACATGTTTGAAGCAGTTACTAAACTCGTCATGCTGGTTAAGAAGGAGAACATTGTCAATGTTGTTCAAGGAAGGTAGGTGGTTTCATCTTCAGCTCAGGAAGTAATTCAATGTCACAGTGTTTATTAAGACCGGGCATGGTGGCTCATGCCTGTAATCCTAGCACTTTGGGAGGCTAAGGCGAGCAGGTAACTTGAGGCCAGGAGTTCAAGACCAGCCTGGCCAACATGGTGAAACCCCATTTCTACTAAGAATACAGGCCGGGCGCGGTGGCTCACGCCTGTAATCCCAGCACTTTGGGAGGCGGAGGCGGGCGGATCACAAGGTCAGGAGATCGAGACCACGGTGAAACCCCGTCTCTACTAAAAATACAAAAAATTAGCCGGGCGCAGTAGTGGGCGCCTGTAGTCCCAGCTACTCAGGAGGCTGAGGCAGGAGAATGGCGTGAACCCGGGAGGCGAAGCTTGCAGTGAGCCGAGGTTGCGCCTCTGCACTCCAGCCTGGGGGACACAGCGAGACTCCGTCTCCCCAAAAAAAAAAAAAAAAAAGAATACAAAGATTAGTTGGGCTTGGCAGTGCATGCCTATAATCCCAACCTCCGCTACCTGGGTTCAAGTGATTCTTGTGCCTCGGGAGGCTGAGGCACAAGAATCACTTGAACCCAGGTAGCAGAGGTTGCAGTGAGCTGAGGTCACATCACTGCATTCCAGCCTGGGCAACAGAGCTAGACAATGTCTCAAAAAAAAAAAAAATTATTACAGATCAGGAAAGATACAAATATTGTTTTCACTCCTGCTTGCCTCCTGCTTCCAACATAATCAAGCACCATCTCTACCAGTAAGGGGTGAGAAACAAGCCTCTAGTGTTACATCCTCGCCCCCTCCCATAAAGAACTTTTTTCCGTCTTCATCCCTGTGATCTTGGGTTCCAGATAAATGAAGTCAGTGAAGGCAGGATATCCTGGAGAGCTGTTTCTTTTCCCTCATCCTGTGCTGTTCCAAGTTTTAACAACCAGAGGAGCACATTTGTAGGTGGAATAAGGAGAGTTGAGTGCTTTGAAATGTGTCGTCTTTGTGTTGCTGTACCTCTGAGGGAATACTCAGCCCCTCAGAGCTTCAGCGTGACATGGAAGTAGTTCCGCAGACCTCACACTGACCCTCTGAAGAACTGAATGTGCTCACTTGATTTCACAGTAACTACCGAAACATGTAGGTTACCCAGCTGTGGCAACAGCGTTCTTCCTTTCCTCAAATATGCTATAAAACACTGTAATAAAACAGGAATTTGATCTTGAAATTAGTAGAATTTCGTAAGTGAATTTCTTTTGCAGACCAAAGGTTGAGAGAAGAAAATACAGTATGTCAGTAATGTGTCACTTTGTGTATTTTAAGTTTACAGTTTTTTATTAGTCCGGGAAAAGAAGGCACAATAGTTTTCGACACTGGACCGGAAGAACAAATCTATAAAAATAAAAATGGACAATTAACAGTGGTGAGTGGCTGTCTCTGGGAGGGAAGTAAGCCGTTTTATAGAATGTAAGTTAAAGTTCTACCAATTTCAGTCCTATAGACTGACTGGATTCACAAGCTATTAATAGTTCATTTCTGCCCTCTATTCCTAATTCTACATCTGTAAGATAGGAAGAAATTGATACAGAGATATATACGTCTAAACACTGAATGAGAAAAGAAGAAAAGCTTACCATCCTTAAGTTGTCAGGGAACCAGAAACTGACATAAAACACTTCTCAAATAGCAGAGTCTCACTTTTCACTGGATGAAGGCTTTATGCTCATTACAGTGGCTATCCATAACTTCCCTCCACATCGAAATCAATGCGCTTGTGTCCCACCCAGATACTGAGACTTAATTGGTTGGAGGTGTGGCTTGGGCTTCAGGATGCAAGAAAATACAAATGTAAGAAAAGTATGTAAGAAATACATAAAAAATACGTAAGAAAATATAAACTCGCTTTTTGGAATACATGTGTCAAAGGCTGCCCATGTTAATACCTTTGGTATAAAACGGGTCTAACAAGCACAGAGGTTTGGGAACCATGGCTATGCTAGAGAGAAGTCTAGCCCAAGCACACAAGTATGCTGCCTTCCCTGACTGTGCCCATGCTGGGCTGCTGGGCTGAGCATCCCAGTGGTCCTCGCTGGCAGGTAGTATATGGAGCTTGTTTTGATCCAGTTTTGCTGAAAAATGACATGTTAAAAGCAGAGGGGGCTATATCTTTAAAATGTTTCTTGTATTATACAAAGAATTTTGATACAAATTAATTAAAAAATGGTCTGTGAACATGGAGTGTCTCATACACATTGAAATTTAAGTGGATTTACCTATAAAGTCATTTTGCAGGCCAGGTGTGGTGGCTCACACCTGTAATCCCAGCACTTTGGGAGGCCGAGATGGGCGGATCACCTGAGGTCAGGAGTTGGAGACCAGCCTGGCCAACATGATGAACTCTGTCTCTAGTAAAAATACAAAAAGTAGTTGAGCATGGTGGCACATGCCTATAGTCCCAGATACTCAGTGAGGCTGAGGCTGGAGAACTGCTTGAACGTGGGAGGCAGAGGTTGCAGTGAGCTGAGATGGCACCGCTACACTCCAGCCTGGGTGATAGAGTGAGACGCTGTCTCAAAAAAATAAAATAATTTTGTAGATAAAAAATAATTGCCCCTAGACACAATGAACTCCTTTGGGGACAAGTTAAAATAAGGATCATTTTGGATGTAGACTATAAGGTGTCTTTTTAGTTTACATGCTGTCTTAAAAGTGACACCCTGGAGACTGTCTCTCTCTCCTCTGGAGTCACATGGAGTCTGTCTTCCTCCCTGACTGGTTCTGGCTGAAGAGGCTGACAGGCCTCCATGCGCCAGTTTCTAAGTCTGGCTTATCTCATGGGAGGTGGCACTGGCTTCTCACAGGCCTTCCACACCCACCTTGCTAATGGTGACAGTTGAGGTGATAACTGTTTCCTTTTGAGCAAAGGGAGCGGGCAGGGCTGTAAACTGAAGTGTGACTCTCTCCCAGGTGTCGGTCAGGAGGAAGTCCTGATAGAGGATGACATCTCACCTCTACCACCGCCATTTTTGCTCCAACTGAGGAAATTACAGGGGAAGCAGGGATTGGATCCAGTTGGCTACCTCTTCAAGGAACCAGGCCCGCAGCACTAACGGATCACATCTGAAGAAACTGAGGGGCGTTAGTTAGGCCAAAGCCTAACCCCAGCTTCTCAGCTGCCTCGTGGCACCTTATTAAATTGTCACCTTCTGGACACAGACCCCAGGTCACCCAAAGGCATGATTCTAAACACCCTCGACAGGACCTATGTTTAATGGGCACTCCAACGTGTCATTAGAGGGTGGGCAAGATTCTCTACCTCTGTCAAGCTGCCCCGAGACATGATGCAATACTGTGTACAGTAAGTTCTCAAATAACATTTCATTATGTTGATAAGACATCTGATTCCTGGGCAAGGCCACTGTCTGGGTGGAGTCTGTACGTTCTCCCTATGTCTCTGGGTTTCTTCTGGATGCTCTGGTTTCCTCCCACATCCCCAAGGTGTATGTATCAGGTGAACTGGCGTGTCTATGCAGTCCCAGTCTGAGTGCGTGTGGGTGCGTGAGTGAGCCCCATGAGAGGAGGACATCCTGTCCAGGGTGGGTCCCGCCTGGTGCCCTGAGCTGCTGGGATTGGGCTCTGGGCATCTGCAACCCTGAACATGCAGGTTGGAGAATGAATGAATACGAATTTTATTGTAAAAGAAAAATGGATATAAAGCATATGAGCACACAAATGGACAATAAATGCCACAGTGCAAAAGCGTGTAGGGAGCCCGTCACACTTGTAACTGGGGAGGGGCTCCTTATAATTTCCCCTTTGCAAGCGTTTATTCACTGATTGATGCGGCCACCGCTACAACCACCCTCACTCACTCATTCACCAAAACTTAGGTAATGATCTTATTTTTAATTTAATTAAATATATGTGTAGCTCATTTATTTCAGTGTTTAATATGAGAAGTGCTTTGGTCTTTATTTAGAAGTTGGGTGATGTTTTTGTGCCCAGCAACATGCTGTAGGAATTGAACTCTTGTTTCAATCCATTAGCCTCATGGTTTTGCTTCAAGTCTCAGCTTCCAAGAACCTCTCAATGACTTACTGTGCATGGTCTGAGACTAAAGGAAATTTCCTAAAGCTGCAAAATTTGAATTTTGCTTTACATAAATGGAACTCAGATGTGTCAAGGGATTGGGTTTGGTGAACTGAAGCCGTCTGCCCCATAACAGTAAATCAGTGGTAACACCAGCTGATTCACCCTTTTTCACGAGCCAGGCAGCCTTTGACCCCAAGACTTCCTTTTGGCATTTGACTTCAAACACTACAGAAACATGACTCGTCTTTCCCTTCCACCCCGAGCGACTTTAAGGGGGTGAGGCAGAACGTGGGGGCCCTGCCTTTGTTGAAAACCACATTTGAGGGGCCCGGTTATGCTGGGCATGTCTGAAAAGACCCAGAAAACAGAAGCATTTTATGACTTTTATTTTACATGTCCACAAATGTCTGCACAACATACAGTGGCTACATCTAAAACTTTGAGCATTATTTTTATAGCGCAGAGACGGAAAGGTTAATGACACACTTAACTGTGTTACAGTGACTTTGGGTAAAGCCCTAAAGACAGCACACGCTCCAGAGGGAGGGCTGAGCGTTGTTCACACTCGGGTCCGAATCGCTGTTGTAAGGTACAAAGACACACTTTAACTGGGGAATGGGGTCCCCGCACAGTGATTCCCCCCACAGGAGGGTGACAGAATATGCCAGGAATTGTCTCGGACATGGGCCCCAGTCACCACAATCAAATGGCTTATTTAAAACAAACAAACAAACAAAAACCTTGATTACAACACACCAAAGCTGTTCCAATTAGTAAAAAAATTGTAGTTACTACATTGCAGTGAAACCTGACTCTTTACCAAATCTTGGGCCAATGTTTTACTTGGCTAGTGCTTACATTATAAATACTGGTTTTTGCCCTTAGTGCGAACATAAGAAAAATCAGTTCCTTGTATATTCAGTAACAGAGCTTGGACCAGCCAATGCTGTCTGTTCACTCATGGCTATAACGCAGCCGACAGAATTTGTTCACCATGGAATGTTTTATAAACCTGTTCATATTCCAGAGAGACAAAGACTCAAAACTACAGGTGCAAAGTTGGAGAAAAAGTGAGGGTAGAGAGAGCTGCCAGAAACACTAGCTCATTAGGCATAGAGGCCACAGCAAATCAAATTGTTCCACAAACTCATTCTTCATACAGACATTTAAAAAACTATGCAGCCAGGTGTGGTGACTCAGGTCTGTAATCCCAGCACTTTGGGATCACGGGGGCGGATCACAGGCGGGCGGATCAGGGGTCAGGAGTTCGAGACCAGCCTGGCCAACATGGTGAAACCCCATCTCTACTAAAAATACAAAATTAGCCGGGCATGGGCTGGCAGGTGCCTGTAATCCCAGCTACTCGGGAGGCTGAGGCAGGAGAATCGCTTGAACCCGGGAGGCAGAAGTTGTGGTAAGTGGAGATCGTGCCACTGCACTCCAGCCTGGCCTATAGAGCAAGACTCTACCTCAAAAAAAAAAAAAAAAAAAAAAAAAAGTATACAATGGCTTTTCCATTTTCAGGGCCGATATTCACTTCGACTTTCTAAAAAAGCTCAACCCAAAAGGCAGGGTTGGTGTTTAAAACTTAAACAGTATAAAATCTTTACGAAACATTATTTTGTAAGCCCTCTTTCCTTAGCAGTTAATAAAATCCAAATGGCCTAATATAAAAGTTTCTCACACGACAGTTTAAAAAGCGTCTGCCCAATACATGATTTTGACATTCAGTCATGATTGTTTCCAAGTTTTATTGTAGGCTTTGCTGTTGGATACAAAATGAAGGCATACAACTGTCACAGGCAGGGCAGTACGTACAAAGTCTAAGCTGTAAAAACCGTTTGAAAATATAAACTCGCTTTTTGGAATATATATGTCAAAGGCTGCCCATGTTAATACCTTTGGTATAAAACGGTAATGATTCCCTTGACAAACCCATCCATCACCTGACACACATTCACATCTCCTGGTAACTACTCTACCTAGTCTAGTCTCAACCACCCCTGTCAGTCACGACTCACTCCTGTTCCTTTGCAGGCGCAGAGGAGCCTGGGAGGTAGGTCACTGAGAACACCTGTCCTACATGGGTGTTGCACCCAGCCGGGCTCCAGCAGGGGCCACCTGTGCCCCACAATCACACGTCCCCACCCACAGTCGCACACATCCCTTAAACATGAACGCAGACACAAAGCAGACCCAAAGGTATCTATCAACCCGCACATCCTCAACCTGTTCACTGCTGGCCACTCTACACTGTGTAAAAATCAGAGGCAAAGACAAGGGGGTCTGTGTTTACAGCAGGTAAGCTCCTTGGGGCTGGTGGTGTGAGGGTGTCCCTGCCTGGATGCCAGGCTGGGAGGAAAAAGGGTCTGGGCCACACTGAATTTCTAAGCCAACTGACTTAGAAAGTTAGCCCAGCTTCATGGGGAAGGAGGCTGAAGAGGAGTGGGATCCCAGGGAGGGGTAGTTTATGAGCTATGCCTGTCACAGGGTCAGATGGCCTTCCTGGAGTGGAGTCAGGTCAACCAGGAGAACAACTGGAAGGGGCTGGAGTTGGGGAAAGAACCAGAAACAGAGCTGGACACTTACTGCCATGGAAAGCTCTGCTCCTACGCAGACACGTGGGGTCCCAGTGAGCACCAGGCCAAAGACCAGCCCAAGGTGGCCAAAAGCTTTCTCCCTAAACAAAACCTTGCACCCAAAGTTGCACTGGTCACAACGATTTAGATGCTCATTCAGCCACATTTCCACTGCCACAAGCTGCAATTATCAACAAGCTCTAGGCCCAAAGCGACATGGCAGAAAGCACTTCTAGCAAAGCGGTGGGGATTGTGTCCGGGCCAAACACACAGGAACCAGGAGTGGATCTGCTGGGGCTGGAAGATTATGAAATAGGAAGCAGGGAGCTCAGATACCTCTGGTGGCCTCCAACTGCAGAACAACTCTCGAACTGTCAAACTGAACCCTTAAGGGAGTGTCACCCAAAAAGCCCATATGGGAAGTCGACACCCACAAAAATAAATACTGCAAACAAAAGTTCTCACATACACTTCACACACATTCATACTTTTCCTCTGAGAACCGAGAAAGCCTGGCTCCAAAGAGTCTCAGATTCTCATGAAAAGTAGAGATCTTAGACACAGCTTGTTCAAAGACAGGGGTCATACGCCTGGGTCAAGACAATCAATTTGCCTTGTCAAGCAATACCAAAATAATCATCTGACTTGTTACAAAAGTATCTCCAGGCTCCAAGGGAAGCAGAAGGGGCCCGGCAGCCTGCACAGGATCTGGGTGTAGCACGGCAGGGAGTGGGGGCGGTGAGAGAAGGGCGGCTCGGTCTCTTGCCTGCTCACTGGTGGAGGTGGGCCCGGTCATCGGGGCGCTTGATGTGGATCCGCCGCACGCGCTCGATCCGCTCCCGCTCCCGCTCCTCGTCCTCATCCAGGTGGTGGGAGCGCCCCGCCGCCCCGCCTGTGGCCTCCAGGAGCGCATTGTCAGGTCCCCGGCCGTCCTGGGCCTCATATAGCAAAATGTTCAGGGTCTCCTCATAAATCCGGGCTTCGGGAAACTCCACCTGTGTTCCCACAAAATACAGGGTAGGTAAGTTAACGGCCCACCCTCTCTGCCAACACCTGGACTTTAAGCAGGGCCGCCAGACTAAATCAGGCCCCTGGGATTCCACTGAAGGCCACCAGTATTATTTTTAAACAAACTGATATTTTCAATGGCAACACTTACGTGTGGCGCTAAATGCACAGAAAATCAAGGGGATGCAGAGAAACAGGTCTCCCTGCCCCTAGTTTCCCTTCTTAAAGGTACAGTTTCTCATCATTTTACCCTCTCAAAGATTCTGTGCATGTCAATATTTGTACATATATTTATTCACACAAAACACACACAAGGTAGCCCACCATACACACTTGTACATGTCTTCCTCTTGTCCCTAACTTAACCTAGAGATCATTCTGGAACAAGGAAATATAAACACAATGCAATTAACCATACTTGGATGGACATTTAGGTCAGTGCTAATAGGCTTCTAACAGAGCTGCAACCTTGCACACAAGTCCGTCCACACCTTAAAGCAGTCTCTAAAGCAGTTTTTTGTACAGGGTCCAGCTGGGGACCCCCACAAAATGGACATGAGCCCTCCTCCTTGGCAAATCATTGTGTTTGCTCATTGCCCTTCAGGGTTAAGGTGTGATGAACAGGAGGAGGGCCACATAAGCAGGTCCCACACGTTTGATCAGACTAGACTCCACTTTCAGGGTAGAATTCAGAGGTTCCAGTTCTGGGAAAAATGGAGCAGGCACACTCTACCCCGTCTTCCTCACTGACACTACAAAGCCAGGATGCGATGCACGCAGCAGCTAACTGTGGACTCAGAAGTAAATCGTGGCAGGTGGATGGGGGAACGACAGAATTTGGAGTAATGCCCAGCGGTGAGTTTATGGTTTGCCGCTGCCAGCACTGATGCAACCTGAAACCCTGAAATGGCACCAGGACAGAAGACCTCCAGAAGGTCTCTAGTGGCCAGGGAGGCTACCGAGTCTAACAGCAGAGAGGCAGGAGGAAATCCTGGTTTTCTTTCCTTTTTTTAAGATATGGGCTCTGGCTAACTAAGCTTTAAAATTTTAAGACTTATTTTTAGAGCTTAATAAGGAGCAAGGGGATTTAGAGACCACATGGTCTGATCCCAACTGTTTCCAGATTGGCAGACAGGTTCAGGAGCGGCGTGTTCTTGTGTTTGTGAAGCTGGTTAGGGGCAGAGCCAGGATGGGAAGCCAAGGGCCTCTTTCTTTTCTCTTTTTTGTTTTGAGAGCGTGTTGCTCTGTCACCCAGGTTGGAGTGCAGTGGCACAATCATAGCTCACTGCAGCCTTGAACTCCTAGGCTCAAATGATTCTCCCACCACAGCCTCCCCAAGTAGTTGAGACTATAGGCATGCATCACTATGCCCAACTAACTTTTTTTTTTTTTGAGACAGAGTCTCACTCTGTCGCCCCAGCTGGAGTGCAGTGGCGCAATCTTGGCTCACTGCAAGCTCCGTTTCCTGGGCTCAAGCCATTCTCCTGCCTCAGCCTCCCAAGTAGCTGGGACTACAGGTGCCCACCACCACGCCCTGCTAATTTTTTGTATTTTTTAGTAGAGACGGGGTTTCACCATGTTAGCCAGGAAGGTCTCGATCTCCTGGCCTTGTGATCCGCCCGCCTCGGCCTCCCAAAGTGCTGGGATTACAGGCGTCAGCCACCACGCCCAGTCACCCAACTAACTTTTAAAATTTTTTTGTAGAGATGGGTGTGATGATATGTTGCCCAGGCTGGTCTTGAACTACTGGGCTTAAATGATTCTCCCACCTCAGCCTCCCAAGTAGTTGAGACTACAGGCACACGCCACCATGCCCAGCTATTTTTTTTTTAATGTTTGGTAGAGACAGGGCTGTTGCTATGTTGCCCAGGCTGTTCTTGAACTCCTGGACTCGAGCAATCCTTCTGCTTTAGCCTCCCAAAGTGTGGGATTACAGGTGTGAGCCACCATGCTCAGTCCTTTTCTTTATTTTCTTGCACCCAGACCTGAGCATTCCTGTGGCAGCAACCAGAGCCTGCAGGAGTCAAAACTCTGAGGGAAGGAACCTTCTTTTCTGAGAAGAGCTGTGGTCTCAGCAGGATTGGGTGAATCTAGTTGCTTTTTCTATCTTCATGCTGCTGGGCCCAAAATATAGGCACGGTCACAGAAAGTAGGTGGCAAAGCGGGAATAAGTAAACCCCCCAGCTTTCTGGCTGGCTGATCAGAAAAGGGGACTCCAGGGACGCTTAGAGAACTGCGGAGATTACGAAGGAAGAGGAGCTTGAGAAGCAACCTGTGAAGTTGTATATGAACTCCTAGACCCACACCCAGCTGCAAGATCTGCCCCTAAACCGCGTAAGCAGACCTGAAAGAACTGAATGCTGCAAGAGATACTGCCCAGGACAGACGGGCCATAGCGTGGCACACAGCTGGGATGGATTTGAAGGCTATGAAAACCAAACTGTCATTGCAACTACAAACTACAGAAGGCTGGTAAGAGCTTGCAGCCTGAGCCCAACTGGGTCAATTGCCTGCTAAAACAAAAACATCAATGTTCTCCCTAGGATTTAAACAAGGCCTGGAGCCCTTTAACAATATTCAAAATGTTTAGGATACAATCAAAATTTCTCAATACACAAGAACCAAGAAATTCTCAACTCCTGTGGGAAGTAACTCACAGATGCCAGTGCCAAGATGACACAAGGTTTTGGAATTACCTGACAAAGACCTGGCAGCAGCTATTATTAACATGTTCCAGTAAATAAGGGTTAGAGCAAATGGAAACAAAGGGAGTCTCAGCAAGGAGATAGAAAAACCAAATAAGCACTTGAGAACTGACAAATACAATAACCAACAGCCCCAAACAAAAACACAACTTCCCAGTAGGGCTCAATAACAGACTGGAGATGAGAGAGGAGAGTCAAGTGACACGGGCTGGGCGCAGTAGCTCATGCCTGTAATCCCAACACTTTGGGAGGCCAAGGTGGGGGGATCACTTGAGGCCAGGAGGTCGAGACCAGCCTGGGCAACATAGTGAAACCCAGTCCCTACAAAAATAAATAAAATGAGCCAGGTGTGGTAGCATGCACCTGTGGACCCAGCTACTCAGAAGGCTGAGGCAGGAGGATCACTTGAGCCCAGGAGCTCAAGGTTGCAGTGAGCTATAATTGCATCACTGTATGCAAGCCTGGGTGACGGAGCAACACTCTCTCTCAAAACAAAAAGAGAAAAGAAAGAGGCCCTTGGCTTCCCATCCTGGCTCTGCCAATACCTAGCTGTACAAACACAAGAACACGCCGCTCCTGAACCTGTCTGCTAATCTAGAAACAGCTGGGATCAGATCACGTGTTCTCTAAATCCCCTTGTTCCTTATTAAGCTCTAAAAATGAGAAGTCTTAATCTTTTAAAGCTCAATCAATATGATGACTCTCCTTTTAATACCCAAGGGCAGAGGCAGCCCAGGCATATTTTAAAAAATCAAACCATGACAGAATGGGGTCTAATTACAGGAAGAATTCACAGCCCTAAAAGAAACAGTTCACAGGAGAAAAGGGGTATGATGTCTTGCCAATGTGGAGAGAGAGGCAGATGATTCTGGTTCGCCCCCACCCCTGGGATCTTTGAAAGCAAAAAGAACCTCAGTGTTTTGCCCTTATCATTCTTTTAGGATAATTTTGAATGCTTAGGAATAAAATATGTTGTCCAATTCATCCTGTCAGTGCTGGGGACGTGGAGCAGATACAGACTGAGTGAGAGTGCCCGAGCTGACGGCCCTTGACGTGGCATGATGGCACAGGGGAGATCACCACACTATAATTCTGTGTATGGCTTAAATTTTAAATAATAAGTTAAAAAAGAGACTCTGGTTTCTACTTTGTGATGTGATTTTTTCTCATGTGCTTCTTGTTCGAGGTCAGCTAGTCTCATGCAGAGCTGTGTACCCCCAAAAGCTGCAGGGACAGTAATAACGTGAGTAGGGGACCTACAGGCTCAGTCTCCTGGGCCTCCTGTGCGAGGGTGACAAGAGGCATGACCGTCGGCCCACAGCAGAGCTGCTGCGTGTCACTGGATAGCCAGATTTCCTTTAGATAGGTTAAAGAAATGACAGTGTATAGTGTGAATTAAAACTTTAAAAAGACAGAAAACCCAATTGCAGAGCCCCAAAAGGGCAGGCAAATTCAATTAAGGGGGGGCCAGATCTCTAGCAGCACTGTGCAGAGCAATCCAGCTTCGTGGAATGGCACGGTGGGAGAGGTCAAAGGACAGGTCAAGCCTACTGGTTTGGAGAGGATGATATAAAAAGAGATCCCCAGAGTCCAGCCCAGCCAGGGAGTCAAGCGTGCTTGGAAGGAAGCCAGCAAGGTAGGGAACTAAGGAATGCCAGATGGACCCTACATTTGGCTCTTTGCAGGGTCTAAAAGATAAATACTTTAACGACGAGCAGTCACAAGCCAACCAAAGCATTTTAAAAGCGTTTCCCTCTGTATTGTGCTCAAGTGAAAGGAAGTTCTACAGGTGTATGTTTCAGAACAGCCACTCCAAACTGTCCTCTCGAGGCTCTTACCTTGGTCTGTTTCTTCTCAGTGGCGTAGACAATGGAGGTACAACAGACTTCAGCAATCTTCCGGCCCTGACCGTAAAAGGACCAGCAGCAGATTTCATCCCCAATGACATCCTTTATGAATAGCACCCTTCCATTAAAGCGCAGAGACAGCTTATCAAACAGTTCAATGTTTTTCAACATATTGTCGTCAGAATTGCTGCAAAAGAGCATTTGATACGGTGACCACAAGCTGGTAAAAACTGCCATCATTTGCTGGGCCCTTCTACACGCAGGGCCTTACTGAGCCCACTTTCTCCACTATCTCATTTCAACCTCACACGAATCCCATGACAAATGCACTCCAATCTCAATCGCTCAAGAAGGAAAGTTAGGATCAGAGAAATTAATTGCTCGAGGCTGAACCTAATAAATGGCAGACAGGCCCCCCAAAAGACAGCCCTGGCCCCTAAGCCTGAGTGCTCCTAACCATCGTGCTTGAGTGACAGCCTCTGGGCAGAGGCACCAGGTGGAGGAGAGCGCCTCACCGAGCCCCGCGAGGAGCAGAATGGCACTGCCCAAGGGAGACTCTGTATCCCAGGTCTTTTTAAAGATCTTAAGTAACCTCATTAAATCCTCCCGGCATCCCTCAAGTTCCCGAGTTAGAGCCACATGTTTTCAAGGGCCAAATGGCATTCTAGAAACCTGCATATATTGCTGGTGGGAATGTAAAATGGTGAAGCCACTTTAGAAAACAGTTTGGCAGGTCCTCGAATGATTAAACCTAGAGTTACCACATGACCCAGCAATTCTGCTCCTAGAGAAATGAAAAACATATATCCACACGAAGACTGCATGAATGTTCATAACAGTATTAAAACAATAGCCAAAAAGTGCAAACAACCCAGATGTCCATCAACTGATGAATGGGTAAAGAAAATGTGGTCCACACTGTGGAATATTATCCTGCCATAAAAAGAATGAAGTATTGATTCATGCTACAACGTGGATAAACCCTGAAAACCTCTTAGGTAATCTCACTATGCTGAGTGAAGGAATCTGGTCATAAAAGGCTACATATTATGCAATTCCATTTATATAAAAATGTCCAGAGCAGGCAAATTCATTAAGACAGAAAACAGATTAGTGGTTACCTAGCTAGGCTGTGGGGTTGGGGAGGCAATGGCTGAGGGAAAATGGGGAGTGACTGCTAATGAATAGAGGGTTTCTTTTCAGGCAGTGAAAAAGTTCTAAAATTAGATAGTGGTGATGGCCTCACAACGTGTGAATATACTAAAAACCACATATTGTGAATATAATAAAAACTGTGCACTCTAGAAAGATGACTTTTATGATATGTGTGAATTATAGCTCAGAGTTATACCCCTGTATCCATCTGTCTGCTTATCTATCCAGGCAGAGAGGTACAGAGGGGTCATCCTCATCTGAAGGTACAAAGAGGAGCTGGGTCTGGCTGGTGTGAGTGGAGGTTTTCCTAGTAAATGGAGCTGTCTTTCCCAGCTGACGCCTTACCTGGTATATGAGTATTTGTTGTTACTTCTGTTGTAGAGCAACTTCACGGCCGGCTGTGGGTTGTTTTAAAAGAAGAAGACGAAGAATTATTTGGCAGGCAGGTGCAATGAACTACTGGCTTCCCATAGGGCTGGGGCCCTGCGCTGCAGCAGAAGAGGCAGACAAGCATAGCTTGGTGGCTGGAGAGGGGGACCGCATGACCCAATAGCAGAGGACAAAAGATGACCTGTAGCTTCCCATTGTGAACCCATTCTCAGGCCTCACTCAGGCAATTACACATGTTTTTATTTCAAAAGTTATTCAGAAGAACCTCCATCATTTCTGGTAGCAAAAGAAATTCCACAAGGGTGCCTCCAACATACCTTATTTGAAGTCGCTATAAGTTTTTGTTCTTCCTTGGATGAGGTGATCACAGGGACCTTGCAGAAAGGCTCATAAGTATCTTTGTTCTGCTGGAACAAAACATGCTTTCAGCCTAGGAGGCCTGCCTAGCACTGCATTTTTAAAGCTGACCTGCTGGACAGACAGGCTCTGGCAAGGGGAGATGGGGCAGTCATGGCTGGGAAGAGAGGAGGATTCTTACCACCAATGAACTAGATGAGGGAGACAGGGAGTTCGGTTTCCCAGTAAGTCTGCTCTTTGGCTATGACCATTATAGGCCAGGATGCTGAGTAAGTATTAACAATGACGACCATTTTCCACAGCCCAGGAAGCCACTCAAAAATAAACCCTCGTCGTAGCAGCTGAAACGTGATTTAATCAAAAGCTTCTAAAACCCCACTACGATGGCTGCAGAGGAATAAAAAAAAGTATAAACCCATAAAGGGAAAAAGAATGGGAGAAGTGAGGTCAGCAGACCAGGAAAAAAAAAAAAAAGTCAAAAACTTGAGGCTGGAAAGGTCACAGGTGAGCGTTAACCAAGGAGAGGGGGAAAGCTGAAACCAGTGGGCAGAAGCACTGGGAAGATCCCCAAATCCATCTCTGTCCCCACGCAGGCAGAAGAAAGGGCAACTTTCCTGCAGTGGTTTGCACAGTAGAGGACAGGGCTGAGCTGCGATTCTGAAAACGGGGTGAGAAGTGAACATCACACTAAGTGACCAGCAACCCCAGCTCCTTCCCCTTCCAGATCCCCAAAGGCAGCCGGCCAGGCCTAGACCCATCAGCAGGAGGACAGTAGAGGATTGCTCTTCAGGAACACCATCTGTCCCCCAAAATGGCTTACAGATTCTGATATCTGGGGGTCCCGCTGAAAAAGTCTGCCTTATCACCACAATGCAGCCCAGTGGACAAGGACCATACATGCACAAACAAGCTTTCAGAGTCTCATTCTTTCAACAGACAGCCAAGCATCATCAGATTACATGTGAAAAGCCTCCTAAACATGAGAGCAAAACCAAAACAAAGAGAGGAAAAGAGGAGGAGTCAGATAATGAAGGCAGAAGAAAGAAAACAAATAGTATCATCGGACAGATGAGAGCAGATACGGCCTCAAGACCAGCACGCTGTGGAAAGCAGGGCATTCGGAGAGCAAGAAAAGGCTCTTAGAAGTTAGAAAGACAATAGCAGAAACGAAAATTTTGATAGAAGGGTTGAAAATATAAAGGTGAAAAAATAAAACTTCTGAGCAAGTAGAACAAAAGGATAAAGCCAGAGACACTAAGAGGAAAGAATTAGGAGGTCAGTCCTGGAGGTCTAACCTCAGACTAATAGAAACAAGACCCAGGGGCATGTCTCCAAGACAAAGATGAAACAGAACCTCTGATGTGTCTGAACACACCAGTATGAGGCCGCTGAGAACATGGGGCTGAAGTAGGAACATATATTTAGAAAATCAAGCGAACAAAACAATGAGGCAATCCCTAACTCTGGCAAACTTACAGTTACAGAAGAAAGAAAATAATCATTGTACACTCTGTGGCTTAACTGTCAGCCATATTTATGCATTATGATGTAAACTCTGAATTTAGCCAGAACTGTGATGAAATGTACCAGGAGAATGGGAGAAGGAAGAGTATGCCTAAGCTTGGTGGGGGTGGAGGTAGGGGCAGTGCGTGAGTTAAATTCTAGTTTTCTACAGTCATGCCAGTAGATAATGTCAAAAACTGAGAATTCAATAAAAAGCAGCACAGGCGAATTATGTGGAAACATAAATGTGAACAGAAAAAACTGCTGAAAGAATTCACAGAGGTTACTGCAGGGGTGAAGGAGAGTAGGAGGGGGTATGGTGGTGTTTTTGATGTTAACCTTGCAGCACTATTTGACTTCTTGAAAGATGCATGTGCATCACTTTTAACAGCGTAGTAACAATAAAAAAGTAAATGCTGCAACATTCAGTTAGATCTACAGTGAGTTCAGACTCTCAGAGTAGAGGTGGTGTGCAGCGTTAAAGGTACTGGTCCGGTGCGGGGCCAGACACAGACATGTGGTGTTGGGGAGGCCCAAACAAGGGCCTCATGCACACAGACCAGATTCCTATGACAACCCAGACAACCCAAAGGGACGCTTCTGATGCTCTGCCACATTGTAACTTTGTTTGAAATAAAGGGGTGTTGGCTATGTCCAGAAGAATTTTGGTTTTGTGGGATTTTACTGTCACCAGACCTGACCCCAATGGTCCTGCTCTGTCCAGCTAAGGAGTGAGGGGTGTCTGTCTGTAGAGATTATGCTGAGCTCCCAACAATGACTTTTGGGACTAGAGTAACCCTAAGATTGGTCCCGAACACTGACCAAGTTTTACACAGCGGGGTTCGCTGCTGAAGGGTTGAGATGTACACATGAGAAGATCCAACAGCATGGGGGCTGCAAGGACTGAGACAGTAGGTGGCCTGCTGTTCCAGGGAGACCTCCCAGGGATCACTCTGACTGAAGGAATCGGGCTCCAGGGCAAACTCATTAACTCTCACAACATCTCAGTCAGACAGAAACCGCCCCCGTTTTGCAGACAGGGAAAATGAGGAAGGCAGGTAGGCTTGGTGCCTCTCCGCCCATATGGGAAGAAAGGGTGATGCCTACTTGTAGGGCCGCCTGGCACTCTTCCACCAGGCCTTGGACCAGGTAGTACTTGGCTTCTGCTAGCAGCTCCTCGATCTCCCGGCGGCTCTCGGGTAAAGGCACTGCCCCGTCTCGCAGGTAGTTGAGTATCGTACCGAAGTGCTTCCCACAGCGGTCAATGAGGATCCAGCCTGCAGGGGGAGGAGGCAGGGGCTGGTTACATGGGCCCTCCTCTCGTGGGAGGCCCTGAGCTGAACTGGGGTGTCTCTCAGCTCCCTCTGCCTCCCAGCGGAGAGTGGGACTGCCTGGAGAGTGGCAGCCTCACCTGCCCACCTGTCCAGTAAGGGCTGAGGAGGCCCCCACAGCCTCCAGGCCCTGCTGACACGGCCACAACCCCAGGTAACCCTGATCTGAGGCTCTGTTGTACATCCCAACTCTTGAGGCCCAAAAGTACACTTCTGAAGTACCCTCAAATATCCCTTAGACAAGGACATCCAAGAGGGGCTCGTGTACCACACCTGGGTAAAACAGGTCCAAATGGCCGCATCCCAAGGACAGAAGAAAGACTTCTGGGGTAAAAAATAGCTACTTCCTCTTTCTACAAAGCTTCCCTCAAACTGTCACGTAACAGAGCCATTTCTAAGAATGCACAAGCCTCACCCTTGCAGACTGTGACCTTTGGCTCCCAAGGCTGAGCCCCAGACACTGACCAGCACCAACACAGGAAGTCCTATTCCACAACTTCCTGCAACAAGCACTTAGTGGCTACTGAATGACCAAGACAGACCCCACCCTCAAGCAGCTCGGTCAACACGGGGAGACAGAACTAGCTTTTATTGGATATGGAAAAAGGTCCCAACTGCTGACCAAATCCAGGCACTGTGAAACATTCTTGGGGGTGGGGGCCAGGAAAACTCCCTATTCTGCTGCTCAATGTCCTTTCTAATCTTGTCACTGAGCCGATATTCCTCCACTAGAGATCCTAAGGGTTTTCAGAACCCCTCTACTGAAATGCAGTGTCTCTGGGAGTAGTATTTGGAGAAGACAGGACTGGAGCCTAGGAGGAGGAAGTACCAAAAAGGGAGGCAGGAATGGAGCAAAGACCAAGTATCTCCCAACAGCAAATGTGAGCCTCTAAAAAGAAGCCAGACTGATGAGAGGGTGAAGTCGAGGCCTTCTGACAAGCAGGGTGACCTCAGGCGAGGGGTGTCCCCATGGCTCCTGCCCTGCATTACAGGTGGAAAATGCCTGTGCCGTGAGGAGGCTTCAGTAGGAATCGGTCACTTTATGCTCCCACCTTCCTCCCCACTTTGGGAGAAGGGCCAGCATTTCCACTCCTAACAACACTGTGCCCTGCTCCACATCCTCCTCAGATTGGGCCCTACTGATCCTGGGCCTTGGATCAGTGGCAGAGGCCAGCAAAATTGACAGCAGCAAATGCATCTTTTTCACAATCCAAAGTCATAAGTCAGCCTGATTTCCCCTACCCCTTAACCTGGCAAGTCCAGTCCCTGCCAAGTGCCCTCTCATGGTTTTAGGGCACAGTTTGGTATTCTTTGCATCATTTGCCAGGAAAGTTGATAATAGGGCCGTTTCCAGGTTCCCCTGATGAAACAGCTCAGCCTAAAGTTCCTGGGCCTTTTCTTAAAGGAACGGTCTCAGTCCTCCAGCGGCTTCCACTTACTACTTCCACACTGTTCCAATTTCCTGAGTAGGTGGGAAGAATACCCCAACTTGGGGGAAATGCAATACAAATGTGTAGCCCTGAGTCAACTCCTGGTTTCAGGGAAGAAAGAGGCCTTCCCAGGCATAGTAAATCACATCACCCTGATAATGACTTCCAAATGTGATCCCACCTCACTTCTTTCTACATCTGAGACAACAAAATACGGAATTAATATCTTATGCAACCCAGATGCCTCCGGGGCCAGTAAGCAGCATACATGAGTGCAGCTGGGCAGGGCTGAGGCTGGGGCTGACAGGACAGCATTTGCCCTGCCCCCAAGAGGGGCAGGCTCTTCCCACTCCAGCCAAGAGTGGCCAGGCAGGAATGTGGGCCCAAGAGCTGTGAGCTCTGATGTTCTATACAATGCCAGAAACGCAGATTTTTCTGTGAATTCCCCGATTTTTAAAGGATGGTAACTAATTAAAACAAAACAAAACTGTCATCAACCCACCACGAGGCAAACAAAACACATCTGCAGGTGAACTGGGCCTGCAGTCTACCAGCTTGAGGCCTCTGTGCTGCCTACACCAAGTACGTTTCTCTCAGAAGGCTGACAAGCTGAAAGACTGTATTACCTTTCCACCAGTTCTTTTTTGAGGGGAGCTCATTCCCTTGCATTTTCCACGGATAAAACAGAGGCTCAGAGAGGTTCAGCGCCATTCCCAAGCAGAGGCGGCAGGACTAGACCACAAAGAAAAAGTAAGGCACTCATAGGAAAACTCCTTTAACCAGAATTGAAAAGATAAATAGAATTCAACTCAGCTGCGCAGCGGAGGAAGCTTCCACGCTCTGCCTTTGATGCCTGTAGAACTCAGCTGCTTGGAAGACCCAGGGCCCTGAAATCAATTATCCAAGTGACAGCCCAGAGTTCCCATAAACGAACAGGCAGACCGTGACACTGGGCTCTGGCTCAAGAATGCCGTCAGGAAATGCTTGTGGCGAAGGAATCATACTTTGGACAAATAAGGGCAAGGGAGCCAGGCACACTCTCCAGGAGGTTTCAATCAGCATTTTGACTTTAAGATACTGTGGTTGCTTTCAAAGCAGGAAGTGATCCCTTTGAAAGTCAGCTCAAATGCCTAGCATGTAGAAAGGCAAATGGAAGTCAAGCAGCTCCTCGCATGTGGGGGGTCTCTCTCCTGCTGCCACGGGGCACGAGGGCTATTTAGGAAGGCTGGCCAACTCAGGGCAGCCTGTCATCCCACGACCCATTAGGCAAGGCTGGAGAGCAGAACTGACCGGGACCACACTGGGCGGCACTGGACTTGGGCTCCAGGATGTCCTCAGCACAGCACAGCAGTTAAGTGTTGGAAACCCAGCTCTGATACCTTCTTGCTGGATGACACTGGTGCTTCATTTTACCTCTGTCTAGCAGTTTTCTACAAATGATCTCACAGGGTTGAGATAAAAATACGATGAAAGAACGTACAGAAGGCACACAGCACAATGCTGGGTCTACCAACAGCAATCAAAAGCAGCTATGGGTCTTTGACAATCTCATCTCTCATGATTATGGCTGGAAGCAGAGCAGCAGCGTCCAGAGGCAGCAAGTTCCAGCCCCCAGGACGGAGTTGGTGTTGCTTTCAGTGACCCAAAGGAAGAGAAGGCTGCTCTGGGGGTCAGGGGGATTGGGCCACTAGGCTCCCCTCCTCCCCACCCCGCGAGCATACGATGTGCTTCCTCTCTCCCTGGATGTCTGACCTCTCCTTTCCCTTCCCCCACCGCCTCCAGAGAACCTTCACTGACCTCTTCGCCATCCTAAGGTATTTATACTCCACACTTTTGTGCTTTGCAAACACCCCTGATCATAAATGCCACCCAAGGTGCTTGTGAAAAATTCAGATTCTAGGAACCTGCCTCATACCTGATCAGAATCCCTAGGGCAGCATCTCCAACCTGAGCACTCTGACATTTTGGACCAGATATTTCTTAGTTGTGAGAGGTCGCCCCGTACATTGTAGGGTATTTAGTTGCATCCCTGGCCTCTACTCACTCGATGCCAGGAGGACCACCATCCCCAAGATGGGACAACCAAAACTGTCTCTGGACATTTGCTAAATGTCCCAAAAAATCACCCACTGGGTGGGCATCACTGAGGTGGATCAAGGACCTAAGTGTAAAAAAGCAATTTAAACTTTGAGGTATCAAAAAGCCCCATTAAAAAAGCTCAGACAAGTCAGACTGGGAGAAGATATCTGCAGCAGACCCCAAAGAAATAGGATCCAGAATATGAACTTCTACAAAGTAATAAGAAAAGAAAAACACAAATGTGTAAACAAGACGCAATCAAGCAGTTAAAAGATTAAACTCAAAAGACCAATAAGCATAAAAACATGCTCAATGTACCAGATATTAGGAAATACTGAATAAAACAAGGTATCATATCATACTCACCAGATTTGCAATAATTAAAAGGTTGGACAGTGCCAAGGGTTGGCAAAACCAGACTTCTGCAGGGAGTAGAAGTTGCCATAACCACTCCAGAAGGGACTCCTGCAGTATCTAAGGGAGTAGAAGGTGCTGTCCCAATTCCCCTCCCGGGAATAAACTCTAGGGCTGAGCTCCCAACAGTGGGTAAGATCTTAAAGCCACAGCCCGAGATGGCTGGGTGGGGTCTAGGGAGTCCAGAGCCCCGCATCTGCCAAAGTGAAAATATGATCGTCTACATGTGCCATGATGTGGCAAAAGCTGAGCAGCATCACACAGAGCAACTCCCATGCTCGGGGAAAGTGTTCAAGGATGTTCACAATCCTAGCAGTGAACACCGCAAACCCTCTACATGATCATCAACAGAATATGGCTCCGGCAGCGGCTGTATGCTTCTAGAATGGACACTCTACCACCAGGAAATGTGTGAACGAGAGCTATTTAGTTGTGGATTGATCTCACAAGCATAATGCTACATAAGCAAAAGCAAAACAGATACAAACTGTACAGCACCATTGACATCACGTTTAAAAGCACACCAATAGCGCCTTGTTTAGGGACACGCACAGCTATAGTAAGAGTAATACCTGGAAAGATCGACACCTGTGGTTCTCAACGCTGGTTGCACACTAGAATCACCCAGACAGCTCTTCAACGTCCTACTGCCCAGGCCACACCCTGGCTGGGACTCAGGCACCAGTACTGACCTCCTCAGGTGACTCACTCTGTAGCCAAGCTTGAGATACACCTAGTGACCCCACATGCTTCCCTTTGGAAGGGAGAGGGACAAACAGAGAAGGTACAGAGGGGCCCCACAGGTACAGGTCATACTTTATGCCTGGACTGAGCCTGGTGGCACAGATGAGTTTGTTGTATTATTCACAACTTAAAAGCTCTGAGGTACTTCGGAATTTTACAAAAGAGCATCGTCATGGAAGGCAGAAGGGCTGGAGATCTCAGGGAAGCCCTCAGGAACTGCAGTTTTCCCATGGATCAGACTGATTTCTAGGGGAGGTGCAATCACAAAATGAATGACTCTTCCAATCTAGGCTACACACTCATTCCAAAATACATTACCAAGACATCAGAAAACATACAATGGGGGGAAGTATCGTGCCAAGCAACAGGGATGAAACAAACACTACAGGCAAATGCTGAACGGATGCATTGTGAAAGGCACTACCTAAATCTGTGAACCAATGGTGACGCTGACAACGAGTCAGGTGAAAATTCTAGCACTGTGGGAACTGAACCTTTCCAGGAAGAGTCTGGGAAGGGCGTGCTCACTGCCGCAGTGTCCTCGTCTTCTCAGAAAAGCCATCCCATGGGGGTAGTGTGGAACTGCAGCATGCTCATCCCTGAAGGACAAGGCAGGCAGCCTCTCCTGACATGCTGCTAAGACCTGCTTCTCTGTAGCCCCTCAGCAACACTCATCCTCCCAACATTTACTCTCAGAACAAAAGCCATAACTGACAGTTCCCATTTACTGAGTCCTCCCAACATCTCAGGCCATGTGGCAAGTGCTTTCTCATGTCCTCACTCAATCCCCAACTCTGCAAAGCATTTTCATTCACAACTGGGGAAGGAGGAAAGAGCTTCAGAGAAAAAGCCACTTGTCCAATGTCATATGACCAGTAAATGGCAAATAGGCCAAAATTAGCACAACATGTAGACAGGGCTCCATAAATGTTGACTGTGACTGTGACATGCAGCAGAGCCAGGACTTAACCCAGGCCTGGCTAACATCAACACCCAAGTTCTTCTTGGTTTAGGAGTTACCTGCACACAGTACAAAACTCAAACAGGTAGAAGGGTCCGGAGCAAAAAGGAGACTATTTCCCCCATGCTGGATGCCAGGTCCCCTTTCCTGAAGCAATCACTTTCTTGGGCAACATGACACATCCCCTGTTCAGAACCTTCAAAGCCCTTGTCCTTTAACCAGCAAGCTGTACTGCTGGCTTCACTGCCTGGCTGAGCTGCACTTGGCATTTCTGCCTATTTGTAGCAAACTTCATTGCAGCTGACAGGCTTCCAGCCTGTATGCCAGGATGGAGCTGCAAGATGCAGGGAGTCTATCCCAATTTGTAGACCCAAGGGTGCATTTGAGGCAACCTGCAGGCCATGGGTCAGGCTGTGCATTGCTGTCTCCAAGGACCAACAGGATCGCTCTGCCAGGCACAGACAACGGCTAGAAGGCCAGATACCCAGCCTACTATCCCAGGCCTTCACGAGGGCCCCCACCAGAGGGCTTTAGCACAAAGCCAGCAGTTAAATTGTAAGGATGCCACACTCAAGCGATCTGGCCTGGGACCAGGCCCACATCTAGCCATGCACAGCAGGCAGTAAGAGCCAGCAAGTCCTGGGTTCAGCAGCTTCACCTTTTCTAGTCCCACCAGCTTTTGAAAAAGCATTTCACCTCTGAGATGGGGACTCCTCACTTGGAATGGTAACAACAGTATCCACCCCTGGAATGGTTATGGTGAGGATTAAATGAAACAATACCCACTGGCCACATGTGGTGGCTCACGGCTGTAACCCCAACACTTTGGGAGGCTGAGGTAGGAGGACAGCTTAAGCCCAGGAGTTCAAGGCCAGCCTGGACAACATAATGAGGCCCTATCTCCACAAAAAATTCTAAAAAATTAGCTGGGTTTGGTGGTGCATGCCTGTAGTCCCAGTTACAGGAGGCTGAAGTGGGAGGATTGCTTGAGCCCAGGAGATGGAGGCTGCAGTGAGCTATGATGGCACTACTGCACTTCAGCCTGGGTGACAGAGCAAGACCCTGTCTCAAAAAAAAAAAAAAAAAAGAATGCCCCATAAAGTGCCATACCATGAGCTTTTCATAATCATATGAAGCAGGGGCTGAGCTCCAGTGACATGAAACAAGCCACAGTTTGCAGTGTCAAAATGACACTGTGTCCCCCGAGAACCTGGGTTTTCCAGGCAGCACCAGGCGAAAAACATCTCATAGCAGGCATTGAGAAGGTGAGCAGTCCTGCCAGTACCACTCGCATGTTCTGTCCAGTCGGGGACAGGCAGACTGAGGAGTCTGTTTCTTTTTTGATATGGCATCAGGCCACTAAGGCGAGGCCTTTTGAGGAGAAGAGGCGTCCACTCAGCTTTCGAGGCAACTCAGCAGCCTTTCCTGAGCCCCTCCAGAGACTGGGTAGGGTACAAGAAAAACCACAACAATCCTGGTTCTCAGAAAACGCCTGCTTCCTCCAGCAGCTGGGGTGCTATTGTCTTGATTTCCACAGATACTCTGGGGCCATGTGGGGTGTGGCACAGCAAAGGGGATCCTCCCACTCATAAAAAGCTAAATGTGAGATGGCAGCTCTGGAGCTCCAACCTCAGTTCACTGCTGCCTGAACAGAAACCAGAGTTCACGGGAAGCAGAACCTCCAGCCCCACACCCTGGTCTTCCCCAGGACACAGAGAGAAATGCCCTCACCAGTGGGCAGCCCAAGCTTCGGCTCTCTTAGGATTGGAGAATGAACTGGGGGACACCAGGCTTGGGTCCCCTAGTCCCACCCACTTATGTGAAAACTCACTCACCCTCCCAAGTCAATGTCCCTGGAAAGGTGGGGCAGCAGCATAGAAGGCCAGTCTCAGAAACAGGAAAGCGGGGTCAAGGTCAAGCCAGGCTGTACCCTGGCCTGGCCTTAAGCAATCTCAGGCCAAGGAATGAAGGATGGAGCTATTTTTAAACCTCATGTGACCTGCCGGTAAACCCAGCCAGGTAATAAGGATGGAGCCCCATTGCCAGGGGCTCTTTGATGGTTTCAGGTGGGTAGGAAGTAGTTATGAAAGACTCCTCTAAATGATTCATTGCCTTTTTCTTTTTTTTGAGATGGAGTCTTGCTCTGTTGCCCAGGCTGGAGTGCAGTGGTGTGACCTCAGCTCACTGAAAGCTCCGCCTCCTAGGTTCACACCATTCTCCTGCCTCAGCCTCCCAAGTAGCTGGGACTACAGGTGTCCGCCACCACGCCCGGCTAATTCTTTTATTTTTAGTAAAGACGGAGTTTCAGCATGTTAGCCAGGATGGTCTTGATCTCCTGACCTCGTGATCTGCCCACCTCGGCCTCCCAAAGTTCTAGGATTACAGGTGTGAGCCACCATGCCCAGCCGATTCTTTGCCTTTTACTAACACGACTTTCCACAAGGAAAACGTGTGTGCGTGTATCTATTTATGTATATATATACACACATACACATATACACACATGCATTGACTATATATGGATGAACACTTACTATGTGCCAATGGCCCCATGGGGCAGGTACTGTCATGCCCATTTCACCAGAGGAAGAAAACGAGACCAAAAGGTTCTGCCACTTGGCTAGGATCACCAGATACAAACCGGGGAGCTGGGGCTCAAACCCAGGTCAGTGAGTCTTTGTCAAGACTTCATCTTGGGAGGACAAGGGTCCAGGGAAGACACCTCTCTCTCCCCCAGGCTTGAGTTTCACTCTGAAGTCATAGAAGCATGGCAGAGACAAGCAAGCTAAGGCCTGGGTGAGGAAGTGACTTTCTCAAAGTAACACAGCAAATCAACAACGAAGTCAAGATGGTGGGAGTCCCTGACCAGCTGCCTCCTATACATCTTCAGGTCTCAACTTAAATGTCACTTCCTCAGGGAAGCTCTCCTGGACCACATAACGCATGGCCAGGGGCAGGCACATGGCAGGTGAGCTTACCTTCACTGTCGGTGAGCACTTCCATGCGCCCGCTGAACATGGCCTTCAGCATGGTGTCCTGCTTGGTCAGTGTCTGCATGGTGGTATAGTAGAGGGCTCCACCCACGTTCAGCTTCACGTATTTGGAGCTGGGGCTCGTGCCCTTGAAGGAAGTGGTGCGGGTAGCAGCCGCTGGCACCGCTGAGCTCACCACACTTTCTCCTGACATCTCTTCCTGCCAGTAGAGAGGACACAGGGTCATGACATCAGGCCTGGTTGACTGCTTTCAGCCTGCAGATTCAATCTGGCCTCCAGATGTGTTTTGCTTGGGCCACGCATACACAGCATTTAAAAGTTTGCTTCCAATGTGGACAACTAAGGAGCGCTCACAGAAAAATCTGGACTTCTGGCTTCTCTTAAAATCAGAGGCCAACTGGGCTAGCAGAGGAACAACTGGTGGGAGCTGGGGTATTGGATGCCCCCTAGAGAGGGCCATGAATCCCCTAGTTTGTCCCAAAACCCACCCAGATAGCCTCATACACTGACCTTGCCTGCCGACCCTGCAGGCATAAGTGTGCCACTAACTCTTGTAAGTACCTCCTTTCTGCCTAGCACCTGTATACATGAACATCCTGGCTGCACCCTAAAGCAGCCTAAAGCACTGCCCAGGTCTCTTTACATTTCCTTATTGCCATGTATCACCGAATAGCTAAGTGTCATCTTTCAGCTGCATCACAGATGAAATAAGCTTTTATGAAGTTGAATGGGATTCCAGCTCACACTCCTATCACTTCCTGTGGGGAGAAGGTGTTTCTGAGGACTAAACAACAGACATGGAAACTTTTGGAACCCAGTTATTGCACAATTAGACTTCCTAGACTAGTGCGGCCCAAAAGAGCAAGATCCCACTACAATCTCCCTGATAGCATGGCCGACTCTCTGGCACATCTCAAAGAAATGGATACAGTGGCTGATTTATGCAGGCCTGGAAAATGAGACTGGTATCCGGCACATGTGAACTCAGAGAAAACATGTCTGAAATGAACAGGTAAAATTGTAGAGCTGGAGATGTGCAAGGGTGGGCAGAATCTTTGATGAATCTGGGGTAGGTCCCCACGGCTGGCCTGACCATTCCCACTGAATATCAACAGTTTCTCACAGCACATCACCATCACACAAGGCCACTCTGTGACTTTGCGACAAGACAAAAACAGGACCATTCAATCATGTCTGAAAATAGACAAAAACAGAAACATTATCCAACAAAATACAAAAATGACCAAAGATCCCCTATCCTGGCTAATACGAGTTACAGCCACTGCTTTACCAATGAGAGGTTTAGCCTCTTTCCATTCTTTCTGCTTTCAAGTCAGGAATCACTGAGACCCAATCACAGAATTAGCCCTGCTTCCCAGCAGCATCCAACACAGAGCAAAGCCCCACTTCTCTGAACTCTCTCTCTCAAATCACCCAACACAAGCCCAGACCTTCTCTGAGATGTCCCACAGTTCTCCCCCAATGCAACAAGGAAATAAACCCAGCTTTGCTTGACCACAGGTATGCTCCTCGTGGTTATTGGCTGCAGGGCACTGACAGCACGTAACTTTTTTGAACTATTCCCTGAAACTGAAAAAGAATTGTCTAGCTTTTCCAGATTATATGAATGGGTACTACGATTATAACTGGTAAAACACAAGCATTATTTTTGTAAACGGGACGGGGAGTAAAGGGTGGCAGCCTGCAACAGCAGAGGCAATGCAACAGTCACAGACGATATTCAATTCAAGGTTATCCAACTCTTCTGGCCAACTCTCCCCACCTCCATGGCACCCAACAGTGGCCTGGATATCACCTGCCAGGTCAGGGCCTTGCAGAGTGAAACAGAGAAAGAACAGCCTCCTGGAAAGAAACGTTTTCTCAAGAAACAGTTCCTTTTTCATCAAGAAAAGTCACAAGAAAGTACGTTTGCAAAAGCTCAGGCTTAGCTCACCTGGGGTCTTGCTGCCCGATGCCACACACAAAAGCGGTCCAGAGGAAGCAGCCACCCTCCCTTGTAGCTGTCCTCTGAAATCAGTCCCCAGAGACCTCACACTAACAGTTATGACCAGCTGCCTCCCTCAGAAACATCCTTTGTCCATGGGATGACAGGAGTAGCTTATGGAAATAGTTTCCAAAAACTGTGAAGACCTCAAAAGGGGGGGGGGGGGAAAAGGCTTATGGTCATGGGTAAGGGTATGTGTTAAGGAAATTTACCCCAAAATGCAAATGATCTAGCATTTTGGAAGCTGCCTATCATGAAACAGACAAAAAAGTACATAAAGTATACTTCATGTAAAGTCAAAGTACAGTAAATATATGATACGAAGGATTTTTTTCTAATGCCATACTTGTATAGGACACTTATCATGAATGGAGTGTGTAGGCCTGAAAATTGCTCTGGGTGAGCAAACAGTGAGTGAATGTGAAGGCCTAGGACATTACTGCACACTACTGTAGCTTTATCAACACTGCACAGGGAGGTCACACTACATTTATTTAATTTTTTTTTCTTTTGATAATAAGTCAACCTTTGCCTACTACAACTTTTTACTTCAAAAACTTTTTAATTTTTTTTAACTTTTGGATCCTTTTGTAATAACACAGCTTAAAACACATATTTGTACAGCTTTACAAAAATACTTTATATACTTACTCTATACTTTTTTTTTTAATTTTTAAACTTTTTTGTTCAAAACTACAAAATACACACATACGAGCCTAGCCTACACAGGGTCAGGATTGTCAGTATCACTATCCTCCACATCCTGTCTCACTAGAAGGTCTTCAGGGACAGTGACAGGCATGGAACTGTCATCTCCCATAACAATCCCTTCTTCTGGAATACCTCTAGAAGCACCTGCCTGAGGCTGTTTTACAGTTTTCACTTAAAAAAAAAAAAAAGCAAGTAGAAGGAGTATAGGAGTATATTCTAAAATAACCATTAATAGTAAATACATTAACCAGTGATACATCAAGTTTACTACTATTATCAACTATTATGTACTGTACATAATTGTATGTGCCAGACTTTTATACAACTGGCAGCAAAGTAATTCTGTTTACACCAGCATCACCACAAACACATAATATGTTGTGCTACAACTGAAATGACAGCTAGAGTATCACTAGGTTATAGGAATTTTCCAGTTCCATTTAATCTTAAGGGATTGTTATATATGCAGTCTGTCACTAACCAAACTGTCATTATGTGGTGCATGACTGTACCTTTTTTGGCTTTCCAATACCTTTTTAAAGATAATTTGCACATAATAAAGTATATTTTAAGTGTACAGTTTGATGTGTTTTGGTTAATACTTGCACCTGTGTAGCCCCCACGCCAATCAAGCTGTCTTGGAACATTTCCATGGCTCCAGAAAGCCCCTGGATGTCCCTTGACCACTTAATTTCTACCACCACATGCCTTTTACAAATCCAAACAATGCTGGAAGACAGCTAAGTTATTTCCATTTTGTGGATTTGGATGCCACAGCCCCGACAGGGTCAGTCACTCTCAAGCTAGGAGTTGAGTCAGTGATGGGGCCAGTGAAGGACATGGGCAAGTGGTGGCTGGCCCAGAGCCCATCACACCTAGTAGATTGAGAGCTATGATATATAAGCTGAGAAAGGTCAGCCTCACCTCCCGTCTTTAAAAAGTACAAAAAGCCCTGAAAATAGTTGTGAGGTAAAGTGTGGCGAAGGGTTTGGAGTCAGACCTGCGTGTAAGGCCCCAGCCCTGCCACTTAGTAGCTGTGTCCAGGGCCAACAGCCTCACCTCCCTCACAGGGCATCCTGGCTCTGAGTAAACACTCAGATAGGAAACACTCAAATTATGGTAATTTGAGAATGCTCCCGAAGTCTCAAACTATCTTCTCCTCTTTGGAAACCGCATCCAGCTCTAATGGCAGACAGCATGACTAAAAGATAAAGGCAGGAGCCATCCTGATCTAGAATGAGGCTCCAGATTAGACAACAAAAGCTCTGAACCTTTCCAGAGCCCACCCTCTCCAAAGGTCAGTCAGCCTAACAGGAGGCAAGGCCCTTGGGGGAAAAGTTTTGGCAGCATTCATGTCCTTGAGCCCAAGTTACAGTGAACTGAGGACAGGAGGTAGTGAACCAGAAACCCCCACAGCAAATCTCTCTAGAGAGGACTCTCCCCGCTGTTGCTACTGGAATCCTGCTTTTTTTTGGGGGGGGGGGGGCGGAGTTTTCCTCTTGTTGCCCAGGCTAGAGTGCAATGGCACGATCTCTGCTCACCGCAACCTCTGCCTCCCAGGTTCAAGCGATTCTCCCGCGTCAGCCTCCCAAGTAGCTGGGATTATAGGCATGCGCCACCACGCCTAGCTAATTTTGTATTTTTAGTAGAGATGGGGTTTCACCATGTTGGTCAGGCTGGTCTTGAACTCCTGACCTCAGGTGATCCTCCTGCCTCGGCCTCTCAAAGTGCTGGGATTATAGGCATGAGCCACCGCGCCCGGCTAACTTTTTGTATTTTTAGTAGAGATGGGATTTCTCCATGTTGGTCAGTCTGGTCTCGAACTCCTGACCTCAAGTGATCCACCTGCCTCAGACTCCCAAAATGCTGGGATTACAGGCATAAGCCACCGCACCTGGCCAGTATCCTGCTTTTTGACTTGTTTCAAAGGTTTGATTTCATTACTAATGAAGTTGGGGAGGTGAGGCAGGAGACAGCAAAATTGGTTACGTTAAACAGAGAGGCAATGAATACTAGAGATACTGGCTACGGATCTGATTCAATCAGAAGTTTATTCCAGTTAAATGGTCAGTCTCCCTTCTCTCCATCACCCCTGAAAATAATATTGCTGATTCTAAATAGTGGCTCTCCAGTTGGTGATAATCAAAATCACCTGGGAGCTCAAAACTCCTGACACCTAGGTCCTACCAAGAAAATTCTCATGTAATTGGTCTGGGATGTGTAGGCGACAGAATTTTTAAAACTCCCCCACGAGATTTTAAAGCCCACCAAGATTACAGCCCACTGTTTTAAAAAGCACTGTACCCCTTATTTAAGCTACCATTAACTCCATGGTCTTGGCCCAGTGAATTCCTGACCTGACACATAAAAACAAACCAAAACACCATAAACCAAAGCCAGCCCCCACTTCACAGCTTCAGAGCCACAGGCAGGAAGCAATTGTATGCATGCATGAAAATACAAAAATCAGCTGAAGGGGGAAAATCATCGACTGGAAAGGAGGCTCAGGCAAGTACAGTAGGAAAAAAGGCACCAAATCCCTGACCCCACGTTTTCTATATGCTTCTTTGTGCTTTGTTCTTGTGCACGTGTGTGTGTTAAGGAAAACTGGATAGTCTTGGCACGCCTGGATTGCAACCCAGTTCCACCATTTCCTTTGTGAAATTCAAGCAATTTAACCCAAGTTTCAGTTTTCTAACTTGTAAAATGGAGTGTTAAAGTCATAATCTTCAAAACCCTCAGAGAATGAATGTTAAAGTATTTGGCACCTAGTCCTTTGTGTAGTTTCCTTTGGGCCTCTAAAACTGTGGGACCAGTGGTTCCCAACCCTGGCTACTAGAATCACCTGGGTGTACTTAAAAAACATGATGCTAGGCCAGGCACAGTGGCTCACGCTTATAATCCCAGCACTTTGGGAGGCCAAGGCAGGAGGATTGCTTCAGCCCAGGAATTCAAGACCAGCCTGAGCAACATAAGACCTAATCTCCACACACACACACACACACAAAATTAACCGGCCATGATGGCACACACCTGTAGTCCCAGCAACTCGAGAGACTGCGGTGGGAGGATTGCTTGAGGCAGGGAGGGTGAGGCTTTAGTGAGCCAAGATCAATCACACCAGTGCACTCTCCAGTCTGGGCGACAGAGCAAGACCCTGTCTCAAAAAAACAAAAACGAACTCACACACACCGGTGCTTGCCTGGGCTACACCCCAGATCAATTAATCAGTATCTTAGAGATGCGGAGGGGTGGCTGATCAGTCACTAGTGTTTAAAAAGCTCTTTGGGGGATTCTGATAAGGGACCAGGGCTCACTGCCATCTAGCTAAGGTGTTTAACCAGCTTTATCTAAGAATTGCCAGGGATGTGAGGCAAAGCATCACCTCAGGGGATTCCTACAGCAAAGAAGTTTAAGAAACACTGTATTGAGGCTAGTTATAAAATCTTCTCAAACTGAGGGCATTTCTACAACTCAGAAAAGTCTGCTGTTACATTTCAACTAAACTAAGTCACATCAGTCACATAACTGCAGCATTTTACATCCAAAATTTGCTTATAAGACAGCTACCGCCAATTTCAACTGTCCCACCGAATGGCTTTCTCTTCCTGTTTAATACACAAATTATTGGCCTATTTCTCTCAATGGTCTAGTGAGAAAGACGTTTAACATCAACCCCACTTTTTAGGGGAGAAAACTAGGAATCACACCTATAAGAGCCCTCTGACTCCCAACTCCTATGCCCCCTTTCATTACACAGTCCAAATCAAGAAATCATTAGTCTAATCCCTTTTCAAGGCTTGTTAAAACAGATAGATGGGCTCCACCCCAAGAATGTCTGATTCAGTAGTCTGTGATAGGGCTTGAAAATTCAGCCATTTTGAATAAGTTACCAGGTGTTGCTACTGGTGGGACCAGAGTTTGAGAACCACTGGTTTATGCTGCCTTCTTCCACTCCGCTGGTCATTATTTTGCACAAAATGGAACAGACAAGTCAAAGCCAGATACAGGATAACTGAGTTTTCTTCAGCAGCGTCACTGGGACTGATTTTCCCTAAAGACTGCACTTTCCAGGGACGTGACAAACAAGCAAGGAAGAAGAAAGAAGATCTGGGCCAATCTTTGGTCATCTCTACCCAGGGACAATGAGCTATTCAGGGAACAGACCCTAGAGGATCCCAAGGAGACACACCCCACAGCTGAGAGACAGATCTTGAGACATCCTCCGGCTCCTTAGGCGTGGTCACCTCTGACCTCAACGGAAGTTACAGATAGGTACCCAGACGCCAGCTGAGGCACTGGACTTGGTGGCGCAGGTATCCTGATCTCAGGCCCCTGGCATCTCTCCCCAGAATTCCAAGCACTGAACGCACATCCGCCTGCTGGGCTCCCTCGATTTCTTTCCCCTACTCGCCCGTGTGTTCAGACGCACCTGGGAGCCCCTTCCCCACTTCCTGGAAACCCAGCGACTCCAGCTACAACCTCCAACAGCCCCAAACGCTCCGCCCTCAGGAATTCTACCTCACCTTCTCATAACCTGCCCATTCTCCTTCATAATCCTCCAAATCCTCATTTTCCACCCCAAATGTCCGTTTTCAATTAACATCTCTTTGTTCTCCTCGCAATCCCCAACTCCCATCTCCAACCAGCGTTCAGGACTCACTCGGAGACACCCCTTCCTTACGCACACACGTTATCTACTCCCCAAGCCCAAATGTGCTTCCCGGATTCCAAACCGCCAGGGATCCCCCCCCCCAACTCCACCACCACCCCTAATTCTCCACCCAAAGCCCTTCCCCCACCCCCGGCCTTTCCCCCAACCAATCCCCCAAATGCCTCTCCACTATCGCAACTGCCCCTCATCGCACCCCCTCCTCTCGGTCCCTTCTTCTTATACTCTGCTGCTGCCCAGCTCCCTCGGCCGCCTTCAGCCCCCAGTCGGTGGACACCGCCCTCCCTACCATGAAAAGTCGGAGGACGCAGGAGTCTCCAAACCCGGACTGTGAGAGGCAGGAAACACCCAGCTCACGCCAGCCGGGGCGGAGGCGGGGCCGGGGCGGTAACTTCCGTTGTCCGCACCCCACTTCCGCCCCGCAGAGAGCAACGTCTTAAACGGTCCGTTGTGCGCCTAGGGGGCAGTTTTCTTTCCAACCTCCCTGGCCGGAATGGGTGCCAGCTTCTCTTGGCTGGGTAAGGCGTTTATCCCGCCACCGCTATTTCAGCTGCCAGAGGGGAGGACAAGGTGTGGGGAAGTTTTCCATCCCGGGCGAAGAAGCTCTGCGGAACTGTCATTTTCCGGAACTGGATGCTTGCTTCCTGGCGGAGTTCTGAAAGCAAACACCCCGGGGCAAAATGGCGGTTGTGCCTCGGCTGCTACCCCGGGTCTGGCAGAACTAGGGTGTTTTGGGCTGAGACAGTGGCAGCTGCGGCCCCGACCCGAGTGCGGGGACCTCCAGCGAATAAAGGTCGGCCTGCGGGTAGCGAGTGACAACCGGGTCGTCAGTTCTCCGAGTGGTGGGGCGGGGGACTTTGAGAGAGGTGGCTGTAGGGCCGAGTTCCTGACTGGTCAGGTCGGAGGAACAAGTGCTGGAATCTGGCTTGTGTGCTCCAGGGGCTCTCTCCGCGGCCCTTTCCACCTCTTTTCACTTTTGGGACGATAGGCCTTTATAAACGGACTAATGCTGGGAGATTTGTTCCTGTGGTTGTTGATGCCGAGGAAAGACGCCGGGCCCCAGGACTCACCTAAATTGGAGTTCGAATACTGTTCGCTCGCTGTGTGACCTTGGGTGAGTTCCCTCACCTCTCTGAGCCTCAGTTTCCTTCTGTGTAAATGGAGTAATTAGCAGGTTTCACAGAAGGTGTGAAATATGTTTTAGTACTGTGCCTGACACCTAGTTCTGAATATAGAAAAATTTGGTCGTAATTTGAGTCCAGCTTAGCCCCACAGGCAACCTTGCATTCTCGGCTTCTCTTTGCTTTGGCATTCTGTGAATGGGGGAGCCCTAGATCTTGTTTATTTTACTTAGTAATAAATAATTACTTTGGATATACATGGATTCAGATTCAAAAGCATCCACCGAGATAGTCGGCAGCTTTCAATAAATAATAGCTGTTGGTATGAATAGTCTCTTTAAGTTCTGTTTTCTATTCTTTAAATAAAAATTAGATTATTGAGGCTGGCCACGGTGGCTCACACCTGTAATCCTAGCACTTTGGGAGGCTGAGGCGGGCGGATCACCTGTAGTCAGAAGTTCAAGACCAGCGTGGCCAACATGATGAAGCCCCATCTCTACTAAAAATACAAAAATTAGCCGGGCGTGGTGGCAGGCGCCTGTAATCCGAGCTACTTGGGAGGCTGAAGCAGGAGAATCACTTGAACCTGGGAGGCGGAGGTTGCAGTGAGCCGAGTTCGCGCAGCTGCACTCCAGCCTGGGCAACAAAGTGAGACTCCGTCTCACAAAAACAAAAGATTATCGAGGCCTGATAGAACTGTTGAAAAGACAAGTTGGTTAAATATCTGTACAGTGTCTGATACACTGTCTACCCAGAACAAATGGTGGTGGTCATTAAACCTGGTGGCCCAGCTTTTCCTACTGTACAGGGAAAATACTCTTGGCTCAGTCAGCAGTTGGTATTTATGGTGCTTCAGCTTTGGAAATATAGAGGTAAGACAAGAGTCTGAATCCTGTCTCTTAGTTATTACAGTCTTGACTCTGCCACATGCTAATGGTCTAAACTGGACTAGAGGAGATCATGAGTGATCTTCTCATAGGATTCCTGTCCTTATTAGATGAGATCACTTATAAAGGACTTGACACATAATGGGTACTCATTTACTTTTTTAAATGATCTTGGTTTTCTCATCTTTCTACCTATATGATTCTTGTTTCCTTAACTGGATTGCAAGCTTAAGGACAATACAGTAAAGCTCACTTACATGCTACATGCTTTCAGATATCCCTTATTAATATTTTGCCATTTAATCCTAATCACAATGTTGTGATGACTAAGTTGAGGTACAAGAAGGGTAAATGTTGCATTTAATCCTTTTAGCAACCCTAGGACATAGACACTGTTATTACCTTCGATTTACACATAAGGAAACTGAGGCCTAGAGAGGATAAGTAACTTGGCTAAATGTCAGATAGAATGAGTACTGAAAAGAACCAAGGCCCACTTTATCTGATACAAGACTTTTTCTGCTGCGCACAGCCTTTTCTTTGATTCTCCATGGCATTTAGCAAAATAAGTACTTAATAAACACTTGATTGTGTGTTTTATTAATTGATGAACTATAGTATACACTGTGCAGGTGGAGAAGGTGTATAGGAAAAGATGAGAAAAACTGTAAAGTGTAGGCTATTATATGGTATAAACAGAAATCAACCAATAACATTGAAGGGATGATAATCTCAAGGAAGGGGATAAGAGTAATTTTGTATCCTGGGAGGCCCCCTGGGAGAAGTGAAAGTTTTAAGATTGTCTTACAGTACTTAGGCACAGTTTGCATGCAACTTTGTTTTTCTTTTAGGAAGAGGCTCCCTCTTCCCTTTCTAATTCGATGTACCCTCTGCCATTGAGGCACTGTCTGCATGTCATGGAGGGAGCATATCATTGTACTCATGGCTTAGGCCCTGCTCTTTTGCAGTCCTGAGGAGCTTGAATCTGTTAGTCTAAACAGCAGGGCCAGGAGTTCATAACCCAAGGGACAGGACTGGTGAATCTTAGTGCATTTAAGATAGGAAAAAAGTTAATGGGTGAGAAATGTCTGGAGCCTCTGGTGAAGGGTTTTTTTTTTTCTTTTTTTAAATCCTTGTGTCTGTAAAAAAAAATACACCAGTTAGACTTATTGACTATACACTCTACACTGTGTGCTCAAGTACCTCCATAGGTACTTGATACACATCATCACATTTAGTCCTCATTATCAACCTCTAAGCCAATTAATAGATGAAGATGGAAAGACTCAGGGCCAAGTGCGGTGGCTCACACCTGTAATCCTAACGTTTTGGGAGGCCAAGGCAGGAGGATCTCGAGTCCAGGAGTTTGAGACCACCAGCCTGGGCAACATAGTGAGACCCCACCTCTACAAAAAATTTAAAAACTAGCTAGATGTGGTGGTGTGCACCTGTGGTCCCAGCTACTTGAGAAGCTGAGGTGGGAGAATCGCTTGAGCCTGGGAGGTAGAAGCTGCAGTGAACCATGATTGCACCACTGCACTCCAGCTTGGATGACGGAGTGAGACCCTGCCTTGAAAAGAAAAAAAAAAAAACTTAGACATTCTCCCTATAGTTATGTGGCAGAGCTAGGGACTGGCTCCAACTCCGTGTGACTCCCAAAGCCCGTGTGCCCCTCACTGTGCAGTGCTGCTTTACCATGTGCATTTTGTGGAAAATTCAGAAAATACAGATCAATTAAGGAAAATTTCCCACAATTTCAGTACCTCAGAACAGCCACTGGTAACATGTTGGTATAGTTCATGCTAGTTTTGTATCTGTGTGTGTGTGTGTACATTTTTCTTTAGGTAATTGGGATCTTATTGGTCCACAGGCAGCCCTTTATTCACTTCTAAGGCATAAACATTTTTCCGTATCATTAAAAATGTCAAACATGCTGACGCATGAGAATGGCGTGAACCCGGGAGATGGAGCTTACAGTGAGCCGAGATCGTACCACTGCACTCCTGCCTGGGCGACAGAGCCAGACCCCATCTCAAAAAAAAAAAAAGTCACACATGACCGGGTGCAATGGCTCACACCTGTAATCCCAACCGAGATTGGGTGTGGTGGCAGGCACCTGTAATCCCAGCTACTTGGGAGGCTGAGGCAGGAGAATCGCTTGAACCTGGGAGCAGAGGTTGTAGTGAGCCGAAATCATGCCACTGCTCTCCAGCCTCAGCGACAGAGTGAGACTGCCTCAAAAAAAAAAAAAAAAAAAAAAAGTCAAATATAATTTTCAATAGCTCTTTAACATTCCATGACTTCTAAGTTATGTTGCTTCTCATCACAGCTTTAATTCAACAACTTTGGGATTTATTTTCAACGTATTCCCTTTAAACTGTGAGGATTGAAGAGATACAGTATAACATTTAGTTGAGACACTAAATAAAGAGGACCCAGTGGTATTTTTAAAAAACCGTTGGCATTGTAGTTACTACTTTTACTCAGGAAGATGTATGATGCCACACCTATAAAATTTAACCCTAAGTTTGGATTTTTTTTTTTTTTCTGCTTCTGCCAGAAAAAATAACAAGCTTTTCTGAAGTGAGAAGCTGTTCTCAGCCACGAGTCCCGTGCAAGATCACTAATGATTACCTGGCATTTCTGCGACACAGGCAGGTCCTCAGGTGAGATCTCCAGACTTTACTGCTGGGGCAGGAAGAGTGAATGATTCAGAAGATGGCTACCTTTTCTCTCCAAGCCTTTTACAGGTTGATGCAAAAGTAATTACAACTTAGTGTTTTTTTCAAAAAAGTTAAAAACCACAATTACTTTTGCACCAACCTAATACCTTCCCTCCTGTGGTCAGGTGGGCTCTGTTAGTTTGTTTCAAGGATTACTGATGATGTTTGACAGATGCGAATCACTGTTGAGAAGGGGTCACAGAGGTCCCTTGTTACGTTCATGTGGCGGGAGGCTAGCACCAACTTTTTTTTGGTTATAAAAGGGTATTATTTTATTGTCCTTATTAATACTAATAATAGAGCACACTTATTAAATGCCTTTCAGTAATATGTAATTCATCTAATACCTCTGGGAGATAATACTATTATGTCCAATGTTTGTTTTAATGATTTTTAAATTTCTTTGTATAGATGTAGAGGGTACAGGTTTCTTATATGCATATATTGTGCAGTGGTGGAGTCTGGGCTTTTAGTGCACCCATCATGCGAATGGTGAACATTGTACCAATAGATAATTGTTCAACCCTTACCCCCATCCCATCTCCCACCTTTTGGAGTCTCCATTGTCTTATTCCACTGTTTGTCTATGTGGGCCCATTGTTTCACTCCCACTTCTAAGTGAAGTCATGCAGTATTTGCCTTTACGTTTCAGAGTTATTTCACTTAGGATAAATGGCCCCTAGTTCCATCCATCTTTTTACTCTGGGTGGTATTTTCATGTGGGTGCTACTTTGAATAAAGTAGCCTGGTAGAGAGATTGTTTTCTGGAAGTCTGGCTTTCTGAAGAATTCATTTCAGTGTTTTTAACTGGGCTGATAGTGCGTTTTGTATAGAATGTCAAAGTCATCAAGCATCTAAAAAAATCATCTCAGTATGGGAGCCTCCGTGGGTCAGTGCTGTGTGCTTTAGGCTGCTAGCAAAAGCTGTCCCTTTGGGAAAAAACAGCTACTGGTGATTTAGATAAAAACTTAGTATATAATTTAGAGCTTCTCTTCAGAAAAGCATCTGTTAGTGGACAGGACCAGTTCTGCAGTAAAGTCTTTACTGGTCCTTGGCAGGATGGTAACTGTAAGGACAATGCAATAGGCTGTACATAAAACCAAATATATTAAATGTCGTGGACTGTCTTGCATTCTGAAATGCGTACCTTTTGATTTGTTAATGTTAAAATGGGCCTTTCTTTATTGGGTGCTGTCACAAAGTAGGCACCAGTAAATATTTATTTAGTGAATGGATGAATACGATAATGATGACAGCAAATAATCATGTTTGATTTTTCCCTCGAGTCCTTACTTGGCAAAGTAAAAGCTGACTTCTCAGTTTTGGTTTCCCAAATACTGTGGACTATTCCAGAAAATTCAGATATCTGGGAATCTTTGACCTACAGGATACCTGGTTTGAATTAGAGCTTTATGGGTGGGATTGATTCATTTTTTGTTCATTCGTAAAGCTGGACCTGCCCTTATCCTATGCCAGGTGCTGTTCTCTTTTCCTTAAGAATGAGATTATTTAATACAGGATGTAGCATCCCTGGTCTTGGTGAATTGCATGAAAGAGCCTGTGGGAGGTTTGGACTTGCGCCGGAGAGCTGTTAGCATTTTGGAGGGTGTTGACAGGTCCTGAGTATCTCTGCTGCCCAGGTCCCTGCCCACCCTCTGCTCTTGAGCCTCTTTCTGTGTGTGTTTTCCAGACAACAATCTACAACCCTACGTCCCCATTTTCCTTGCAGGGTTTGTGCAAGTTTGCAAACATGTTCACCCTGTCTCAGACCTCGAGAGCATGGTTCATCGATAGAGCCCGTCAGGCACGAGAAGAAAGGCTTGTGCAGAAGGAGCGGGAGCGGGCAGCTGTCGTGATCCAGGCCCACGTCCGGAGTTTTCTCTGTCGGAGTCGACTGCAGAGAGATATCAGGTAAGGGCTAGGATCTCCCTAGCACATGCTTTTCTGGCTCCCAATGAATGGCAGATACATGAGGTTTTTCTTAAGAGTGCTTGAAAAGCCTTCCAGGTGCTACAAGCTCTTAATTTAGAATGTCTTTTTTTGCCCTTTCCTTTCTAGGAGAGAGATTGATGACTTTTTTAAAGCAGATGACCCTGGGTCCACTAAAAGAAGTGCACTTTGTATTTTTAAGATTGCCAGGAAACTGCTATTCGTATTCAGAATCAAAGAGGATAACGAGGTAAAACAATAATACCAAACATGTATAGTACTTCCATATGTCAGATCTTTTATAATTATTAATAGTAACTCAGTTTGTTCTTATAGCAGCTTTATGAAGTAGTTACTATCACCCCCACATCCTGTCCCTTTTGTTTTCTTGGGACCTGTTTTGGAGGGATTATGCCCAGTGCTTTTAGGAATCTTTTCACATTGACCATTATAAGCACAAGTTGAAATCAGATGCATGCAAGAGCCAGGAAGTTTAGGTAAATGAGTGAAAAAAACCATATATGAGATAAAACATAATACAAAATACAAATCATATTAAACGGTAACTGACAGGCAGCAGTGGTGAGGACATCAAAGGAAGTAGCAGGGTCTGTGGCCTGCCCCATCCACGGGGAGCAGCTGCTACACAGCTTGGTGGTGGACTCATACTCTGATTTTTTTTTTTTTTTTTTTTTTTTTGTGACAAAGTCTCGCTCTGTTGCCAGACTGGAGTGCAGTGGCGCAATCTCGGCTCGCTGCCAGTCTTCACCTCCTGGGTTCAAGCAGTTCTCCTGCCTCAGCCTCCCAAGTAGCTGGAACTACAGGCATGTGCCACCATGCCCAGCTAATTTTTGTGTTTTTAGTAGAGATGGGGTTTCACCATGTTAGCCAGGATGGTCTCAATCTCTTAACCTCATGATCCGCCCACCTCAGCCTCCCAAAGTGCTGGGATTACAGGCATGAGCCACTGCACCCAGCCTCTGATTTTTTTTTTTTAAAGACATGCCAAAGATCTGAGTCTTTATCCTCAATGTTCATGCATTCATTCATTTTCTGAGACAGGGTCTCACTGTCGCCCAGGCTGGAGTGCAGTAGCACTATCACGGCTCACTATAGTCTTAACCTCCTGAGGCTCAAACGATTCTTCTACCTCAGCCTCCTGAGTAGGTGGGACTGCGGGTGTGTGCCACCACATGCAGCAAATTTTTGTATCTTTTGTAGAGATAGGATTTTACTATATTGCCCAGGCTGGTCTCAAACTCCTGGGCTCAAGTGATCCACCTTCCTCAGCCTCCCAAAGTGCTGGGATTACAGGTGTGAGCCACGATCAATGTTCTAATTTGTAAATCTTGGCAATTAATTTGAAATTTTTTAAATATCCTGCAAATCATACAAAGGAGGCCAGTTTGCACCTTAGAGATTAGAATGATCAGCCTAAAAAATATAATCCCAGGAAAGCAGCTAGTTATCTGTAATAGTACTAACAATGCCATTGAGGCATGTCTCCATGTTACCAGCTGTTAGGCGTTCACTATTGCTAAGCTTCACATTGTGCCAACCCTCTCTAGGCACTGGGCCCTTGGGAGGAAACAGGACAGGCAAGGTCTCTACACTCATGGAGCTCATAGCCCAGCAAGAGAGGGAGGGCTGTGCAGGCAGTGAACACATGATTATGTAGATGAGGGCAGATAAGCTGGAGGAGGTGACCCTCATCTTACAGAGAAGGAAACTGCAGCTCAGTGTGGTAGGGCAGCTGCCCAGTATCACATGGTTTAAGGGCGGATCCAGGATTGGTATAGCCAAAATGGAACCTGTTTTCTAGTTTCCACTCTTCTTCCTTTTGCATTACAGGATAAAAATGATGAAAGGCTGCTGTCTCTGAGGCAAAATCAGTATCCATGGTGCTTAAGAAACAGTAAACTGGAGAGCCCAGTTGAAGAGACAGCAGCAGGCCTGCAGGAATCCAAGTCCAGTTGGCCAGATTGATATTGTTTTTTGAAAGAAGCTTCAATTTGGATTTTTATGTGAAATATACCAGTTTCTAAAACATTTCTATAGGGTTCCTCCAGCTCTTGGGCCACCCGTTGGAGAACCCTTTAGTCTTTCTGACCTTCAGTATCCTCATCTGTAGGAAGGAACTGCATGTGATTATGTCTGTGAATCACCTGGCATAATACCTGCACATGCCAGGTACCCGCCGAAGGCTTGTTTTCACTTTTTGATGGGTTGTGGGAATGTATAACACCCAGTGTGTCTCTTTGCAGAGATTTGAGAAGTTGTGTCGCAGCATCCTGAGCAGCATGGATGCTGAGAATGAGCCAAAGGTAAGTGGATGGGAGCCGCAGTGTCTCCCGCAAGCTCTTAAGGGCCAACCTACTGGACTCTGAAAGTTCCTATTGAATGTTAGGACCAATTCACACACAAATGCAAATAGGTAGTGGATGGAAAACATTACCAAAGTACAAATGATTCCTTTGTTTCTTCATGATCCAGGTAGCTACGTTCTGCTCTTGCCACAACACAGAATAGTAAATTTTCTTACTAGGCTGTTTTGTCTTTGGGTTTAGTGTTAAAATAAGTCCTGTTTGCAGCTTATTCATTCAGGTCCACTGCTTTGTCTGGCACTGGACCTAACTAATAGGTCCAGTTCCAACAGTTAGAGCATATGTGATATGATCTCTATAACAGCCCATGACATTCCTCTTTTTCCCACCTATAGGTGTGGTATATGTCCCTGGCTTGTTCTAAGGACCTCACGCTCCTTTGGATTAAACAGATCAAGAGCATTCTGTGGTACTGCTGTGATTTTCTCAAGCAGCTCAAGGTAAAAAAAAAAAAAAAAAAAGGCAAAACCAGAAACAATAAATACGTCATTTTCACCTGTAGACTTTAGTCTGTATTTTCAGAGTCCCTATCAATCAGAGTTGCTAGCTGAGCCCTGTTCTGGAAGAGAGGAATTTTGATGCTGTTATCAATATGAGCCCTTTTTTGGTGTGTGTTGGACCCTTAACCCGCTTGCCACGCCACAGCCTCCATGCCAGGGAATCTGTCACTTTTCTTCCTGTTCATTTAATGTAATCAGTACTTTATGATCTACATTATTATACTAGTCAGGCCTCAGCAAGGAAGAGAATGTTGTGCTCTAGAATATATTCAGTAACATGGCAGCTGGGGATAAGGAGAGCCAGGGGTTTCTGGATTCTCCCTCTCATTCTTTTCTCTTATCCCTGTTTCCTTTTGGGGTCACCTCGTCCTTTCCTGCTATAATCATGGCAACCACCAGTTTTGACTTTATAGTCTTACCCTGTGTTGACTAAAGGGAAGAGAGGTCTCCCGACCAGTTCAAAAATCCAGGTTTCTTGTAGGTCCAGTGGAATCCTGGGTTCACGTCTGAACCAGTCAAAGTGGCAAGAGGAATGGGGTACTGTCACTAGCCCAGCCTGGTCCTGTGCTCCCCCACCCCCTTCAGTGTTCTGAAAAGGATGGACAGGGGTGTGAGCAGACATATACAGGAGCCTTTTCTACTTTGCACATAGGGAGAGAGAGGTTTCAGGGACAGAGGCTTGGCAAGGACACAGGTAGCAGCTCAGTAATGGAACGAAAGTCCCTGGACCGCCCCCCACGCCAGTAATAATCCATTCCCAGCCATCCCTCTTTGGGTGCTCAGGAGTGGCTCTTGCCAATAACACAGTCAAGGCAGTGGCCAGCAGCAAGCCACACCTGGCTTGTCAGGTGAGACATGGCTTAGGGCAGGGTTTCCACACTATGTTGCTTGGAGCCCTGGGAGTCCACCAAAATGACTCAGGGCCAAGTGGGCAGGGTATTTCCCTACCTGCACTCTGCCAGGCAGATCCTTGTTTATCTGTTCTCTGTGTGTACATTCCACAACAGATTGTTCTTTGAGGAGAGGCTCTTCTATTTTGAACAAACAAAAAAAAATTTATGCAAAGAAATAGACATCAGGAGAAAAAGGGCCCTGACTCTGGAGCCGGGAATATGTGAAATTCAGTCCTGATTCCACTGCTAATTTCCCACGTGACCTTGAACAGGCTGCTTCCCCTCTCTTACTGTCGATGAGCTTAGGGTTTTGAACTCAGTGGTCTCCAAGGTTGTCTCCAAGGTCCCTTCCAGGTGGACCTGCTATACGGTCTGTGGGCCTAGAAAGCAGTCAGGCCTTTTGCGTAACTTACACTTGGTGAAACAATGAACTGTCATCAAAATTAGAACAGCGGCCAACATTACATGGAGTTATCTATGTGCCAGGTACTGTTCTTAGTGCGTTGTATGCATTAATCCATTTATTTCTCACAATAACCCTATGAGGAAAGCAGTGTTATTGTTTCTGGTCAACAGATGAGGAAACTGAGGCACAGAGAGGTTAAGAAACTTGCCTAAGCTCACACAGCTAGTAGGTGGTGAAGTCAGAAGGCTGAGCCCAGAGTCCCAGTCATGCTCAATTGCATTTCTGCTCTGTTTCTGCAGAGTTCAGACAGACAGGCAGGCACATGTACATATAGCAAGCCAGCCCTGGTCATCTTGTTTTCTAGGGATTCTCAGTTCTCTGTTCCCAGGAATATATGATTCCATGGTCAAGCACGAGAGTGTCAAATTTCTTGTTATTTAACTCCTGAAGTGGTCATTGCCCAAGAGAAAAAGAATGAAGACTGACTTATAATCCTGACTCAGTGATTCCAGGCTGAGTGCCCATAGAGCACTTGTAAAGTGAACACTTCGCTGTCTGGAATCAGAGGACCTGTGTCTTAATCTTGCTGTGTTTATTGTTTCCAGCCTGAAATCCTGCAAGACTCCCGACTCATCACCCTGTACCTCACGATGCTTGTCACCTTCACAGATACTTCAACGTGGAAAATTCTTCGGGGAAAAGGTCTGTGGGACTTGCTTCAAAATATTCTGTAATGAACATTTCCACAGAGAGTTCAGGGACCTTTTTTTCTTTGTAAGAAACATTTTTGCCACCACAAGCTTCAGGGAAGGCCCTGAGACCATACCAATGAGGATGCCCTTGGCACTGACCATCAGACTGCATCACAGTATCCAGAATCCATTCAGCATTGTGTGTTGTACTCTACCCTTCTTTGAATTTACATTCAAAGGCATGGTTCTTCTGATCTTAATTTTTTTAATTCCTACAGTGCCTTAGCCTCCAAGTGATAACATTCACTTAAGCCTCGTCATTTTACTTGGAAAATCATTAGGTTGTGAATAATTCCATTTTGCCCATAAAATTTGCATTATAAACTGCCTCCTTCCCTGGTAAGTGTCCTTAGCCCCATGTGTTTCATATGGTCATTTCATTCATCTGTTCAACAAGTAGCCCATATGTGCCAGATGCCGCTAGGCACTGAAGAGACGGAGATAAGCAAAACAGAAAGGGGCGTTGCCCTCTGGGGACTTTAGGTGCTCCCTTCCTCACAGAACTTAATGAGGAAAACAGGCATTAAATAGATGTTGTTCATAGATATAAAATGACAATAATGTGTTAAGTGCTTGGAAGGAAGCCTGCAAGAGAAATGAGAGTGTCCAGTAGGGTGGGGAGGCCTTGCTTGGTCTGAGGCTCTAGCTTTCCTGAAGAAGTGGTGTGTGAGCTGAGAGCTGGAGAGAGAGCTGGGATTCACAGAGTGAAGAGCAGGGATGAAACAGAAAGCAGGGGAAACTATGCAAAGGCTCCAGGTCAGCAAGGAGGGTTTATTTCAGGCATGACCCTGGCCTCTTGGAGGGAACCCAAAAATTGTTGAGTTCTGGGCCCTGCCCAGAAGCTCATGTCCCATTGAGGAGAGGAGGCATCCCTCCAGAGAAGACAGTGCCAGGCCCTAGGAGAGAATTAGAAAAGGTGCTACAGGAGCTCAGAGGCCAGAGACGTCACTTCTGGCTAGGGGCGTGATGGGACCCATCAATCAAGAGGTGACACTTGAGCCAGGCCTTCCAGGAGGGATAGAGTTCCAAATACACATTGCCTCCCTGTGCTCTGGCACCAGGCCTAAGGGAAAAGGAAGGCAAGCCAGGGGCATCTCATTTCTTAGGGCCTTAGGTGTGAGACACAATTTCCTCTCCCACATCAACAGTCACTTTATGGCAAGAGATTTTTTTGTTCTCACTGTTTTCTTTGTTTAGGTGAAAGTCTTCGACCAGCGATGAACCACATTTGTGCAAATATAATGGGACATCTCAACCAGCATGGATTTTATTCTGTGCTTCAGGTCTGTGACCCCTGCCCCGCAGTGTGCAACTTCCCCACTCTCTAACACCTGCAGTTGGATTTTTACATTTGCGTTCAGCGTACCTGGTGCCCTCCTCAGCAACGCTTTTCATAGGAAGAGCTTGATGCCTGCTGTCCTCTTCTTCCTTCCCCTGCTTTGTCTCACTTGTGGGTCAGGTAAAGGGAGGACAGTGGTGCTGGGATCCCCTGAGTGCTCTATGTTTTTGGCTGCAAGGGTAATCCAGTCTTTTGACATTTAAACTCTGGAAGGAGACCTCAGGGCTTGGTCTCTCAGATTCCTTCTTGGTTGATGTCTAGAATCATATTTCTAGCTCTGTGTCCTCAAACAGTCCTTTCCACTTCGTACCTTGTTGTACCAGACCATACCTGTAGGGAATCGTTAAGAAAGCCTGATTGCTGCTTAAAGGCACTATGGAATTCTTGAGTTTGAGAAGTAATGTTGATTTTGCCCTTCCTTCTACCTAGCGCTGTGATGGGCTATTTCCTGATTTGGTTTCACATACTCCTCGCAACAACCCTGTGAGGTGGTCTGTTGGCAGAAGCTGGTATGACTGGCAGTTGTCTCACTAGAGGAAACTTCTACTTCACACCATAATTGAACGGCTTCTAAAATAATATGGTGTCTTTAGATTTTAAGTCTGGCATTATTTTTATTAGCTGTTTTTTTAACTTTATTATTAAAGAATTTCTAACCATAATATTTAAAGTAGAGAAAGAGTGGTAGAGTTAACCTCATTACCCAATACGTTCTTCCCTTTCCTCTTATAAAAACACGGCATACGGTTTTTTTGGTCTTTTTTTTAAGAGACAGGTTGCTCTGTCACCCAGGCTGGCCTCAAGGAATCTTCCTGCCTGGCTCACAGTTTTTTTATCTGAAGGACTCATTTTAGTTTTTTTGCTTTTTTATGTACAAATGAATATAAAGTTGGTATCATCCGCTGACCAATTAAAACGTTCTTTTCAGGTATTATTAACCCGTGGCCTGGCAAGACCCCGTCCTTGTCTATCCAAAGGCACTTTAACAGCAGCCTTTTCTCTAGCATTGCGGTGAGTAAGAAACCATAGCTGAGGTGTTGGCATGTTCTTGAATGCTTCCTCCTCTTGGTTTTTCTTTCTCTCGTTACTGGTATTAGGTATAGACTTGCCCACTTTGTCAGAATTTAAGGGAAATGTTGTTCTTAATGAAAGTGAATACATTTGTGACTGCTCAAACTTAATCTTAAGTCTTGAATATTTCTTAATCTTCAGCCCTGAATATTATTGCAGTGTGATCTTTGGAAACTATTCAAAATTAATTTCTTTTATCTAAAAGAGACCAAAATGCAATCATTTTTCCTTTTGAAGTTTTAATTGACAAAACAAAAAACCTAAGAGCCAGAAGAAGCCCAACAAAGGGCAGGGTGAGAGGATTAAGGAAGTAATGTGAACGCGCATGTAAAATATTAGAATTTGGAGTACCAGAGAAGAGGTAATATTTGCCTTCACTTAGTTTAGAGATGTCAAGTACTGAAGAAGCTAAGTAATTCCTTATGGAAATTATACCTGCAATTCTGAGAATTACCAAACGTAAAACACCATGCTTATTCATAGGTCCAGAACATGTTTAAACTGTCGAGGGGAACACTAGCTTGGGGAGATGTTAATAATCCTGGAAGAGTGTCATGGTGGAACCAGCTTGGTGAAAGCTGCTGCTCTGCCCCCATCTGTGGATCTATAGTACACCTTGATGCTGAGAGCCCTGAGAAGTCCTGCTATGCTAGCCGGACCCCATGGGCTTATTTAACCCGGGGCTGGCCCAAACATATCTGAGCATGGAATACCCCTACCTTGTTTTTTGGATGACGTTGATATCCCATGAAATCATTTTCCATGTAAAACCTATTTGAAAAATGATGGGCTAGAGCATGGGTTGGCCAAATTTTCTAGAAAGAGCTGGATAAATATTTTCAGCTCTCTGGGCCATACAGCCTCTGTCACAACCACTCTGCCATTGCATCTTGAAAGCAGCCGTAGATTGTACAGACGCAAATGAGCATGACTGTGTTCCAGTAAAACTTTATTTACAGAAATAGGCCATAGTTTATAAAACACCTGGTCTAGACTGTGATTTCCACTAACCACTAACCACAGGGGGCTGTTTAAATGAAAATGTATTGAAGTTAAATAAAATGAAGAATTCACTTCCTCAGTTGCATTAGCCACATTTCAAATGCTCAGCAGCCACACGTAACTAGTGGCAGTTGTGTGGGACAGCACCAATATAGAAAACTTCCAGGATCACAGAAAGTTCTGTTGGACAAGGCTGACCTAGAGCAGGTCTGTCCATTGGAAATATAGTTAGAGCCGTATTTAAAAAGTCAAAAGAGACCAGGCACGGTGGCCCACGCCTGTAATCCTAGCACTTTGGGAGACCGAGGTGGGCAGATCATTTTGAGCTCAGGAGTTCGAGACCAGCCTGGACAACATGGCCAAACCTCATCTCTACAAAAAATACAAACATTAGCTGGGCATGGTGGCATGTGCCTGTGGTTCCAGCTACTCAGGAATCTGACGTGGGAGGATCCCTGGAGCCAGGGAAGTCAAGGCTACAGTGAGCCATGATCGAGCTTCTCCAGCCTGGGTGACAGAGTGATACCTGGTCTCAAAAAAAAAAAGTCAAAATAAAAGGGAAATGTAGTATAATGATATATTTTTATTTAAGCTAATATATCCAGAATGTTATTTTTACATGTAATCAATATTTTAAAATTATTTTAATTAAAATTAAATAATGTGTTACATTTTTCTCTTCATGCCAAGTCTTCAAAAGTGGTATGTACTTAGAGCACGTCTGAATTTGGACCAGCCACATTTTTAAGTGCTCAGTAGCCACATGTAGCCAGTGGCTACCACATTAGACCACATGCTTCTGGAAGCTAGACCCTTACACAGAAGAACGGGATGTAACCAGTTATGCTATCATTAGTTACGGAAGTAGACCTAATTATCTAATAGACAATTATGCCTTCATTTCATACTTTTAGAGAAGTTACGTGAGTTGTATTTAATGAGCCCTAATGTCTAGGTACAAACAGGTTTTCCCAGAAGCCTAAGAAACAGATTCACTGCAACTGTCCCTACCCAAGTCACCTTGTGGGGCAGCTCATTCCAGCAGCATTGCCCGCTGTCCTCTGGCAGACACAGTGAAGGTCAGCACACTGAGGCCTGAACTCTCAAACTCAGGAGCAGCTCTGCCTCCCCCTCCACCTTCAGAGACACAAGGTCTAGGAGCACCTCACTTTTCTTTCCTGTCCAGCATCCTTCCCCTGCCCCGGTGTGGTTGTAATTCACATGTGATTCACCAGCACGCTCACATCCAGTCATTCTACCACACTTAAATTCTCCTTTAAGAATATAACCAACAGCCATCCTTGTAGTTTTTCTTCTCTGTATGTATTAGATTCCATTGAATCACTTGTTAAGGCCAGGCTACTCTAAAGCCTTTTTCCCAAATAGTACTTTTCCTCTCTGAATGTTTGTGTATAATTAAACACAATCAGGACCTTTTAAAATAAGGTATCAGTGGTTTCATCATACAGGAGTATAGTGAAAGTCTGTAAAATTGTCAGTGGTGTGCCAAGACATGATCACTAAATCCTGAAATATGAATAGCTAACATTTATGGGCCACACATTGTTCTAAAACTTTTACACATGTTAACTGACTCCTCACCACATTCTCTTACCTCCATTTTATTTATTTATTTGTGAGACAAGGTCGCGCTTTGCCATCAAGAGTGGAGTGCAGTGGCGTGATCAGAGCTCACTGCAGGCTCAAACTCCTGGGCTCAAGCCATCCTCCCACCTCAGCCTCCCGTGTAGCTAGGGCTACAGGCACATGCCCAGCTAATTTTTTTATTTTTAAAATTTTTGTGGAGATGGAGTCTCACTATATTGCCCAGGCTGCTCTCAAACTCCTGGCCTCAAGTGATCCTCACGCCTCAGCCTCTCAAAAAGTACTGGGATTATAGGAGTGAGCCACCACATGTGGCTTTTCTCCAGTTTATAGATGAGGAAGCTAAGGCCCAGAGAAGTTAAACTGTTTGCTCTTGGTCACACAGCAGGAGTGGCCAGGCCAGAAACTAAACCCAGGTTATTTAACTCCAGAGCTCATACTCTTTCTTCTTATTCTTTGTACTTGCCTCACATGTTGGACACATTTTTGTATTTTGAGAATAATATATTTTATTTTAGTAAATAGCACGTGGGAACCTTCCCAGACTTGCCCTGTTCCTCACACTGCCATGGCATTGATTATCTGGACCCCTAGTTTGCCCAGGCACCTAGTCATGTACCCACTAGCCCTGGCTTCTGTTTTTCCCCGTATGCCTGCCCAGCTCCCTGGTTGTACTCTGAGCTCTCTGTTAGCAGGGACTGTGCGTCAGTCATACCTCTTTTGTTTATCCTCCCCACCCCCCCAACCATGTCTAGCCCTGTTAAACATTCAACTAAGCGATCCACCTACAGACTTTGTCACCCAGGGGTGCTTAAATGCAGCAGCTACAGGTGGGCTAAAGAAAGATTCTGTTGACCTCATGCTGGGAAAATCAGTAATAAGAAATTGAGGGAAATGTAGGAGTGTTTGCAGTGTCTGTGGTTTTTGAGTCTGGCCTCATGCAGACTCAAAAGATCACACCCCTCCAAACATTGAGGCAGCCCTGCAGTCCTATAATGCTTCCACTGATATTTGCTCCCAGTCAGTCAGGCCAAATTACTTAGGGATATGGCCCAGGATGGAATCCATAGGTTTCTGTGAGAACCGCCAGAGAATGCCACAGCCCTTTGTGCCCTTGAAACGATGCAGTCCCTTCCTTGCAAATGCGAAGTGACTGGTTGTAGTTTCAGCAGCATTCTCTGTGGTTTGTTTTTCTTCTGTTTAGGGAATTGTGTTGTTCTGTTTTAAACTTCTTTCTAACATGCAGAAAATAACATGGTTCTCTTTTCGTGTGCCCCACTCAGATCAGAGCGGTTAGCTTGGTTGGTTAGCCTCATCTAGACAAGTGGTGAACAGAGGTACTGATATTTTCAACATTTCAGCCTCATAAAATGTCCTTGTTCCAAAAATGGTACTCTTGAAAGTGAAAGTGTATAGTGTGAATTCTGAGAGCCTAAATACCACTAACACCTCTGCTCATTGCTATTGGAGCACGTTAGCTAGAAGAAACCTTTTTTCCCTCTGCAAGTTGTTCTCTTACCTTTTTTTCTGCATGACCTCTGAGTGATTTTTTAAAATAACTTTATTGAAGTCTAATTCACATCTCATACACTTTATTCATTTAAAGCATACCATTCCCTGGCGTTTAGTATGTTCACAGAATTGTGCAACCATCGCCTGCCGAGACCAACTTGGTCAGGGAGAGCCTAACCCAGCAGTGCTAGAGGAATTAAAGACACACAGAAATATAGAGGTGTGGAGTGGGAAATCAGGGAACATGCAGCCTTCAGAGCTGAGAGCCTTGAACAGAGATTTACCCATGTATTTACTGACATCAAGCCAGTGATAAGCATTGTTTCTATAGATTATAGATTAACTAAAAGTATTCCTTATGGGGAAACAAAGGGATGGGCTGAAATAAAGGGATGGGTTGGGCTAGTTATCTGCAGCAGGATCATGTCCTTAAGGCACAGATCGCTCATGCTATTGTTTGTGGTTTAAGAATGCCTTTAAGTGGTTTTCCGCCCTGGGTGGGCCAGGTGTTCCTTGCCCTCATTCTGGTAAACCTACAGCCTTCCAGCCGTGGGTGTCATGGCCATCACGAACATGTCACAGTGCTGCAGAGATTTTGTTTATGGCCAGTTTTGGGGCCAGTTTATGGCCAGATTTTGGGGGCCTATTCCCAACCATCACCACAATCTAATTCCATTAATATTTTATCACCCTGAAAAGAAACCTAATACCCATTAGCAGTCACTCCCTCTTCCCCTCTCCCCAGAACCCCTGGCAACAACTAATCTACTTTCTATCTCTTTGGATTTGCCTGTTCTGGACATCTCACATAAATGGAATCATATAACATGTGGTCTTTTGCTACTGGCTTTTTTCACTTCGCATATTATAATCAGAGTTCATCCATGTTGTAGCATGGATTAGTACTTCATGCATTTTTATGGCCAAATAATACTCCATTATATGGATATACCACATTTGAGTTGTTTCTGCTTTTTGACTGTTATGAATGTTACTGCTATGAACATTTATGTACAAGTTTTTGTGTAGACATATGTTTTCATTTCTCTTGGGCATATTCCTAGGAGTAGACTTACCTGGGTTATGTGGTAACTCCATGCTTAACCTTTTGAAGAATTGCCAAATTATTTTCCAAAGCGCCTGCACTATTTTACATTTCCAGCAGTAGTATGTGAGGGCTCCAGTTTCTCCACATCCTTGTCAACACTTGTTATCTGTCTTTTTTATTTAGCCATCCCAGTGGGTGTACAGGGATGTCTCACTGTCGTTTTGATTTACAACTCCCTGTGATGTACTAGCTAGTGATGTTGAACATCTTTTCATGTATTTATTAACCATTTGTCTATCTTCCTTGGAGAAATGTATGTTTAGATCCTTCGTCCACTTTTTAATTGGATGTTTCATCTTTTATGAGAGTTGTGAATTCTTTATGTGCACATTTCAGAAAAGTGATCTGCAGGTGTTTCCTTCCATTCGATGGGTTGTCTTTTCTCTTTCTTGATAGTGTCTTTTGAATCACAAAAGTTTTAAACTTTGAAGAAGCACAACTTACCTACTTTTTTTCTTTTGACACTTGTACTTTTAGTGTGATGTCTCAGAAATCATTGCCTAATCTGAAATCTCAAAGCTGTGTTTTCTTCTAAGAATTTTATAGTTTTAGTTATGAAGCTAGCATTTAGGTCTGTGGCTCATTTCATTATTTTTTACGTATGGTGTGGGATAGGGATCATTATTTTATTTAATAGTATTTATCTTTTTTTGATTATGGAAGCAATGCATACTTATTATAGAAAACCTAGGTAAAGCAGAAAAACATAAAAAAAAAAAATTTCTCATGATTATACAACCAGAGATACATTGTTGACTTTATCTGTCACCTCAATCTTTTAAAAATGTATCTATATTTATGTTTATTTCGAAACATTATATCTATATATACTTATATATAGTATATGTACTATATGTATACTATATATGTATATATTGTGTATCTATAGTGCATATATACTTTATGCTGCTTAACTGAAGTATGAGTTACTAGTGAGTCGTCACAGAGTGAACACACCTGGGTAAGCACCACAAAATAGAGAAATCGATTATACCAGCACTCCCTCCCCATCACAAACTCCTTTCTCTTCCATGTATGTAGTTTCTCATCCTACCTTTTTTTTAAGTTGATTATAGCATGAGCATTCTTTCATGTCAGTAAATTTCAAAACTGGTTTTTCATAGCTGCACAGTCTGGCATCAGCAACTGTACCATCACTGACTTGCCCATTTCCCTAGTGTGTGTCCCCAGTTTCAGCCTTCAGTTTTCTCAGAAATCCCATGCAGAATAATTTCTAGGGATTTGAGCACATTGGTGGGGTTGTGCTTTTGTTCTGGATGCACATGGAGACCCTGTCTGAATGAGCGGATCTGTCTGTGTCTAGCCCTGTGATTGCTGCACAGTTCTCAGACAATCTGATTCGGCCATTCCTCATCCACATCATGTCTGTGCCTGCTCTGGTGACTCATCTCAGCACAGTGACCCCTGAGGTAAGCAGGCTTTGTGAGTTCCCCGCGAAAACCCAATTGTGTTTTTGCTTTTCTTCTTAGATATCAGAAAGTAAAATGGCTTCTCTGCTCATTTCCACACCTCCCTTTAATGTTCTTTGGGACCAGTGGCCATGATAGACACACTTGTGTTAGTAGCCCAAAGAAGTGGGTTCTCGTCTGTCCATTTTCTTCTTGGTGTTTACTAGCACATCCCGCATAACCAGGGGTTATCTGCAAGTGATCAGGTTCACTCTCTACAGGAAACTGTTCCTGGCAGTTTCTGATTTAACGGTCGGCCATTGTTTGCAGCGCCTCACTGTTTTAGAATCCCATGACATGCTTCGTAAATTCATCATGTTTTTAAGAGACGAAGATCGATGCCGTGACGTATGTGAAAGTTTAGAAGGATGCCATACGCTTTGTCTAATGAGTGAGTATCCGTGGCTGGAACTTGACTGTGTCCTGGCCATCAGGGAAAGCCCAAGTGTTTTGCCTGTCACTATTCTAGAGATTTGGTGGTTTTTTGTAACAGTTGGAAGTGCTTACAATAAAAAACACATATTTAGATAGACAGTTAAAATAGACACGTAAATTAAAATCACATGGAAAATATACTGGCCTGGTAAACTAGTTAAGTGACTGTTAATGAACATTAGATGTCAGCCTTTAGCTTCCTGGCAGTCAAGGAAAAAGTGGAAATGCGGTGAATTGCCTGGATAATTCTCGTCTAAAGGGAGAAGGGAGGGAGTAGTTAGGTGGGGCTTATATCAGAGCAGCGCCTGCATTACCTGTTTTACAGTGTTTTCATTGTAGATGGAAGAAGGGATTTGTTAATAGAAGCATCTGAGGCAGAGGCACAAAATTCTCCTTGTCTAAATTTATTTTAGATAGGAAAAGCTGTTTTTTTTTTTTTTTTTTTTGAAGACAGGATCTCACTCTGTCACCCAGGCTGGACTGCAGTGGCACAGTCATGGCTCACGGCATCCTAGACTTCCCAGGCTTAGGTGGTGTCCCACCTCAGCCTCCTGAGTAGCTGGGACTACAAGCGCACACTACCATGGCCGACTAATTTTTGTATTTTTAGTGGAGACGGGGTTTCTCACCACATTGCCCAGACTAGTCTCAAACTCCTGGGCTTGAGCAATCCACACACCTCAGCCTGTGGGATTACAGACTTGAGAGAAAAACTTCCCTGGGGCCAAATTTCTTGAGGAGTTTATGGTGCGAGTGTTCACATGAGGGATGTTGACTAACTGGTGAACGTTGAATAGCAGCGACTTCCCAGGACATTCAGATATTCTTCAAAGGCCATTTCTTTTTTTTTTTTTTTTTTTTTTTTTTTGAGACAGAGTCTCACTTAGTTGCCCAGGCTGGAGTGCAGTGGCGCGATCTCGGCTCACTGCAAGCTCCGCCTCCCAGGTTCACGCCATTCTCCTGCCTCAGCCTCCCGAGTAGCTGGGACTACAGGCGCCCGCCGCCTCGCCCGGCTAATTTTTTGCATTTTTAGTAGAGACGGGGTTTCACCGTGTTAGCCAGGATGGTCTCGATCTCCTGACCTCGTGATCCGCCCGCCTCGGCCTCCCAAAGTGCTGGGATTACAGGCGTGAGCCACCGCGCCCGCAAAGGCCATTTCTTATGTTGACCCTTGATTTTTAAGCATTAATATAATATTAAAATGTAATACTAACTAAATATCACTTACCTCTGTGTGCCTGACATTTTACCTGCTACTTCATCCTCATATGGACAGTAGGGATCATCATTCCAATCTTACAAATGAAGAAACAAGTTTGAGACATGGATAGACAGCCACAGCGCACTTTGTCTGTGGCAGAACCAGGATTTGAAGTCAGCTCTGCCTGTTTCTTATCTTTGCACCACATAGCAGCCTCCAGCACTGACAGGTGCCCCTTATGTGGAAATGTCTTCCTGCACATGGGATGTGGCCGCCTGAGCCACAGACAGGGAACAGGGCCGGGAGGCACCAGAGTGTTTGGGCCCATCACACTCAGCCTTCTCTCTCTCTAGGCAACCTCCTACACTTGGGCTCCCTCAGCCCCAAAGTATTAGAGGAGGAGACAGATGGGTTCGTGAGTTTGCTCACCCAGATGCTGTGCTACTGTCAGAAGTACGTGTCCCAGAAGAAGTCCAACCTGACCCACTGGCATCCTGTCCTTGGCTGGTTCTCCCAATCTGTGGATTATGGGTGAGTCCCAGATGCAAATCGCTGTCTTTCTTGCCTCTCTCCCACCATCTTCTTCTTCCTTCTTTCTTTCTTCCAGCTTGTGGTGTTTTGTTTCTTATTACAAAAATAATACATATTCATTATATATTAATAAATTGTGAGTAAGAACAAAAGAGGATAAAGACCAGACCATTATCCCGTAAACCAAAGATAACTTGAGTGAATATCTTGTCAGTTTTCCTATCTAGAAATACTGATCGTTTTTTACAAAATTGAAATCATACTATTTTGTATTTTGTTCCTTCCATTCAGTTATGGACCTTATCAATGTTTTTTCTTCTTCACTGTCACTTTTATTGATTGACTAGACTGCCATATTTTGGAGATGCTAAAATAAGACAGATGATTCAAAGGGAATAGAAATCACCCAAAATCCTTTTCAAGAGGTAGAATATAAATTTTTAAAAGTTTAATTACAAACTTAAAAACATGAGAAACACTAGACTAGAAGAAGGGAGATCAAGTAAGGCACAGCTTCACGAATTTGAAACATCTACCTGAGCTGAGATAAAGTGGTTTCTGGAGAGAAACCAGCTCTGCTGCCCACCTGTTTTCTTGTTCACATATCTGCTCGAGGCATGGGGTCCCCGGCAGTTACCCTTGCAGCAGAAAACTAAAGGCCAGGGGAGGAAATCCCCAAATTTGCTCTTTTTTGTACCTGAGTGACATCCCTGGGTCCTATCTAGTTAAAAAAGACTCATTGCTAGGGAACAGCCTGCCCCAGCGTGACACCCCAGCCTGAAGAGGATGGGGCGGAGGTGCTGAGAGTCAGGAGGCTGTGGGAGGTAAGCGAAGCAGAGCAGCACCTTCGCAGACAGCCTGCTCTCCGCTCCACTTCCTCTTCTTGGAGGGCTTGGATGACTTGCTTTGCCTCGCTTTCCTCATCTGAAACCTGGGGATAATCTTCACCGTCCCTTTGATAGGGCTTTCTAGAAGGATTGAATGAGATAATGCATGTAAATCACCTACCAGCAGGCCTGGCCGTGCTCAGGGTTGGTGACTATTAACAATATGATGATCAATGTGGGAACCAGTAGGGGTGTCACCTCATCTTCTTGAGCAGGAAGGTGACTGCAGATTCCAGGAATTTGAGGGATGCTGAGTGCAGTGTGGAGTCAGGCAAGGAGCCCCTGGAAGGCAAGGAAACACTGAGGAGGCTGCTGAGTCATCTAGATTTAGCCCCCCACCACCTGCAGGCCAGCTGTGAGGAGGGAGGCCGTGCAGTGGGTACAAGATTGTTTTTGTCACCTGGGTGACAAGTGCCTTCGAGAAGAGTGTGACTCATGGAGCCTGGGGACCTGGGGAAGGCAGACAAGATGAAGAGTCAATGCCCTTGACATACCAGACCCTCAGCAATGATTTGTTAGTTTCACTTTTTATTTTTGTAATCTTCTTTGCCATGTTGAGTGCCAGGTCCTAGCTCCAGCTCCCAGAGGAAAGCCGTTAGGAGCCGTGTGGGCTGGCCCTGGCCCTGCGTCAGATGGAACTGACAGGCCAGGTCTCCTCTGCTCTCTCCTAGCCTTAACGAGTCAATGCATTTGATCACCAAACAGCTGCAGTTCCTGTGGGGGGTGCCTCTGATCCGGATCTTCTTCTGTGACATCCTGAGCAAGAAGCTGCTAGAGAGCCAGGAGCCAGCCCACGCGCAGCCAGCATCCCCCCAGAATGTGCTCCCAGTGAAGAGTGAGTGGTGGGAGCAGGCCCGACCCTGTCGCTCCACTTGGCTGAAGTGCAGTTGCTGTTTCTTCCTGTGTGGATGTTCCACTGTGTTTGTGGGATGCTCTAACTTTGTTTTTGTTGTTGTTGTTCTTGTTGTTAGAGACAGAGTCTCACTGTATCACCCAGGCTGCAGTGCAGTGGCACAATCATAGCTCACTACAGCATCTAACTCCTAGGCTCAGGTGATCCTCCCACATCAGCCTCCCAAGTATAATAGCTGGGACTATAGGCGTGTACTGCCATGCCTGGCTAATTTTTTTTTTTCTTTTGTAGAGATGGGGGCCTTACCTTGTTGCCCAGGTTTGTTTCCAATTCCTGACCTCAAGCAATCCGCCCACCTCAGCCTCCCGAAGTGCTGGGATGACATACATCAGCCACCACACCTGGCCTCTAGCTTGTTCCACAACAATTTTGAGGCTTGTTAAGTCGCTAAGTTCATATATAGCAAAACAAAAAATCCATAGGAATAGAAAACAAGGATTGGGGAAATAGAAATAAGTGAACACAATCAAGATTGGGTCATAAAAGCATATCCACACACATATGTTCCATTAGGGCCACTGTGGCTACCTGTGGACTTCAGTTTGGTGGTGAACGAACATGAAATGTTTCAGAAACCAACATGAAAAGGGATCTGTGGATGCTTTCTTCTAATTTCTTAGAAGTAGAGCTTTTCTGAGTTCTTAAGAAAATAAATTTCTCCTGTGGGACTCCTTATAAAGGAGCCACTCACTGAACCACAGGCGGGGCTAGCACTTCAGTGGCTTTCCTGTCGCAGGGTCAGTAATGGGTTCCATGGGAAAGTTCTTGTCGCACACTCTTATAAAAAGTTATGGAAAGGCCACTAACGCATAATTTGACAGAGTTACCTGCCTGTGGTGGGTTTTCAGGTTCAGGATGTCTGTTCTTCTGCTACTCAGTGTGTTGCAAAACTCTGTCTCGTAGCTAGCAGTAAGCATGGACTCAGCAAATGTAACTCCAGCAGGATATCAATGGGAAGATTGAAAACAAAAGTAGAATATCATTCAAAACCAGGTGTCAGAACTAGAGGTGGTCATGCCTTACTTCCCTCTAAAGGCACAGAAAATAGAGATGTAGCCGGGGCCCCTGCCTTTGCCACTCTTCCCCTAATATAGTCCTCTGAATTTTTACCATTGTGGGATTTGAAATTTGGTGATTTCCAGTGTAAGAATCCTATGTAAGATCTGAATATGCCTAGCTTATTCTGAGAAATTTTTGGATATTCAGAAGAGATCTTTGGATTGCACCTAAAAACCTGTTGTTAATGTTTTTCTAATTTATCCCAAAGAAATGCCTTAAATTGAGTGAGTTGCCCCACTGTCTGGCCTGGCTGTGCGTTTAGAGCTTTATTGAAATGCTCTTCCTTTTCCAGGGTGGGATTTGGCAGCTGGCTGAGCTGCTGCTCACATGTCTTCTTTTCTCCATGCCAGGTCTCCTAAAACGTGCTTTTCAAAAGTCGGCATCAGTCCGGAACATTCTCAGGCCTGTCGGGGGTAAACGGGTCGACTCTGCAGAAGTCCAAAAGGTTTGCAACATCTGTGTCCTCTACCAGACCTCGCTGACAACTCTCACACAGATCCGACTGCAGATACTCACAGGTTCGCAGTCCCCAAGGCATCTTCTACACCTCTCACGTTTGGCAGTTCGTCTTAGCAAAAGTTGATGTTTTTTTCTGGCTTTTTTGACTCAGAAAATAGATTCTGAAGGAGGGTGTTTTTTGAGCTGTTCCTCTTAGAAATTGATCCACCTCAGTTAAATTGCTCATGCTAACCTCAGTCATAAGCACTTCCATCCCATTCCTGTTTTGTGACTTATTTTAATTATGAAGTACAATTTACTTTTTAAAAGTTTTATGTTTTCTGAGTAAAAAAACAAAAAAGATAGGGTTGCAAAAAAAAAAAAAAAAACTACTTTTAATTCCATAATCCAAAAACAATCAACTGTGCCTGAGTGTACTGCACATATAAAATAAATATATTTAAATTGAAATATATGACGATATCCTTTCCTTTCCGGTAATCATTTTACCATGTCACAAATTCTTCGAAAACCTTATCTTTATTGGCTGCATAGTATCTTATCACATGGATATGCCCAACATTTGCCTTTTTAGCTTAACATGGAGGAGAGCCCCCTCTGAGCACAGAACTGTTGGGCAACACGGGCTTTTAGGTTGCAGCACAGTTGTTATGAATTGGTCTTACAAGTACAAAAGGCCTTTGTAAACCGTGAAAGCCTTTTGTTACATGAAGGATTAAGAACTTCTCTGCTGCATTTTACATTTTTTAGCATCATAAATCACTGCTTCTCTTTCACACTTATCCATTCTTCAAATATTTATTGAGCGCCCCTGTGTGCCAGGCACTGAGGATACAGAGGTGAATGAGACAGCCAATTTCTTTGTTCTCAAGGGGATTGTATTCAAGTAGTGGGGAGACCAAAAATAAGCAAGTAAAAAGTAGGTTTCATATAACAATGGGCACTGTGAAAATGAAAATGCTGAGAGACGATGTTGGCTTGGGCTGCAGCAGGATTTCTCAGCCTCAGCATTACGGACATCTTGGGCTGGCCCATTCTTTGTCATGAGGGGCTGTCTTGTGTGTTTTGGGATGTTTAGTAGCCCTGGTCCCTACTCATAGATGCCAGTAGCACCTTCTCAACCAGCTGTGACAGCCAAATATATCTTCACATTTGGCATTCAGCCAGATGCCTCCTGGGAGGCAAAACCATTCCTGGTTGAAAGCCACTGGCCTAGTGTAGTAGCAATGGAGATTAAGACAGGAGGATTTAGATTTGTTTTAGAGGTAGAAGATAGGGGTCTTACTGGTAGCTTGGATTTGGGAGCGTGAGGACCAAGGGATTTAAAGAGGATACCAGGTTGTTGACCCAACCACCTGTGTGGATGGTAGCACCATTTGCTGAGCTGGGGAAGAGCAGGGGGCAGGGCCTGTGGGGAGTCTGTTGTGTTGTGGCTGTGATGAGGGAAAGGGGCCTACCAGGCATGATGGCAGAGGTGACACTCTGGGAGCGTCAGCTGAGAGATGGAGTGTAAAGCCATGGGCTTTCAGCCTAGGGCAGGTTTCCCAAAGATGAGCAGAGAAGGGGCAAGACCATACCTGGGGCACCCCAGCACCTGAGGGTTTGGGCAGCATCTTGAGTGAGAGGAGTTTGGGGTTATGGTTTGTGTCCAGCTTTTTAAATGAGCTCACATTGAAGCTCATTTTCCCAAGTGAGAGAATCCAAATATAGGTTTTTTAGTCAACTTGAAAATACACACTTTAAGGATGAAGATAAACTAAAGTGTATGTTTGATATTCAGTCTATTTAGCAACTAAGATTATAGAAAATAACACTTGTTTTTAAAATACTGTTGTTTTTCTGCTGACAACTTAGGAAGTGTCTGTACTCCTCACACGCATCTGACAGCACTGGCGCCCCTGCTGGTCTGTCTGCCATTGCTCTGCCAGGCCCACTGTCTCCATCTCTGTCTAAATGGCTTGATATGCAGCCCTGGTTGAATCAGTGTGTGATGCTATGAGTATTCTAGTCTACGCTACGTGAGTCCTTTATACAGAACTCGAGGACACTTGCTTTTCTTCTTTTATCCTATAGGAGTATATCTGTGATCTCCACAGTGTAACTGTTTCCTCTGTTTCTATTTTAACCTGTTTTTGAATTGTGAGATTTCCACATTCTTGGGTATGTTTGATATAACATGGACAGTTGAAAGTCTAGTTATGAGTGGGGCATCTATGTAATCACCAACAGATCAAGAAAGTCTTGCTTCTAAAGGCTTCTTTATAACCACATCCTCCTACCCTTGAAAATGTGAGGTCTAAGCTCTAGGCATAATCACTAAATTGGTACAATTCTTGGCCTCCTTTAGAATTCCTTCAGTTCACCCTCTAAGCATCCTTCAGTAGCACTGGTGGAGTTCCCCCAACTTCCACTGCTGGCTAATATACTTTCCCCAAACAGTTCTGTATTGAAAACTAAATAATTCAGAGAGTACCCTATAAGATGAAAAGTATTATAAGGGCTCAAATACAAGGTGACTGTGCTTTTCTGAGGAACACACCTTACTGTATATTCAGTGATACATGGCATTTCAGATCCAGCCTTTCTAAGTCAATAGCTGCGTTATTAGATGTAAACTATATCAGTGATGTGGCCTGTGTGTCTGATGCCTTGTAGCCATGAGGAAACAAACTTAGAATGTCCTCTGTGTCCCCTTTTGCTTCCTCAGGGTTCCATTTTTGTATATTTCAGAGCCTCCTACCACAGTCATTGACTGCATTTCCACTTGTAACATAAGTAGAATAATAGAGGTAGATGGGGGGAAGCTTTGCCAAAGGTAGTGAGCCTGCAAGATGGTTTAAGGCAGGGGTCAGCAGACTACTGTGTGGGGGCCAAATCCAACCCACTACTTGTTTTTGTCAATGAATTTTTACTAGAACAGAGCCAAATGTTTCTTTCTTTCTTTTTTTTTTTTTTTTTTTTTTTTTTTTTTTTTTGAGACGGAGTTTCACTCTTGTCGCCCAGGCTAGAGTGCAATGGCGTGATCTCGGCTCACTGCAACCTCCGCCTCCCAGGTTCAAGCAATTCTCCTGCCTCAGCGTCTTGAGTAGCTGGGATTACAGGTGCTGGCCACCATGCCCGGCTGATTTTTGTATTTTTTAGGAGAGACAGGGTTTCACCATGTTGGCCAGGTTGGTCTCAAACTCCTGACCTCAGGTGATCCACCCACCTTGGCCTCCCAAAGTGCTGAGATTACAGGCGTGAGCCATCGCACCGGGCTGCCAAATCTGTTTCTTTACACGTTGTCTGTGGCCGCTTTCGTGCTGTAGTTGGTAGCACTGAGTAGTTTTAACAGTGTTAGACTAAATTTAGCCTGAGAATGCCTCCATATTTGGAGTCCTTAGGTAAGGAACTGTAGCCTAACTTAGTATGTAAACTGACTAGAAGTCTAATTTAGGAGTATTCAGTATATTTGTAACAAATAGCTGCCAATCACAGCAGCCTAGCTTCAGTCAATCACAGGTGACCATCTGATCAGACCACGTTCAAATAAGGCAAAGCCGAGGTGTAACCAGTCAAGCTGTCTCTGTACCTCACTTCAGTTTTGCCCCTAAATGTTGCCTGCCCAGAATGCAGACTGGAGCTGTCTGAACCTCTTCTGGTTCTGAGGGCTGCCTGATGGATGAATTGTTTTTTGCTCAAACTTGGCTAGATTTAACAGCAGAGACTTTCTGGCCCACAGTGCCTAAAAATATTTACTCTTTGGCTGTTTCCTGAAACAAATTGCTGATCCCTGATTTAAAGCATAATGCTAAGTCAGACCTGAGTTCTATTCTTGGCTCTGACATATAAGCTGTGTGATTTGGGGCCAATTATTTAACCTCTCTGTGCTTCAGTTTCCTCCTGTATAAGATGGGGATAACGCTGGGCCTCAGAAAGTGGAAAGCAAACAATACATACAGAGTGCTTAGAATGGTGCCTGGTACGTAGTCAGCACCCACTAACTACTGGCTCTTATCATTGTTACTCTTGTGGTGATAATGCTTTTCTCCATAATCCCACCTTCTTCTCATGTGCACTAAATGTTCATGAATAGGTTTAAGTGTTTTGTTTTCCCACTGGATAGGAGAAGTAACAGACCAGGTGGAGTCTCCACCTGAAGCTTAGGTTTCTCTGTCTTTTTTCCAGGTCTCACTTACCTTGATGACCTGCTGCCCAAACTGTGGGCATTTATCTGTGAGCTCGGGCCCCACGGAGGGTTAAAGCTCTTCTTGGAATGCCTGAACAATGACACTGAAGAGTCCAAGCAACTCTTGGCCATGCTGATGCTGTTCTGTGACTGTTCGCGGCACCTCATCACGTAGGTTGACTGCTGTGGGACTGAATTCCTTTCCTAGAATGTGGAGAGACCGAAATACAGTGTCAGTAAGGAAGTCATTGCTAATGTGATTACTGCAAACATTTGGACCTGTGTGGCAGGGCATTGTAAGAACTGGCCATTTACCAAGTGAGCAGCATGCAGTAAAAGTTCAGCAGTTGTTAGGGTGGGTCCCTGGGAGTTAAAAGTTCCCATCCTTTCAAGGAAGCTGATCAGTACTACTGACTGTGGCTTGGGGTCTCCTGGAGATGGGTTTAGATCATGGCTCAGCCGTTTATTCACTGTGCTAGCTAGATTCCTGAAAAATTCCAAAGTCAAAGAGCCAGGGTGCAGATCCTTGCTGAGCAGATCTTAGGACACCCTGGGCAAGGGATCAAGGATGCAACCTCTCTGAGACTCAGTTGACTCATCTGTAAATGGGAATAACAATAGCACGTACCTTTTAGGCACATGGTAGGGATTAAAAGAGATAATTATTGGAAAGTGCTTATCACAGTCCCTTGCACATAGGATGAGTTCAATACTTGTTGGCTCTTATTATTATCAAGCCAACCCTGAGCAAGTTTCTTAACCTCTTTGAGTCTCCATTTCCTTATTAGAATGGAGAGAATATTACCAGTTCAATAGAGGGTAAGTGAAAAAAAAGAGCATCAAATACTTAGTGCAGTGCCTGGCACAAAGTGGGAAATTAACAAACATTAGTCCCATTTAGTTCCTTTGGTTTTTAAGCTTATGCGTCTCCTTGTGTGTTTGGTATTCTTTTCATTCCACCTTTTCCCAAAAGGTTGGTGAAGAATTATAAGACAGAATGGACCTCAGGCAGTTATGTTCAGGCTGGAAGACATTAACGGGAGAGGATCAGGGACATGTAGGTGGCAGATTAGGTGAGGATCATGGAGGAACTCACTGAGCAGTTGGAGGCAAGAGCAGGGGTCTAACTGCTGGTGAAGACATCCTTAATCACTGGGTAAGGGGTAAGCCAAGAGTGAATCTTATTCTAGTGTATGGAGCAGTGTTAGGAAATGTTCAGATAGAGCTGTGTCTTAAACGGCTCATATTCATATGTTCTTTCAGACATTCATTTACTCACAAATGCTTACTAAATACCTACTAAGTATCACTAGTATGTGTCTTAGATATTGAATAAGATTCTACAGCTTTCCTCAGTAAACATCAACTCTCGGTCAGCGTTCCTTGATATGCAGACGTGAATGAGGAAGGCGTGAATTGAGGTGTGAATTAAGAAAGTGTCACAGTCAGATTCTTATGAATAAGAAAAATATTGAGTACAGATTTTTTCTTAATTGTATTTTTCAACTTTTTACTATGGTCGATTTCAAATTAATAGAAAGTAGAAAGGATGATATAATGAACTCTCCTGTGCCCATTATCAGCTTCAGCAGTACCAACTCACAGCCAGTTTTGCTTCATCCAAATGCCCACCTGCTCTTCTCTCCCACATTATTTTGAAGCAAATCCTAGACATCATATCATTTTTTTTTTCATTTTATTTTTATTTTATTTTACTTTAAGTTCTGGGATACATGTGCTGAAAGTGCAGGTTTGTTACATAGGTATACGTGTGCTGTGGTGGTTTGCTGCACCTATCACCCGGTCATCTAGGTTTAAAGCTCCACATGCATTAGGTATTTGTCCTAAGGCTCTCCCTCCCCTTTCCCCCGATGACATCATATCGTTTTATCTGTAGATTTTACAGTAAGTATCTCTACAAGATAAAGCTTATTTCTCAACCTTGTTTATTTTGTTTATTAAGCAGTACAGATTTTTTTCTCTTCGCTTTTTTCAGTGTGGAATTCTGGGTAATTTTCTCTCTGATTTAGAATCCTTGATGACATTGAAGTTTATGAAGAGCAGATTTCATTCAAACTGGAAGAGCTGGTCACCATCTCCTCTTTTCTGAATTCCTTTGTGTTTAAGATGATCTGGGATGGAATCGTAGGTAAGATAAAAGGTGTCTTCTGTTGTTTGGTTGATGCTACACCCAGGGAGGCCAAAGAGTCTATAGCATCAACTGATTCTTAGCTTTATTGTCTATCCAAGTTAATAGAAAGTGCACATATATTCCCATAATTGGAAATTTTCTTTCTTCACTATCTGTGACCTCTTAAGATAGTGGTGTGGTTATAGAAGTCTTGCTCTCCCAGGCTCCCTTCAGGATTTGCATGTATGTGTCGAGGATTATTAATGATGATTAATTTTGCCCTGAATCTCCTGTTGATTCTTCCATTTGATTTCCATGAAGATAAAACATGTGCCAGTGCACACTTGAGATGAGAGTCCACCTCCCAAAGTGTCTCCAGTTGTTCAGGACAAAGCTCCTTATATTGAAAAGGCCTTTCGGATGACACACTTGTGGGAGGCAGCATGAGTGATTTTGTCTGAGAGGCACTCAGGCCCTGCAGACACTTAGCAGGTACCCAGGGTGCCTTTTAATTCCTTCGGGTCCACATATAATTCAGAGCGAGGGAGATCAAGGACTTGATGACAACTGCAGAAGACAAGAGCTGTCCTCCCCCTGCTCTCTGGCTCTGACTCCTCCTCTGACTTTCCTGTTTGTTTGTCCCACAGAGAACGCCAAGGGCGAGACCTTGGAGCTGTTCCAGTCTGTCCACGGGTGGCTGATGGTGCTGTACGAGCGGGACTGCCGGCGGCGCTTCGCCCCCGAGGACCACTGGCTGCGAAAGTGAGCTCCAGGGGTGAGGAGGGCTCCATGGAAGCCAGCCTGCTCCGGCACACTGCCCGAGCGCTCAGCAGTCTTGTTCTAGGGCAGAGAGGACTTTTTCCCTCTGTTTCATTTTGTCTGTTCATTTGTGTAAAGAGAGCTGCTGTCCCTATGAAGCACCTGTCAGGACACTTCTGTTGAGAGATGTTTACACCAAATATGATTAGAGTTAATTAATGGCGACAGAGCCAGATTATATTTAGCATACATTTCTCATCCAAACTAGGAAGAGGTCTTTTAGCTGAGCTGAGCAACGGAACATGAGAGTTAAAAGGCAGTTTTTATTAGCAGAATTACTAGGGTAAAAACTGCTTTTAGGTTTTTTGGAGGGTAATGGGGTGGGGGAAATCCTCCTATCACAACTGAACATAGGTGCATATCCACATTTTTATCAAGGAGCTCAAGCTTTATGGCAACTGCCGAAGCTGTGGCACTAGAGCAGGGACTGGCGAACTTTTTCTGTAAAGGGCCAGATGCCTTTAGGCTTTGTGGACCAAACAGTCTCTGTTGTAGCTACTCAACTCTGCTCTTGCAGCACAAAAGCCGCCGTAGGCTATACATGTATGAGTGAGTGTGGTCCTGTTCCCATCAGACTCTTGAAACAGGCAGCAGGCTGCATGTGGCCCACATGGTGTCGCTTCCCAGCCTCGCACTAGAGGATGATTTCCTTCTTTTGATTCTCCCAAACCCATGTCTTTCTTCTCAAGGGATCTCAAACCGAGCGTGCTCTTCCAAGAACTCGACAGGGACAGGAGACGGGCACAGTTGATCCTGCAGTACATCCCACATGTCATTCCTCACAAAAACGTGAGTTGCACTCAGAGCTGGGCCCCGATGTGTCTTTCTGTTCCCTCACGTGGTTCCTGCCTTTCCATCCTTGCTACAGCCATTGGAGGTGACTAAGTAGAATCATTCATTCAGCGCAAGGAAACAGTGGTTGCCGTTACTCTGTGGTGGGGTTACACCAAGTGCTGGGGTACACAGCTGGAGAAGACAGAGTGAACTGGCAATTCTGGTGGAGTGGCAGCCCAGGTGCGGGACCTGACCAGCTGGAGGGAGGGGAAGGGGTCAGGAAAGGGTCCCACAGGCAAAAGTGGACAGTGTTGAAAGACTGAGTGGGTTGAAAGGCTGAGTGAGAGAGGATGAGGTGCTGTTGGAGAGCCAAATGTGCAGTGTGGCTGGAGAGAATAGAAAGGATGGGGTCAAGAGAGGAAGCTGAGGAGGGTAGTAGGAGCTCGAGCAAGAGGACCTTAGAAACTGAGGCTGGGATCAGGGGCTTTATGCAAAGCCACCAGAGGGCTGGAAGCTGAGGAGGCACCTGGTCAGAGCCATACTTCAGGAAGGTCATCCTGGCTGCAGCGTGGAGGGCTGGCTAGGGGCTGGGGTGTTAAAGCAAGCTGGCCGGCACTAGGGTGGGCCCTGGGAGTCAAAAGATGACCAAGTCAAGATATTTTTAAGGAGGCCTCAGAGAATGTTCACATCCCGAGGAGAAAGAAAGGAAGAATTCAGGTGATGCTCAGGTGTCTGGCTTGGGTGCTTGGGGGGTGTTTTCCTGAGGTGGAAGCACAGGTAAAAGCAGGGCTGGAACATGGTGGTGAGTTCAGCATTGAGCAGGTAGGATGTGAGATGTCTGCAGCTCCTGGAAGCCACTGGACAGGGGGTCTGACATTCAGGAGTGAGGAGCCTATGTAGGGAGAGCACCCAAATGTTCTGACTGCCCCCCCATGGACTGGGTGAGGTGGTCAGGAAGTCAGACAGCGCCCAAATCTCCTGACTCCCACCATAGTCTGGGCGAGGTGGTCAGGAAGTCAGATGGAGTGAGAAGTCCAGGGCACTGAGGCAGAGCCCTGCAGGACCCGTCCCACAGAGGGCCAGCACAAGGAGGGAAGGAGGGAAACCAGGAGAGTGCCGCACACCCGGGGGATGAGAGAGACTTGGGGAGGGTTGGGATGTGGCAGGAGCATCCAGGAAATGAGGGTGGCAAGCATGGCTCACGTCCCTGATGAGTGGCAGGTGCTCTGGAAATGTCTGATGCTGTGACAACACTCTGCTCCTCTCAGAAGAGGCTTCTAGGAGTCTAGGTTGTGTCCTTTATTTTTCTCCTGTTCTATTTTCTTTTTCTTTTAATGAAGTAGACATATTTTTAGAAAAGAGCATAAATCACATTTTTGTAAATTGGATCTCATTTTTCAGAGGTATTTCATCCTCACTGCTGTCTTGATACTGTTCTGTCCTTGACTTTAATACTTATGGTTGCTATTCTTTCCCCTCAAGCAATGATGTGCAAACAATGTGGCTGTTTAAATTCTTACTGCACTTGGCAAACTCTGAGAAGTGAAGGGCCTTATGGCGATTACTTAATCAAATGTGCCCTCCTTGTGGGAGCACCTGCTCTGATGTCCCTGACCTTGCTTCCAATAGGAAATGCACAGCTTTGCAAAGCAGGCCGTTCTATGGCTTTACCTTTCCGAAAGATAGAACATTCTTCCTCATCATGAACTGTGCTTCTCAGTAACTTCTACCCTTTGGTCCTTGAACAACCCCTAAAAGTGGCTTCTCTTATCTTCTGTGATCTGTTGGCAGCTCCTGTTTGCCTCTGGGGCTGTGTTTTCCAAGTGTAGTATCAGCCACTCCACCTCGTCTTTGTTTGAAATAGGCTCCAACCTTCATCTCCTGGGCCTTATCTGGTTTGGTGGTGTCTGGTTTAAAATGCAGCCCCTCATCCTGGACCTGAGTGTCTATGAAATCAGCCTCTGACCGTAGCATTTCCATAACACATAGTCTAGACCCTCCACTCTGTTTCTCTGTGGTTCACATGTGCTATGGCCACTGGAGGTGCTGCACGATATTTTAGATTGCTGAGGGGAACACAGTGAGACACCACATGAACTGCTAGTTCAGAGTAGTTCGTGGTTTCAGCATGACATTGCACTACATTCTTTTTAATGATGATTGCAAAGCTGGCTTGTAAGAACGAAATAAAAGTATTTTATATTTCAAAGCAGGTGCATTTGTAAAATACAGTAACTGAGGTCTTAGGACATAAATATTTGGAAACTAATTACCTAGTAAACGGGACTGCTAGGGATTTCTTTTGGCCTAGGAGTACCATGAAAAAAGTTACTGCAATGATAGAGGTGCTGTGAATAAGAAAGTTTGGGAACCACTGAGATAAATTGGAATGACTTTTACGTCCAGGGTGTATGGTAATCCTCACGTTTTTTTTTTCTTTTGGGAATTTTGCTTAAATATGTCATCAAGGTTGTTTGTCCTTAGTTCATAAAATTTCCTCCCTTGGGAAAATGGGGCCCTCCTCATCTCCTGCCCCTTCCTGCTCCGTGATTGCAGGTCCTGGGGGAGTATCTAAGGTTTGGTGTGTTCAGAGTAGCCAGGCTGTCCTGTTGCCACTCCGCCCATCTCAAGCTTCAGGCTCCCCCTAATGGCATGTGTGCTGCCCTCTGCCATTGAAATATTCTTGCTGGAGCACACAGGAGGGTAACAGGCTCTCTCTGCTCTGTTACTGTTATACCATCTGCCCTAAATATTGACCCTCCCCCTTGTTCTTGATTTCACTATAATGCCTTTCTTATTTTCCTTAACATTTGTTAAAGCCTCAGCTCTGCCTGGCTCACGTGTACAGCACTTCATTTTCTGCACCCTCTTAACATTGTTTTTACCTATTTATGTGTGACTCATCCCCTGGCTGGGCCTTAAGGCCTCTCTGCCTTTTGCTTTTACCCAGAAGGCCTAAGCGGTGTGGGGTGGGCAGGGGCTGTGTAGTATGGGGGGCTGTGTGTGGGCTTTGGATTTCATTCCAGCCCCCTGCCCACCAACTGTGTAGCCTTGGATGAATAAGGTCTTCTTCATGTGTAGAATGGGGAGAATGAGCCGTACCCAGCTGTCCACTGTAGTCGCTGAGGTTGCCCAGCGCTTGCAGCCTGGATAAGCTTGCCTCAGACCTTCTTCCATGCCCCATAGAAATCCAGAGCCCTATCCAGGCTTTCTGTGGTCACTTCTTCTCTTTAGTTCTGTTTCTGTGTCTTCTGCTGTCTCCACCCCATGCTGGATTGACCCAGATGTAACTCGCCTTCCGCCTGTGTATCACCAAACAGCACCCCTTCAGGTGGCCATGCCAAAGATTTGGGGTCATAGGAAGTACTTGTGTCACAAACTACACGACTCCACATGACTAAAACACCTGTTCTCAAAAGTCCTACTGTTCCCCTGCCATAGAGAGGAGAGATAGTGGCACCCTTCATTCCTATCACCAGCCTCCCTCCCTGTGTCCCCAGTCTGTCCCCTCTCTTCTGCATGGCCCTGGAACCTCTCAGGGCTTTTGGTTCTACTCAGAGCACGTCAGTCCTGTCATGTCTAGACCTGTCAACCAGCTTCAGCGAGATGCTTCACTGAACAGTAGTTCTTCCACTCAGTACCGTCCCCTTTCTTCTTCTTCTTCTTTTTTTTTTTTTTAAAGACAGAATCTCACTCTGTCACCCAGACTGGAGCGCAGTGGCACGATCTCGGCACACCACAACCTCCGCCTCCCGGGTTCAAGCAATTCTCCTGCCTCTCAGCCTCCCAAGCAGCTGGGATTACAGCATGCGCTACTACGCCCGGCTAATTTTGTATTTTTAGTAGAGTTGAGGGTTTCTCCCTGTTGGTCAGGCTGGTCTCGAACTCCCGACCTCAGGTGATTCCCCCACCTCAGCCTCCCAAAGAGCTGGGATTACAGGCATAAGCCACCGCCCCCAGCTGTTACTGTTCTTATTTGTATTTAATAAAGCTCTTGACTTTGGGGGAGATTCCCATTTTTGTTTTGTTTTGTTTTGTTGGGTTTTTTTTGTTCTGAGACGGAGTCTCGCTCTATTGCCCAGGCTGGAGTGCAGTGGCGCAATCTCGGCTCACTGCAAGCTCCGCCTCCCAGGTTCACTCCATTCTCCTGCCTCAGCCTCCTGGGTAGCTGGGGTTGCAGGCATGCACCACCACGCCTGGCTAATTTTGTATTTTTAGTAGAGTTGGGATTTCTCCCTGTTGGTCAGGCTGGTCTTGAACTCCCGACCTCAGATGATCCACCCACCTCAGCCTCCCAAAGTGCTGGGATTACAGGTGTGAGCCACCATGCCTGGCTGCTACTATTCTTATGTTTAATAAAGCTCTTGACTTTGGGGGAGATACCCTTTTTTTTGTTTGTTTTTTTGTTTTTTGTGTTTTTTTTGAGATGGAGTCTCGCTCTGTCACCCAGGCTAGAGTGCAGCAGCACGATCTTGGCTCACTGCAATCTCTGCCTCCCGGGTTCACACCATTCTGCTGCCTCAGCCTCCCGAGTAGCTAGGGTTACAGGCATGCACCACCACGCCTGGCTAATTTTGTATTTTTAGTAGAGTTGGGGGTTTCTCCCTGTTGGTTAGGCTGGTCTTGAACTCCCGACATCAGGTGACCCGCCCGCCTGAGCCTCCCAAAGTGCTGGGATTACAGGCATGAGCCATCGCGCCCGGCCGAGATTACCATTTTTAGAAAAACAGCTGTGGTTGGATTTATGTATTCATTCAGCTGACTTTATTTAAATGGTATTAGGGTGCTGATTCTCAAGCCCAGGATGGGGCAAAGAGTCATGCTCTTCTAAAGAGGTTTAGCAGAATCTTACAAATAAGGAGAGAGGGTTCTTTTCAAGTAGTAATTGAGAAATATTACTTGTGGGACTGTGGTGAGCTTGAAGGCACATAGGAGGCAGATTGAAAGGTCAGGGAGCTTTATACTGTAGGGTCATTTTTAAATTCTCTGACTGTAGGAAAAATTTTCTTTGAATTGTTTTTGTTCTTAGGATTCATAATATTGATTTCCCTTAAAGCAGGCACAGCTAGATAAAGAAGTCTCTGTAACTTGTTCTGGCATCAAGTTTTTATAGTGGATTATTGACCGAATGAGGAGGATTTTCTTTTTTTTTTTTTCTTTTTCTTTTTCTTTTTTTTTTTTTTTTTGGAGACAGAGTCTCACTGTGTCCCCCAGGCTGGAGTGCAGTGGCATGATCTTGGCCCTCTGCAACCTCTGCCTCCCAGGTTCAAGCGATTCTCCTGCCTCAACCCCCCAAGTAACTGGGACTACAGGCGCATGCCACCATGCGTGGCTAATTTTCGTATTTTGTATTTAGTAGAGACAGGGTTTCACCGTGTTGGCCAGGGTGGTCTTGAACTCCTGACCTCAGGTAATCCGCCCACCCTGGCCTCCCAAAGTGCTGGGATTACAGGCGTGAGCCACCACACCCAGCCTTGAGGAGGATTTTCTCGTAGACCATTCCTAGCTGGACCCTAGCTGCAGGCAGACCACTCTTTCCGGAACGTTTTTTGCTTGATGTGTATTCAGCTATATTTCTAATTCCCACAACTGTTCCAGGGAATGCTCCTGTTCTCACAGGACACTCTAACCGGTAGCACATGTTAAGGCATCCCATTCTGCTTGCATCTCATCTAACTTCAGTTTCAGTCATTTTTGCAGGGTGTTTTTATGGAATCATCAGTTGCTGACCCTGTTTTCTGTTCATTTTAGAGAGTTCTCCTGTTTCGAACCATGGTTACCAAGGAGAAGGAGAAACTGGGGCTGGTGGAAACCAGCTCTGCCTCCCCGCATGTCACTCACATCACCATCCGTCGGTCCAGGATGCTGGAGGTGAGTGTGAAGCCTATGGAATCCTACCACAAGGAAGTGGGCCCTGCAACATGGAAGCTCTTTAGTGGACGATCTCTGGCTTTTTAACTGTTCCTGTTACTCCTTGATCTGAAATCAAGGCTCTGGGAGCAGGAAGGGGTCATTTGTCCTGTTGACTGCTCTGAACAGCTGCTTGATTAAACATGTCCTCAATGCTGGAGACCCAGCAGTGTCTTCCTTTACCCCATGAGAGTCACTGGGCTAGAACTTCCACCTCTTCCTGTCCCTTTGAAATGAGGACCAGAGCTGCCAGCCCCAGCGGCTGCACTAACACTCTCAGGTCTGTGCAAAATCCATTTGTCCCAGCAGGCACTTTGCCCAGACTCTCAACTGTGATTGTAGTAGAAGTGGAGTGGAGGTGTTACATTTACTGAGTTATGTAGAGAAATACATTTATCACAGAGCTGGAAGTTCTTTGTAGACAGAAACTTAGAAGATACCACTGAAGTGACCCACCTGAGCTAAACCCATTGTCTGGAGCTATCACTGTAGGGTGACTCCATGGAAATTAGAGATAGGTACCCGGTCCTCATGTGTCAGAAAATTGTCATAATACATTGGTTTTGTTGGCACAAGACCCTGACTCCAATCTGCTGGAACATGGTTGTCATAAACTTAACTACCTACGGTGTTTGATGTTGTCCATGCCACAGCCTCCCCCAGGCTTGAATAGTGCACAGCCTCCCCATACACGTTCATCCTGCCAGCAATAGAACTGGTGACTGAGCCACAGTCCCCATTCCCTGGAGAGGCTTGGCTTGATTTATTTGCCGTGTTTGCACTTTAGACCTTTTTATCACACTCCAGCTGCAGTTCCTCATGAGCCTATCCTGCAGTATAGGACAGTCACAGGATTCCCCTGACAGCATGTGGCCAGATAGCCACCCCAACCGGCAGATGGCTCCCGGCAGCAGCTCTTCCTCCTGACGTGTCTTCATTTTCTCCTGTGGTGCATCGCACCTTGCTTGTGTCACTCCTTACTGGAGAGCTTGTTTGAGTGCCGCCAGCCACTGGTGATCAATGCCAAGAGCTGCTAGAAAGGCAGCATGTGCTGAACAGTGGATGTTTCTGACATTCTTAAAGGTAGGCATAAGAAATTGAAGTGCCCACTGGGCCCTGCAGGCCACGTGAAGGAGTAAAGCTGGCTGAGTGGGTCTCATGGCAGGAGCATTCTGTTTGCATGCTAGACATGTAGAAATAATCTCCACTTCTGCTTTACCCTCCTGTTCTTCTTGAAACAGCCCCCTTGGTCTGTGTACCTCTACTTGAGAAAAACAGCCCCCATGAGTGAGTTGATAAATGGCAACTGACACCCAGCCTTAGTGTTGGGGAGCAGTGGGAAGCACATGCCTCCCCAGAAGAGGCCACTGCCACTCAGCTCCTCCAGACCCGCCATGTGGCGAGGTGGGCTCCATAATGCTCTGAGTTTTTAAGAGAAGGCCAAAATTCAGATCTTCCATGTTGTGAACTAATTGAACTCTGTAAAGTACCTAGAAAGTCAGATAACACCTGTCTTTCCACCAAATTCAACCTGTGGGCCACCCATTTGCAATCTCTGCTTTTGACTCAGAAAAAGCCCAATTGTGTGGTAGAAACTCCTTTTCCAGCACTTTCCTCAGCAGACCCAGATGCACCTCCCCTGTCTTTAGGAATCCGTAGCCCCACCACCCATCATGCCCACCCAGATGTGGCCAGCACCCACCCACGGGAAGAGTCTGGGGTAGTGTACGTTGCAGTATCTCCTGAGAGTGGCAGAATCCCCCGACTCCCTTCACAAATGTCGTTGCTTATTTTAAATTCACTTGACATCCCAATTACTCTGGCCCTACTTTTTAAAACACATCCCTCAGGGATGGCAAAAGAGATGTCTGTCCTTTTCCTCTTTACTTTCCATTGGAGAAGGGAAGAGGGTTGTTCATTGTTATCCCAGTTCTCGTAATCTGGTGGTTTGGTTATTAGAGTATGAGAGCCCAGGGGCCTTTGCTGGATTTGGACACAAGGGGGCGGCGGTAAGCTGATCTCAGACTCATGCTCTCCTGGGCTTCGTTTTCTTTTTTTATGGTTAGTATTGAGGGCTGTGCTTCCGTGTTAGGCTTCCAGATATTAAAGTCCTGTAGGAAGGCTCTCCTTCCCAGAGGGTGAGTTTGGACTGGAACTCTAGCATTCAGAACCAGAAGGATCCTCAAACATACTCTTATCCAGTCCTTTCCCCTGTCTCTGTCAAAGGCAGAACTGAGGCCAGAGAACTTCAAACAGTCAAGGTCACTTGGATATCAGTGACAGAGCTGGGCCTGGAAGCCAGGCATCCCTTTTCTAGCTCGGTATTCCCTGTGTCTGCACGTTGAGATGCAGTGAAGAAGAGGAACGCTGACTCACATTCACCTCCCAAGAGGCATGGATATAATCCTCGCACATCCACGCCAGTTCGCAGAAGGCAGGAAACGTATCACAAGAGGCGGTCCCCTCTAAACTTTTTAACAAAGAGGCTGATGTGGAGCCGGTCAAGCAAGACTGAGATTTGAATCCAGTAAATGCTCCTTGAGCTAGGCTATGTGCCACGTGCATTCACATGTACCATCCCATTTCAAACACATAACCACAAATGCATCTGCTAATCTGTGTGAAGGCTGGGGAGGCATAATTTTAAAGCAGGATGGAGGAACTCCTGCAGGCAGACAGGAACTTGTTGGAATTCTCCATCCGTCCTCATCTCGGTGCCAAGATAATTATCTTTTTTTTTTTTTTTTTTTTTTGAGACGGAGTCTTGCTTTGTCGCCGAGATTGGAATGCAGTGGCCGGATCTCGGCTCACTGCAAGCTCCGCCTCCCGGGTTTACACCATCCTCCTGCCTCAGCCTCCCGAGTAGCTGGGGCTACAGGCGCCCGCCACCTCGCCTGGCTAGTTTTTTTGTATTTTTTAGTAGAGACGGGGTTTCACCGTGTTAGCCAGGATGGTCTCGATCTCCTGACCTCGTGATGCGCCTGGCCCAAGATAATTATCTTAAATTTAGGCAGAATGGCTTAAATGCTGTTACAGCTGCCTAGTGACTTCCTGTTTCTCCCTTTTGTCATCTAACTTAATGATTCTCAAACTTTATGTACATAAAAAGTCCTTCTCAGGTTTGCCTCCACAAAACTGTGTTCCTGTTCCCACAGGTGACTTAGGGGTCTTGAGAGGTAATTTATTCCTTGCCCACTAACTTTGTGGGGCCTGACCCCTGAATAAGACTCAGGGGCACCACAGGATAGTCCTTTGGGGATCACTGAGTGAGCGTGGCAGGAAGGCAGCAAGGGTTCCCCAAAACAGGTCTTGCCGTACTGGCGTACTGCTCGTTTGCTTTGTGATGAGAGGACCAGACAGCAGCTGAGTGGATGCTATGGAGATGGTCTGTCTGACCTCTGCACAACGTGGGACAGGGTTCCAGTTGTAGCTGAGAGGGAGAAGTGTGGCGTGGCCTTCACAGGACAGCAGGGTTGATTGGTCACTTGTTCCGTCACAGCATCTGAAGATGTCAGTTTCGCCTGGTGATGGGGCCTCTCAGGTGGGGCCAACAGACTCTTCCCTGGGCCCTGTGCTATTCAGCACTGATTTTATAGTCACTGCTCTGATATAAAACCTCAGCACCCCAAGTACTAGGAATGCATTACATGATGGAACCAGAAGCCAGGAAGGCCTCAACAGATTAGAATCAAGAGACAAACTAAACAGATGATTTAGTAGGAGAACTCTGAAGTGGTGGTTCTGGGGCTGTGCATGTTGAGGTCTGGATAGAGAAGATGTGCTGAATGGCTGTGTCCTAAGAGAGCTGACCACCAGCCAGAAGTCCAGGCCCAGCACCACCCCCACGTCTTGGTCTCTGCTCCCTGCCTTGGTCCCTGCCATCCACCTGCTCTGCTGCCAATAGAAAGATCTGACAGAAAGTCAGCCCTGTTACTCTTTGCCTAAAACGTTCTGCGACTCCCATCACCCTCAGGATGCCCCCTAAATTCCTCAGCATGACTTGCAGGCTCTTCATGATTGGGAAGGCAGCAGGAGATGAGGGTTGATGGGTAAGTCTTTTCATTTTATAGTGTTCTGTAGGTTTGTTTTTTTTTTTTTTTTCTTTTTTTTTTTTTTTTTTTTTAACCATGAGCTAAAGGTACTCTTAGCATTGAGAAAGAGAGAAATGCATCTTGTCCCGGTTTCTTTCATCCTTTGTCTGATGGCCAGGAGCTTGTCATGACTCATTTTGTCTAATTTCCCCATCTTACTTCTCTGTCCCCTTGAGGTCAGTCTCCCCTTGCCAAGGAGCAGTACCATCACGTCCCCAAATGAATCTCTCCTTTTAATCAGCACTCATTCAAAACCAGGTGAGAATGGCTCCTGTCATGCACCCACGTGTCATAATTTGCACATTTGGTAATGATGCTGGGAGAGCTTCGCACAGAGGAGAGGGAGAACCGAATTGTGCAGAAGCCTCTGGGCTTCCTCTTGGGCTATAATTCTGCTCTTGGCAGGATGGCTACGAGCAGCTTCGGCAGCTCTCGCAGCACGCCATGAAGGGAGTCATCCGTGTGAAGTTTGTCAATGACCTCGGGGTGGACGAAGCAGGGATTGATCAAGACGGTGTTTTTAAGGAGTTCTTGGAAGAGATCATCAAGAGAGTGTTTGACCCGGCACTCAATCTGTTCAAGGTATTTAAGGGGAGGGACAACAGGGTTGACAGCAGCCAGATTCAAGACGCGAAGAGCTGAACTTGCTCCTTGCGAGGCACTTGACCTCTGCCTCTCCCTGTCTTTTTGCCTTGCAGACAACCAGTGGGGATGAGAGGCTGTACCCCTCACCCACATCCTACATCCACGAGAATTACCTGCAGCTCTTCGAGTTTGTGGGGAAGATGCTGGGGAAGGCTGTGTATGAGGTAGGAACGTTAAGAAACAGAGAAACGTAAAATAAAATGTTAGTGGTATCATGGGCTTCTTCATATACACATATGTGATCGGGCTTGGCCATGTAAACTGTCACTAGGGTACAAGCGAGGACAGGGGCAGGAACCAAGGTTTGTTGTACACCAGTGCTGGGCACTTTGCCTGTGCCATCTCATCTCATCCCATCGACAACCCTGTGACAGGGCTGCTGCTGTCCTGGCTATTTAAAGATGGGAGACCTGAAGCTTTGAGGAGTCACCTGTCCAGAGTCTCGTTGCTAGTTAAGTAGTAGAGGCGGAATTTGAACCCAGGCGGGCCCAAGTCCTAAGCCAGCCCTCTTCTTTCCTGAGGCGTGAGGAGTGGTGTGCAGAGCCAGATGGCCACACGGAGGCTGGGTCCCCATTGTAGGAGGGCAGCATTTTGTGGAGTTTGATAGTTTTAAAATCTTGTGCTGACCGGGCACAGTGGCTCAAGCCTATAATCCCAGCACTTTGGGAGGCCGAGACGGGTGGATCACGAGGTCAGGAGATTGAGACCATCCTGGCTAACACGGTGAAACCCCGTCTCTACTAAAAAATACAAAAAACTAGCCGGGCGAGGTGTCAGGCGCTTGTAGTCCCAGCTACTCGGGAGGCTGAGGCAGGAGAATGGCATAAACCTGGGAGGCAGAGCTTGCAGTGAGCTGAGATCCGGCCACTGCACTCCAGCCTGGGCGACAGAGCGAGACTCCGTCTCAAAAAAAAAAAAAATCTTGTGCTGTTTGAGTGAGTGCTTCCCAGCCATGGCAACAGGTCAGGACCAGCTGTTCCTAGTCAGCCATGTGACCATGTGCCTTCGAGTTCCTTTAGTTTTTAAGCCCCGTTCTCTCATCAGTAAAGTGGAGATAAGAAAAACCACATTCCTGGGTTGCCGTTGATGGTAAGTGAGGAGGGCCTCCCACAGTGCCCAGCAGCTGCTCACCCCAGGTGGATTGGAGCAGTCGTCCTCACCTTACTAAGAGGAAGTGAGTGTGGGTTTCCACTCTGTGGCCTCTTGGGGTCAGGGCGACGTCGTGGCCCACACAGCTCCTGCTCCCTGTCCATTGAAAGCCGTGGTGGGACCACCCTGAGTGGGAAGTCACCGCCTGTTCCTGGGAAGAGTCCTGCTTCCCAGGAGGAAGGAAAGCTGCAGCACAAGCTCAGCTAGTCTGTGTGGCCTTTGCAGCGGGCTCCAGAGCTGTAGGGACCTTTCCTGGGTCTCAGGCTCTGCTGAGCTTCTGGCCCAAGTACGGAGGAAGCGAGCCACTTGGGCAGCACTCTTCGCATACCCCAGGAACCTGGAGAAGCCAGATGCTTTCCAAACAGAAAGAGCCAGCAGCTGGGCCAAGCTGAGAGGGAGGTCTCAGGGCCAAACTCCTTTCACTCTCGAACAATCCATTGTTCTCTCTCTGTTTGCAGACAGCCTGTGTGCACGGGCCTCAGTCCCCGGCCATGATGGAATCAGGTGGCCCATCTGAGCCCCTGCCCAAACACCATCCAGTCTTCCTTGTGCCCTCCAGTGATTTGGGTCCTGGACCCATTCTCTGTGCCTCTGTTTCCTCATCTGCATAGTGGAGACAATTTCTCAGTTGATTGCCACTGAGAAAGTTAAAAATCCCATTAGGACTCACCCGAGCACATGGCATGTGTTTTCCTTTAAACACGTTGCTGTGATGACACTCAGAAGAGCCTGAGCCACCTGGAAAGCATGGCCTCCTGGCTTTCCTGAATGTCATCTCATTTCCCAGGCCTCGCCTCTGTGTCCTTTCCCTCCCTCACCTCCGACAGTAATTGCACTGACGAGAGAAGATGGGACCTGCTAGGCCCTCCGTGAGGAGTGGCATGGATTAACTCATTTACCCCTTACGGTCCTCTGACAGGCGTCGTCAAGTCCGAGTGACTGTCCCCTCTCAGCCTCTCCAGTCCACATGTCTCTTACCACCCTCCTGCCGCTACCCTGGCACAGTCTGTCAGCGTTTTCCCCTGGCAGCATGCCACAGCCGTCTGGCTGTGTCTCTGCCTCCTGTCCTCCTCTCGCCAGCCCATTCCCCGGATAAAAGTGTAGCTCTGTCCCGTCTCTGCTCAGAGCCCTCTGGACAGAATCCAGCCTGCAGTGAGGCTTATGGGCCCTGCCTGACCTGACCTTACGTCCTCTTTGGACGTAGCTTCCATTGCTTATGTGCCCTCCATCCCTGGAGCACTCCTGGGGCCTTGTACCAGTGCCTGGCTGGCTACTTTATGCCTCGCTTAGCTGGCTTTTCCTCCCGGAAGCTCCCTAACCCTGCCTTTGGGGGAGAGCTTCTCCTCTGTGCTCCTCAGGCCCCTGCCCATGCCATGGCTGCCCTGAGAGCTTGGGGGCCTGATACTGTGCCCGCTCCATCCTCTTACCTGAGAGGCTGGTGCTGCTCCCCACGGACAGGTGAGACAGCTGAGGGCCCTGGCCTGGCAGCAGCCCAGCTAGGATTTCATCTCTGAGCACTGTAGCTCCAAACCCTGTGTCCTGACCACTTGTGCTGTAATGTCCCCAGGAGGCACTCAGTTGTATTTGGTAGAGGATGGGGAGATACTGCTTTCCAGATTGGAAACTTAGGAGGGGCCTGGAAATGCCGATGGCACCCTCAGGCCATGTCTGCACCCTGAGCCACCCCGATCCAAACACTGCATCAGAATCCTGGCCGACCGACAGCTCTGCTTCTCTGCTCTCCCAGGGAATTGTGGTGGACGTGCCATTCGCATCCTTCTTCCTGAGCCAGCTGCTCGGGCACCACCACAGCGTCTTCTATAGCTCGGTGGATGAACTGCCTTCTCTGGACTCCGAGTTCTATAAAAACCTCACCTCCATCAAGGTGAGTGTGGAATGGTGGGTGAGCTAAGCCAAGCACTGGTGTGAACTCACAGCTTTGTAAAGTCCCAGAAGGAGATGGCCTGTCTCTTTTTGCTGTCACTGTAGCTGCTGCGGGCCCCCCACGTCCCTCTGTGGGCAGTCCCACTCAGGGCTGATCCTCACAACCTCCCGCCTCAAAGTCACCAATGACCTTCTTTGCGTCAAGCTGTTCAGCAGCCATGGGTGTTCACAGCACCAAAGTAGCACCTCAGGGGAGGATTAAACCTCTAAGCACATAGTGTTCCACGGCCCCAACACTTTCCCCTTCTCTGTCACGTTAGCGCTATGACGGGGACATCGCTGACCTGGGCCTGACACTGTCGTATGACGAGGACGTCATGGGTCAGGTAGGTCCGCCCTCTGGCTGAGTTCCTTTTCCACTGCCCCCATGGGTTCCTGAGACCTGCCGTTTTGTTTGTGTTTTCCTCAGAAAGAGCCCCAAGCTGAGGCTCTGTCTGGTCCCTCGTCCTCCCCACCCCTCGCCCATCCTCCTCCCATCTTGCTGGGAGAGAGGGCCCCCTCCTTTCCTTCCAGTTGACCTGGCCTTTGAAGCTTCCCGAGGAGACCCTGCTTTCTTATATCGCATTTTAGGGTAATTCCCCATTTGTAACATGGCTTTTCGTTACCATGGTGAGGATTAGCTGTTACAAATGGAGGATTATGTCTTAGAGATGGGGAAGATGCCACCCGAGAAGTGCCTCAAGCAGAAGCCTGTGCATGTTCATGGCTCGGCATGCAGAGCAGAGCAGGGAGCAGAGACCCTGGACTCAGGGCCGCAGCACGTCTCCTCCCACGTTTCCTTCTGGCTTTTCTCTGTAGCGGCCTCCACCCCCTCTGATTGTGTCCTGGTGGAGGTGCCTGCATGAGGCTCTGGGAGTGCATGTCCAAGGGCCGCTCGGCAGAAACGGCACCATGAGCTTCTTAACGCAGAGCCGACTTCTTAGACTCGTGCTTGGGCACCTCAGAGAGAACCCCCAGTCTCCCTGAGCCACGCTTTCCATATCCATTTGCCAGATGGAAGTCCTGGATGGGCCCAGTCTGTAAGCACCACTGGGAGCCCTGCATGGCCTGTCCTCCTGAAAGGCCCCTGGGGAGGCTGACATGTGGCATGTGAAGGCTCAGAGCAGCCTGTGAGGAGGAAACCAAAGTGGAGCTGAGTTAACCTCAAGCTTTGCTAACTCCTCGGACCCAGAACTCTTCTTTGAAGGAAGGAAAGAGTGCTGTCTCACAGGATCGTTCTCTACAGAATAGTTCACGGGCGGGGTGTTCCTGGAATCAGGAAACCTCAGGCTGGCTGATTCTTAAGGGCCCTTTCAGCTTTAAAGCCCACGGTGCCACCCGAGATGCTGACGGCAGTGGGACTGGGATCACTTGTTCCTTTCTGGATCTGTAGGGTTCTAGAATCTTCACAGAATTGCTATTAAAATTGGCTTCAAATGATATATCCTTTGATTTTTAGGTGATGCACAGGAAGTGTTCCTGAAGTTGAAAGAAGCAGTTGATTTTAGAGTTTAAAATAAATCGATAATCAGATGTTGAGGCTTCCTCCTAACATAATTTTCTCTCCCAACGTTAAAGATAATGAAACTTCTAACAAAAAAATTTAGCTCTAGTATGAGCAAAAGATGAAAATGCAAACTGCCTGTAGTGCCAGTGCCCACAGCCTGCCCGTGGTAGTGTGTTACCTGCGTCCTTTGAGACTCTTTCCAGGGTCTTTCCCGTTCCAGAAATGATGCTGTTCTGTGCATGTTGTTACATCAGTGGCCTTTTTCCACCTTTTTAGTAAATGTACATATTCATCATATTGTTTAGTACCTGCACAGTATTCCAGGGTATGGAGGTACCAGTGTTTGTTTAACCATCCTGCTCTGCTCCGAAATGCCAACACATTCCCCTCCATGACATCCCGAAGTCTTAATACAAATGTTTGAACAAGGATTGGGTGAGAAAAAAAACCTTTCATATCGATCATGCAGGGTCTGCTGGTTGATATTTCAGCCTTGACTTTTTATGAGAAAGGATGGTTCCCAAGCATGTGCCATCTTAATTCCATCATTATCATGGATGTTTGCACCGGGCCCTCTCATCTCCGGGAAGCTTTATTTCCTCATTAGAGTCCTCCCTAGTAATTACTCCCATCTTCTCCCCCAGCTTGTTTGCCATGAACTGATTCCTGGAGGGAAGACCATTCCTGTTACAAATGAAAATAAGTGAGTATAGCAATTAGATTTTTAAGGTCACCACTTGAAAAGATTTCATTCTGGCTCTCTGGGCTTATGTTGAGAATTTATTAAGATAGATTGAAGTAGAAAGAGGCCATAAATATCATAATGGAATTTACCGGTTACAGTTCATAGGCCAGAATTATATTAAATTCAGTTTGCAGCTGGGTGCAGTGGCTCACGCCTATAATCCCAGCACTTTGGGAGGCTGACGCGAGCAGATTACGAGGTCAAGAGTTCGAGACCAGCCTGATCAACATGGTTGAAACCCTGTCTCTACTAAAAATACAGAAATTATCTGGGTGTGGTGGCGCGTGCCTGTAATCCCAGCAACTCAGGAGGTTGAGGCAGTAGAATTGCTTGAACTCGGGAGGTGGAGATTGCGGTGAGCCAAGATCGCACTAGTGCACTCCAGCCTGGGCGACAGAGTGAGACTCTGTCTCAAAAAAATACATATATTGATTTGCAAAATAAGAATTGACCATTTATTTTTTGCAGTAGCACTTCTAAGGTCAGAGGCACCCAGGCCACAGTGTTCTTAGGAGTTTAATAACAGCCCTAGATGCAGACAGATGGATTCTGAGCCATTCAGCACGCTGTCCGGAACCCAGAGAGCACAGAGGTGGAAAGACTCCTTGGCGAGGAGGGGCAGATCGTTTTGGATGATAGCACGTGGCAGTTGTATAAAACAGTGTTCTCGAGAAGACAGTGGTGAATTCAAATGCCACAGACGGAGGTCCTTAGACATGAGAATTGGAGAGACTCTGAGGCCCAGCAACTGTCGTCACAGATAAAGGGCTCTGCAGAATCCATCATAAATGTCATCCCTTTTGGTCCCTAGAAGCAAAAACTCTCAGTGCACAGTCTCCACCCGGCGCTATTGTCACCTAATTTAAACAGCAGAGCCTGGCATGAGAAGCAGACATTGGCCCCTTTGTCAATTTATCAGTCTCCCGCGGCCAGGCTCAGGTGAGCTTTTGAACTGTTAATTGGAGCATCAGTCTCTTCAGTGACAAGTGAGGGCTCAGTCCCACCTGGTGAGTCATTTGAATCAGATACACATCACAGTCCAGTGTTCCCAAGCGTCGTGTTCCTCTCAGATCAGGTGGTTCGGTCAGTCTGCAAGCTTGGGAGTTTTGTATTTAGACTGTCAGAAGCATCAGGAGAACAGACCCTGTTTTCATAATGATTGAAATACACCAACCTTGCTCCTTGACCACAGGGCATTAGTTTGAAAACTTCGAAGGAACAAAGTGCAGGTTGGGAGGGTAGAGAGAGCCCAGCCAGGGCCAGAGAGAGCAAGGGTGAGTCCTGCCCCTGCCTGCCGTGTAACCCGTAGCCATTCCTTTAGGGGGAGTGCTCGTAGGGCAATGTATATAAAATACCTTCCTGGGTGTCAGGCTCAGAGGAGGGCTTAAATGACAGCAGTGATAGTTACCATCCTCAGATGGGTGACGTGTCACACGGATCCTGCCACCCCCTGGAGAGGCCACGCGTTGCCAGGTGTTGCAGCTTGAGGGTGACGGTAGGCAGTCACTTACTCTTCCCACATAGACACTGGCTGCTCGGTAGAGCGCCCAGAGGAGGTAGGTGGGGGCAGGCTGTGCTGGAGGGGAGAGTCCTGTCCTGCCGGGAAACCTCCTGTGTGGAAACTTGTTTCACAGATTTATAGCATAAAGCCTCAGGGCAGGGCAAGGATACTCAGTTCTGCATACTAACTCAAAAGGCCTGGCAGTGGCAGTTTCTCCCTCTTTAGGGGTGATACTTGATCTTGCACTTTATAAGTGTTGGATGTTTCCCATCCTCTCTTCTCTCCTACCTCCTTCTCTGCTTCCTTCCTTCTCACCCCCTTTCTTCTCCTCCCCCTTTCTCAGTAAAGTGGAGCAGTACTCGTCGACTGCTTCACAAAATACCTGGAAGGAGGAGCAGTGATAGGAAAATCATATTTGAATGTATTAATGTACAGGTTTGCTGCTGGAAAATTTTTTTTAATAGGAATATTTTTAAGATCACTAAAGCTTTAGCATTGTAAAACATTTATTTGGACTGTACTAATTTGGAATTGGTGAGAGTCGTACCTGGGCGGGGCTCAAGTTCTTTGCTAAGAAATCAGTGATGCAAGGCTGGGTACAGTGGCTCACACCTGTAATCCCAGCACTTTGGGAGGCCAAGGCAGGTGGAACACCTGAGGTCAGGAGTTGGAGACCAGCCTGGCCAACGTGGTGAAACTCTGTCTCCACTAAAAATACAAAACTCAGCTGAGCATGGTGGCGGTCACTGTAATGTCAGCTCAGGAGACTGAGGCAGGAAAATCACTTGAACCCAGGAGGCACAGGTTGCAGTGAGCCGAGATCGTGCCATTGCACTCCAGCCTGAGCGACAAGAATGAAACTCCGTCTCAAAAAAAAAGAAAAGGCCAGGCATGTTGGCTCATGCCTGTAATCCCAGCACTTTGGGAAGCTGAGGCGGGCAGATCACCTAAGGTCAGGAGTTCGAGACCAGTCTGGTTCGAGACCAGGTCCAACATGGTGAATCCCATCTCTACTAGAAATACAAAAAATTAACTGGGTGTGGTGGTGGGTGCCTGTAGTCCCAGCTACTTGGGAGGCTGAGGCAGGAGAATTGCTTGAACCCGGGAGGTGGAGGTTGCAGTGAGCTGAGATGGCACCACTGCACTTCAGCTTGGGCGACGGAATGAGACTCCGTCTCAAAAAATAAATAAAAAGAAAAAAGAAATTAACAATGCTAGCAAGCCTGTTGGAATGTATGTAACCTGTTGAGAGGATTCTGTGCTCTATGCAGTTGTAGTTGAGGGCACTGTGTTCACCAAAGCAGACCCAGAGACCCTCTGCTTGGAACCATTGTAAGTTGCTCTGACTTCCCATTTGAGTCCACTCCTGGCCCTGTGTGTTTAAAGCATCTGCAGGTTCGCCTTGCTGTAGCATTAGACTGTTGGTCCAGATTAGCAAGGTTTTGATTAAAGTTTTGACATGAAACAATTTTTTATTTTAAAACTTATTAGAGGACTGAATGGTATCTTACTTGATTTATGTCCAGAAGAATGAGATTAAATGAAAGTACCAGAAGCACCCTTTGTTCTAAGAAGGGCCCTCTTCTTACCTGGGGAATGTCTCCTTGTGATTACCGACACAGTGGGGACTTGAGGTGTGCCCTGTGGGTTTTGGGGCAGAGTGAATGATGCAGTGCCCTCGAAGGCTGGATGCGTTCACAGTGGCACATGGTGCGCAGTTCATGAGTGCTGTCATCATTGTCGCCATTGTCATTGTTCTGATGAAACACTCTGGTACTATTTGTGTTTTTTGTAAAATGGTTCAGAAAAGACTAGACTCATCTTTCAGCCCATTGGTGACAGCCTGCCCCGTCCTGTTAATTGTCATTGTTTTCTCTTCCTTGTTGGCAACAGAATTAGCTACATCCATCTGATGGCACATTTTCGAATGCACACTCAAATAAAAAACCAGACAGCCGCCCTCATTAGCGGATTCCGTTCCATTATCAAACCCGAGTGGATCCGAATGTTCTCAGCTCCTGAACTGCAGCGTCTCATCTCTGGCGACAATGCTGAGATTGATCTGGAAGATTTAAAGTAAGAGGCGGGTGGGGGGAGGGTGAAATTCCTAGGCCTCCCAGAAAGCCAGCTGCTCCCTCACTGTGTTCCTTTTAGAAGGCTATTTCAGGAGCCTGTCTCCAGATCTCCTCCTCCTCCCTGGACTGGCTGAACTGTTTTGGATTAAAAGCTTGACCCTTTGTTTACCTAGAGATTAAGTGGAAGCAGGCCTGAGGACTGGGGATTCTCTGAAGCTCTAGGAGACGGGGTCAGAGGATCTGGGATTGGCCTCTGCTTAGGAACAGCAGGGCCAGCTCTCAAATTCCCCACCCTTTTAGCTTCCCAGGGAGATGGAGTTATTGAGGCATGAACTTCTGGCTTTAAGAGAAGTTAGTAGTGTTCCCCACGCCTGCCAGAGTGGGCCGTGCCAGCTGTCTGCATGACCTGCCTGCCTGTCCGTAAGTGCCCACCCTAGCACGTTGCTGAGCTCAGGTCTGTATTGGTTTCAGGAAGCACACAGTCTACTACGGTGGTTTCCACGGAAGTCACAGAGTCATCATCTGGCTCTGGGATATTCTGGCCTCTGACTTCACGCCGGATGAGAGAGCTATGTTTCTGAAGGTATTTTATTTATTGCCTATGCATGCATGCATGTATTCTCATAAACCTGGAAGGCCAGGCCAGTTGATGTAATAATTTACGTTGGAGAAAATGAAATTATCAGGAGGACCTCAGATGGTTAGCACATCCTGTCCCACGGGCAGGCCTCCTGGTAAGCCAAGCAGTAACCAGAGAGGGGCTTGAGGGGCACGGCCGAGCCTCAGGCCCCCTGCACAGGTGGATGTACCTGTTGTGCTCGGCACTCTGTCCTCCCCTTTGCCCATGTTGACCTTGATAACATCTTTTTTGTTTATTTCCTTTCATTATAGAAGTAAATGACCCTCTGCTTGGAACCTTACCTTAGGAAAATACAGATAAGCAAAATTTTAAACAATTGCTGTTCCTCTAGCATAGAATTGTCAACTCTCTACACTCCTACTCACCGGAGACTATCTCTCTATACCCATTTTCTCAATAGCGTAAGACACACATATACACCCACAGTGTCCCAATGAAACACACACAATTGCTTAGGCTGATACCAAGATGTATTTTTGCAAATAAAGTGGCTGATGTTAACTGGTTCCCCTGTTATGGTGTCTGTAAAAGTTGTAAATGGTCAAAATATTCCCCTAATGCCACTGCATTGTTTTTTGTTACATCAGCAGCATGTAAGTATTTTCTAGGATGCTGGATGGCGCACATACTTCTCTGTGTATGTGTTATATATGTGTATATTTCTCTAAAAACAGGATCCTGTCATTTCCCCACCAGCCTTCCTCCTTGACAGAATATCAGTGAACATCTTGCCATGTTCTGGGGGTAAATTTAGTGCCTTGAAATGTTTTCTTTTGGAGGTTTGGGCTTGAACAATCTCATGTGGCCTCATCTGTTGAGGCAACCTGGACAGTGTCACTGGCAATTAAAATGACAGCTGGTTTCCTCTCTCCTGGGTGGTCATTCTAAGGAGAGTTTATTCCTTTTGAAGAGGCCCTCATTCAGTCCAGATAACACAGATGCCCCACGTCCCCACAGGTCCCCAGGGATTTGGGGCAGGCAGGCAGACTGAATTCCAGAAGTCGATTCTGGGAGAATCAGTTCCGTTTTCCCAGAAGGGCCTCATGGGCCAAGCAGTTTCTGCCGAGCTATAAAACGGCTCACCCTGGCCTCTCCTGCAGAGAGGAACCCAATGTCTCCTCACTGTGCAGGTGCCGCCCCACAAAACAGGTGTGTTTGTGTCTTCAGATAACCTGTCACCAAACCTACAGTTCCTTACCATGTGCCTGCCTTTTTGTGCAGCTGCAGACAGGCTCCAGAGCCAAGCAGAATAAATGTAACCCTTGCCCAGGGGTGGATGTGACCACGGCCACGCTTCTGTTAAATGTAAAGCAAGCAGATCATCCAGGGGTTTCCTGTGTCCTCCGTTCCTCCCCTCTCCCCGGAGCGGGAAAGCTTCCCTCCCTCCTTTGACCCACCTGAATTTGTAGCGGACAGACCTGAGCCGGCCTAAATTGGGATGTACAGATACTTATGTGTCTGTCCCCTCATTCTTACAACAGGACTAACCACAGCCCCGACACACAGCATCCGTAGAGTGAATGGATGAGGTTGCATTCAGGGAGTGCTCGGCACAGTGTGGAAACACAAAAATGCTTCCTGCATTGATGCTGCTATGGTTTTTTATAGATAACACATATTAGAATAGGAATAGATCTTGTTAATACTCTTTTTAAAACTTCTTTTGATGCCTGACACACATAAACTGTCTTTGGATGGTCTCAGGAATCTCACAGCCATTTATAACAAGACCCAAACCCTCAACTTGCCCCTGAGTTTTGGAGGACAGCTTGATGATGTAAGTGACAAGCCCCTGTATCCCCTAGAGAAGGGAGAACATTCTTGGCTATGGTTGAGTTAAAGTGAATGGTTTCTTGGGACACTTCTGTGCAAGTTTATCACTTACAGATTTCCAGGCTGGTCAGATGCCTCTCTCCTAGCATGAACTAGCACATTTAGGGGAATAACGCAGGGGCTGCCACTTGCAGAATGCTGGGAGTTCTCAGGGGGTAGCAGGGAAGTGTAGCTGGCTGCCCACAGGCCCCACTTGGGCTCCCAGCACTTCGGCCTGCTCTGCAGCCTCGTTGGCTCTGGGGCCTCATTTTTGTCAGTGTGCTGTGAGGTTATTAGTCTCTTGCAAAGGGTCCCCTGGGCCCCAGCACATAGAACACTCTGAAACTCAGCAGGCCTAGGGCACAGGTGCAGTCTCCTCTGCATGACTAAGGGGCCGACAGGATGCCAAGTGCAAGGCCAGCGAGTGGGGGTCTCCCTGGCTTCTTCTGTTCACGCCACGCGCAGCGGGTGCCACCAGCCTCCACCTCACCCTCACCGTCTCGTCACATAATCTCTCTGTGGGAGGGTGTCAGCCGCTTCTCTGTTCCTCTAACAATCCCACAGGAGACCTGCCTCCTGGGGACACCTCACCAGTGCCCTGGCTGGGCATTTGTGCTCTTCCTACTCTGCAGTCACACGTGCTTTCACAAGTGGCCAGTCGCATCTGTTGGGTATGGGTTTCATGTGTCTTAGTCCCTGAGAGCAGCACCCTTGAGAGAGATGTACGGCGTGTGCCAGTTTTTGGGCCAGATCCACCCTGCCACCCTATACGGCTAGCTAGACAGCAGTTACAGCACGGTAACAGACAGAGCAAATGCGTGCTGCACAGCTGCAAGGGCCTGTCCTGGAAGAGCAGGAGCCTGCCCCGTCCCTGCTGACCCTGCTTTGTGTTGCAGTTTGTGACCAGCTGCTCCAGGCCCCCACTCCTGGGATTCGCCTACCTCAAGCCTCCCTTCTCCATCCGCTGTGTGGAGGTGTCAGACGATCAGGTACCCCCCACGGGGTGGGTGGGGAAGAGCTGGCCTTGGGCAATGTTCCTTGACTTCCCTCTTGGTGGTTGTCTGCTGTTCCCACTGTGTGGGGCCCTTACCTAGTCCACATCTCAGCAAGGCAGGCAGCTGGACCCCTCAGAGCCAAGTGAAGAGGGCCCCACAGTTCTCACGGCAGGGGAACCAGCCAGCCCCAGAGAGACTACCCACGGACTCGGCCCTGTCTCGGCAGCCCCTTTCTCTTTCCTTCCTCAGGGAAGAGTACCTGGAGTGGGGGTGGGTACATGCTGTTTTTTTAGTGGCGTCTGGCCTCACCAGGGCTCCTGATCTGAGGCAGCATGGGAGAAGGTGAGTGGGCTCAGGAGGCGGACAGACGCAAGCTTGAATGCCACTCCTACCCCAGCAGACTGTGCACGTCTAGGCACGCTGCTTCATTTCCTCACTGGCCAAAGGAGAAGGAATGCCTTCAGGGTTACCAAGCTCTGTGTGTGCTGAGCCTGGCCCACTGTGAGTGCTCAAATGAGAGTCCTACTCCCCATAAAAACCCAGTGGCCGCCTCTGGGTGAAGCTGCCTCTCATGATGCAGTTTGAGCCCCTGATGCCACCTTGTACAGGGAGCTACACAGTCCTTGGCCTCCACGCTTAAGGGAAAGTTGGCCCAAGTCATGGTCTGCCACCGGCCACAGCACCGGTGAGGAGAGGAAGTGCACTCAGAAATGTTTGGGCACCTAACAGAGTTTTCACAGCATTCTACTCTTTGACAATTGGTTAACCAATAATTAGCTGTGAACTGGAAGGCCCCATTTCCAAAAGCTTACTTAATGCAGGAGTTCTCTGTGCAGGCCCCAGGTAGCAGGGGTTGCTTCTGTGTAAGCCAGTCGTCCTGAGTCTGGGGCTTGACCTCGGGTAGTGGTGCCAGGGCAGTGCCCTGCACTCTGCCCAGCATCCAGGGACTGGCTAGACTCCCTCCCTGGGCTCCCCAGCTTTGGCATCTGCCTGGGCTCCCAAACTAGGCCCTTCCCAATCTAAGGCCATGATGTGTGCCGTCAGGACACCGGGGACACCCTGGGCAGCGTCCTCCGGGGCTTCTTCACTATCCGCAAGCGGGAGCCAGGCGGCCGCCTGCCCACCTCCTCCACCTGCTTCAACCTGCTCAAGCTGCCCAACTACAGCAAGAAGAGCGTCCTCCGCGAGAAGCTGCGCTACGCCATCAGCATGAACACGGGCTTCGAACTCTCCTAGCTCCCGCCCTGGCCCTGCCTCCAGGGCTCCTGGGCTGCCAAGGACCTTCAGTTCCCAGAGGCAGTGTGGCCCCTGGGAATGTGACCAACATGCCAGGTGACGTTGGCCCCTAGACCCTCTCTATAGCCATGAGACTCCCTTGTGGCCTCAAGAACTTTAGACGCCCACAACAGCACTACACAGCATATCCAGGTGATGCCCAAGGCACAGGGCTGCAGAAAATAAACCTCCAGATTTCCACCGACACGGGTCCATTCTTCCTGGTGGTGGCAGAGGGGCTTCTTTTAGCTAGTTTGATCTTTCTGGGAGTCCGTCTTTCCTTAGCCCTCTCAGTGAGCTGTGTATGAACAAGTCCCAGGAATTCCAAGGGTCTCGAGTGGTTTTCGCAGCATGGGTCTGAGTGTACAAAGCCTACTGCGCGTGAGATCCTCTCCTTCCGTTTCTGAAATCTCTTACTCAGGTAAGGCCTCGCCAAGCCTCTATGCACCCAACAAAGTTTCTGCCTCCATGCCGTCCACAGCACCTCTTCCCAGACAACCAGGCCCATCTGCTGCCCAGGGAGGCGCGGGCGCCTGCTAGGGACGCTATGGAGCACCGTGAGTCCAAGGCGCTATTCCTGCCTTGAAGCCACGCACTCCACAGCACGGCCCTCCCACTTCCTGCGTCCTCAGCGGGCTGAGCTGCCAGGGAGCCTTGCCGGACCTGTTCCCGTCCTATGTATTCACATTGGCATCCTGGTTAGGGAGAAGAAAAGCATTGGCCCTTAGCAGCAGCCCAGTATCCAGAACGTGCTGGCTGTTACGCATAGCCTGCTTGTCCCGCGGAGGACAGCTGCCTTTGACCCTGCTTGTTTGCCTCGCTGGTTATCTAATGAGGAACAAACACGAACCTAAGGTACCCATCCCGTCTGGGCGGTGACTTCACTCCAGAGACTGCAAAATCCCAAGAAAATTGGGTCTTGCTGCCCATCCTTCCTCAGCACAGGGAACCCAGAAGCCCGTTGCACTGACAAAGGCTCACACCCTCTGGGTTTTTTGGGTTTTTTTTAACTTCATTTCTTTTCCAACCCATTGTGTTCCTCTGCCCTCATTATTTACCTTTGTTGTAAGAACTTTACTGTAGCTCCAGGGAACTGAGGCAGAGGCCCTGTTTGTGGTCCGTGTTGACAGCCACCCACCCTCTCCCACCTCATGCTCCTGCACCTGCACCACCAAGATTGATGCCAGATTTGAAGCCAGGAAGGCCCAGTCCCTCCTCTGCTCTCCTCAAAGCCACAAAACATTTTCCAACAAGAGCTGTCACGGTGGCAGCAAAGCAGGGGCCACTCGTCTTCACAGTCCTTCAGAGAGTTTCCGCTGCATCCTGGTGTCCCACCCAGGTCAGAGCCCCTGGGCTTCTGAAAAACAGTGTGTGCTCTACTTTGATGGAAACATGGCAAGGAATTTAAAGACAGGAATGTGTTAATATTATTTAAGGTGTGTTAGTAACCTCTGACTCTGTGGACTTGCCCTTTTCTTCAAACACTCCGTTCCTTTGAGGATTTCTTCTGAACGTGTGCACACACGCTGGGCAGGTTTGTGCATACATGCGGGGACCCCAGACTGTCAGCCTGCACAGGGAAGATGGATCCCATCCTGATTTTTATTACCTGAAGGTTGGAGCCAGTGAGGGACTGGGAGAGAGTGATTTATAAGCACCAATATCAACTTCATGTGGATTTTTGACGAGGAGGGGTAGTTTGTAATTTCATTTAATTCTTTTCAGCAGCTAGAAATATTGCACTATCTGAAACACTGAATCTCCTTTTGTAACTGGTGTTCACTGACACCTTGATGGCTCTTGATGGCTCTAAAAAGTTGTAGGATTTTTTGTTTTTCTAGCTAACTTATGGATTGAGATGTGATCAGACGCTTTATTAAATTTGTACTTCAGCATACGATGGCCACGTTCTGCATTTCATTCCGCCGTGTGCCTGGACCGTTCACGCTTGGTGTCTGGGCTTAGGGAGCATGTAGGCCCCCACAATGGAGCTAAGATGCGGAGGGGCGCAGAGCACATGTCCTTGCCTCCCCAGCCAGAGTTCAGGGTTGCTGACAGTCTGTCCTGTTTGCTTCCAATTGTGTTTCAAGAAGTAACACATTTCAGATGAGCACCCTCTGTGGGCCTGTCCCTCTCACCCACCACCCACTTCCCACAGGCAGCTCTCACTGTGGGTTGGGTGTATATCTTTGCAGTCCATGTTTTACACAGTAATACTCTTTTTTTTTTTTTAGATGGGGTTTTGCCATGCCACCCAGGCCAGTTTCGAACTCATGGGATCAAGTGATCCGCCCACCTCGGCCTCCCAAAGTGGTAGGATTACAGGCATGAGCCACCACGCCCAGCTAGTAGTAACTTTCAAAAGTGATAAATGTATGTTATACAAACCCAGATAAGTGTCTGGAGTGAAATTTTACAGCTGCTTCTCGGTGTGCCAGGCATTGTTCCCTTAGTGAGGGTTGCACTTGCTGTCTCCTCACAGGACACACAGCCCTTCTCACTGCATTCCCCAGCCACGTTTCCTCGGCAGAAAACCCTGCACCGAGAGCCCAGGTCAGACCTGCCAGGTGTTTGCCCCACCTTGGTGCTTCTGCCCTGACCCTCGGCAGCTCTGATGTCCCAGTGGCTTCTCGCTGCTCCCCTGGCCTGGGAAGCCCCTGAGGATCAGAGCACAAACTTGGCTTGTTAGGATCCAGTCAGGAAGAACCCTTGAGAGGCTTGTGGCCTCTGGAAGTCAGATGTCTCAACACACAAGAGGAATTCATGCACGCAGGCATCCTCACAAGGAGCATTCATGCAACTAGAAGAAAAAGCACTGTAACCGCCTGCCTCCCCAGAACACACAGTGCCAGCCTCCAGGGTGAGGCACACCCACCTAAAACTAAAGCTTCATTCTGTGACGTTCTGGCTTTGACGTGTAAGTTACCACTACAAAGAGAAGGGGTGTCTATAACCAGGAAAAATAAGTGGGTTTTTAAAATTATTTAAATGGAAATATAATTGTAATATGCTGACAGAACTTGCAAGTGCCTAAGAATAATTAGCTGCAACAGAGTTTGAGAAGCGCTGGCCTCCCCTGTGTTCTAACAGCAGCAGAGCCTGCTTAGCAGACACGGCACTGCTGAAAGCCATAGGGTCTGGACAACGGGGTTCTCGCCAAGCTTAGGCCTCAGGCTTATCTCCTAGAAACTTATCAAATTGACCAGGGTGGCCGGAGAACTGTGGAAGTGGTTCCTTCAGTGCTGTTTTCCAAGAAGCAGAGCGTGGGCTGTGGAATCTCAGAGACATGTGTGCAAACCCCAACCCTCCACTTCCTGCCCCACGTGGAGGACAGCCTCTCGTGTGTGTTCCTTATCTGGAACACAGGAATCTTGATGTCCCCTCCAGGGCGCGTGAGGATTAAATGCAGTTACATATAAAATGCACCCAGCGCAGTGCCTGGCACCAAATATGCATCCGTTAGTCTTCTTCCTACATTTCCTCACCTTTCATTTTAAGAAAACAGGGCTGCCCATGACCCTGGAGATCAGGCTTGGCTTAAGCTTCTAGAGTGGCTCCTGCTGCTGCGGATGATCCCAGCAGCGGGAGGAGATGCTGGATGGAGAGCAGTTCTCTGTTGCACTTAGGCAGGATCAGAGGAAAGTCCCATTCCCTTGTCCACACTGCCACCTCTGAGGAATCGTCCAAGTGGCACAGAACAGAAGCAAAGCGCCTTTCAGCCAGAAGGATCCAGCCCAGGCGTTTCCAGGCCCATGCGGCCCCCGGGCACCTCACTGTGCCCCCACACTGCACACACACTCACCTGGACTGTGATTCAGAAGAAGCTGCATGGCCAGGCACGGTGGCTCACGCCTGTAATCCAAACACTGTGGGAGGCCGAGGCAGGCAGATCCCCTGAGTTCAGGAGTTCCAGACCATCTTGGCCAATATGGTGAAACCCTGTCTCTACTAAAAATACAAAAATTACCTGGGTGTGGTGGTGCACACTTGTAGTCCCAGCTACTCAGGAGGCTGAGGCAGGAGAATTGCTTGAACCCAGGAGGCAAAGGCTGCAGTGAGCTGAGATCACACCACTGCACTCCAGCCTGGGTGAGAGAAGGAGACTCTGTCTCAAAAAAAAAAAAAAAAAAAAAAAAACTGTATAGCAGCCTAGGTGGCATTCATAGTTCTCAGCAGCCTCTGGAGCGTGGGGTCAGAATGGCATCCTTTGCTTCACGGCAGTCATCCGAACAGCTATGCTTGTTGAGAGCATGTGCTCCAGAGCCCCAGCTGAGTGCAGATCTTTCGAGGGCATTAGGGAGAGCAAGAGTCTCAGAGCATCCTGCCACTGGGTGCAAACCCCAGCTCTGCCGCCCACTTGCTGGAAGACCAGTGGAAAGTTTCCTGGCCCCTCAGAGCTGCAGTTTCCTCTTCCATGAAACGGGGATAGCAGCACCCACCATGCAGTCTTGCTGTGAACCACAGACAAATGGGCTGAAAAGCCCCAGTCTGTGCCATCTATGAGTCGTCAATGACTCATGGCTGTGATAACTGTCATTATTTTGTTCCAGGGATCAAATTGACATCCCTTCTGGAGTTGGTTTTTGAAACTCCTTGCAGGACGCTTTGGCTGATGTTAACAGGACATCCCGAGGAACCTCCGTTGGGCTTCACTCAGCCCCTGGTGTGCAGGCTCCCTGTGCGCCCACGCCCCAGCTATTCCTGAGCTTCCATTAGGCACCGGGGGGCTGCAGCTCCTCCACCCGGGGGGACCAGCAGTTGCAGTTCCGTCATGCTTTTCTTACCGCAACAGTCCAAGTGTTTTCTGAGCTGTAGGGAGACTCAAAGGCTTGGGCATACTGGGATGGGGTCTGTGTCAGATTATAGACCTTCCACCGAGAGAGCCAGCCTGCTGGAGCCCACCGGCAATGACAGAGAAACCTCTCTGAAGATGTTCCCTGCCTCCTTGACCTCAGAGAAGTCTGCAGAAGAAGCTGAAAGCGTTCACTCTGCTGCCAAAGGCTTCTGCTCCTTGGCTGTGCCGGGCCCTTAGTCTGCCTAGATGTATGTGCAGGGTTTGGGTGGGGGATTTTTTGGTTTTTGAGGCAGGTTGCTGTGTTGCCCGGGCTGGAGTGCAGTGCCGCAATCTCGGCTCACTACAACCTCTGCCTCCAAGGCTCAAGCAATCCTCCTACCTCAGCCTCCCAGGTAACTGGGACCACAGGTGTGCATCACCACAACCAGCTAGTTTATTTTGTATTTTTTGTAGAGACAGGGTTTTGCCATATTGTCCAGGCCGGTCTCAAACTCCTGGACTCAAGCAATCTACTTGCCTTGGTCTCCCAAAGTTCTGGGATTACAGGCATGAGCCACTCACTGCACCGGGCCGCTGTGTGCAGGGTTACCAGTCAGGCTGCCTTCTCCAAATGCCTCTAAATCTGGCTTTTATGGGGCCATGGCAGTGGCCATTGAGTAAAGGAAGACACTTGTCTGAATGGCACACGGTTGTTTAGAAACCTCAGTGTTCGGGAAACCCAGTGTCCTTGGCCTTCAGGCCATGGGCTTGTGAAAGGGAAGCTGCTGTGAAGTCATTCTGGCCCTTCCAGGACTGCTCTTCACACAGAATCCTCAACTAGCCTGCCTTATGCTGGGGAGGAACAAGTTATTTGACAAGAACATTGTAGCCAGAACTTGTGTGTTGTAGCCAGAACTGGTGCTGTTGCAAAGAGCAGAAGCTGGCAGGCCAGCTCAGAGCAAGAGCAGGTGGTGAGGAGGTATGAGAGCGGCTCTGAGACCCACGCGAGAAGTGCGGTGGGCAGGAGCTGAGGTGGTCCTCTCCTCCTCTTGGGCCACATGAGCCCTTCTCTGCATGTCTCTGACTCTAGCATCCCCATGGACTGCCTCTGAGGCCACCATCCTTGCAGCTATGCAGCCTTGCGCTCCTGGGGCCTCTAGCCAAACCACCACTGCTGGATCCCTCAGACCATGTTCCAGCCTGGCCCACCTGCCTGCGGCTGAGTGGCCTTCAGCTAGGGTCCCCTAGTGTGATCTCAGAGCTATTGAGAGGATTTGGTGACATAATCCAAGAAAAGTGGCTGGCACCTGAGTAAATGTTAATTATGACTATTATTATTTCTACTACACTTTTGAGACAAGACATAAGCCAGGAAATGGCAAACATGTTTAGCTTCCCAGGCCCATACCCACGGACTGCTGAAAGCACATGAAGACACAGTGCAGGAATCAATTAGTAATGTCTGCGAGGAGGAGGGAGCAATGACACGGGGACCAAATATTTCCCGTCCTTGAATAAGCATTTCTCCTTTTCACCCCCTTGCCCTATGAGATCATTTAGGATCTGTGAGCGTGTGGTGGCCCATGGCATGAAGAATCACCTCCTGCCACACTCGCTCTGGAAGCAGCCGTAGTGGGTGGAATGGTGTCCCCCCTGAACAATCTGTCCAAGTCCTCACCCGCAGAACCTGTGCATGGGACCTTATTTGGAAATAGGTGTTTGTAGTGTAACTAAGGTAAGGATCACAGGATGAGATCATCCTGGGTCAGGGTGCGCCCTCATTCAAGGACAAGTTCTTCTAAGAGAAGGAGGAACAGAAAGCCCTAGAGGGAAGGCCGTATGGGGCGGAGGCAGAGATGGGAGTGATACAGCCATAGCCAAGCACGAGGGGGCCACCAGAAGCCAGGAGAGGCGGGGCAGGCTTCTCCCCAGAGCCTCCAGAGGGAATGCTGCCTGTGGACACCGTGATTTCAGACTTCCGGCCCCAGAACGGTGGGATGAGAATACATTTCCGCTATTTTAAGCCACCCGGCTTGTGATGTGTTGCAGCAGCCACGGGAAACTAATATAGGAGCCAACGGAATTGTTTTAGAACAGCAATGAGAGTTACCTTCTGACCCGATACTCCACCCCGCCTGGCCCCAGGGCTAAGGAAGAAAGGGGAGACTGCATTTATTGGGCACCTATAATTTGCTGTCTGGGTGACAGACGGGATGTAGGAAAAACTAGCTCATATCCAGAGAGGGTACCATGAGGAGGGCTGGAGCAGGCCTCTCAGAGCAAGCCTAGCAGTGTACCCAAGACACATATAGATGATGGGCTACCCAAGATGTTAGCAGCATCCTAAGGGGTTGTCGGCCTCTGTCTTGGAGGGTGCTGGCTTAAGGGTTGAGCCTCCGACTGCAGGGTGTGTTTGGGAAGCAGCTGCCCACAGCTCTGGTCATTAAAGAAAGAAGAGAGCGAGCTGGTTCTTCTGGCCCCAGCAATAATGACAGAACGACCTGGAGTATGGTCCCTGCAGCCCTTCCCAGATACAGAGTTCTCATTCTCCAAACGTGGACACCTGGAGGGACACAGCCTTACATAGCCACCAGCAGGCCATGGACGGACATTGCCCAGCCCACGTTGCTGCCACAGGTGGACACTCAGAGCCAGAGAGAGGGAAGATGGGGTGCTGGTGGGAATGGGTGTGGACTGGAATGGTCTAGAGGTGTGGGGGCCTGAGACATCTTGTGAAGTGGGTGGGGGGCACGGCTCCTTCATGAGGCCGAAGGTGAGTAGGCCTCTGGGTGTTTCAGAAGAACGGCCCTGGCAGTGTGCAAGTACAGCTCCAGCAGGGACGCCAAATCAACTGTCAAAACCAAGCCACTGCCACCCCACAAAGCCAGAAAAAGCTTCTGCGTGACAACCTGGGGCGAGTCAGCCCTCAGCCTCTGCATCCCCCACCACAGACCAAGGCTCCCGGACCCCCCCAGCCCATGCACTCCACGTGGTCCCCTCTGTGTGCCTGGATACATCGGGATCCTTGGGTGTCACCGGGGATTCCTGCTCTGTCACACAGGGTAAGTTACTGGTAATTACTCAGCTGTGCGAGCTCCTGACCATCAGAGCCTGTAAACAGAAATGCGGGTGTTTTTCCCAGCAGACCCTGACCAGCCTCTGTTTTTCTCCGTAATGCTGGTCAGCCAGGCACAGCGATCTTGGCAACAGATTTTGCGAAATAAACTTGGTCAGTGGATCCCAGTCAACAAAATGTTTTTCCATCTGTTACCCACTTCCTCCTGCCTGTGAAGGGGCAGTGCTCTCTCCTCCTTACAGGTGAGGCTCTGAGAGGTGGAGTGACTTACCCAGGGACTCACAGCCAGGATATGAGGAACTGGGATGTAAGCCCAAGCCTTTGACCAGGAAGGTGACGTCACTCACCCACCTTCCCTGATCGTCAGAGGCCCGGACAGAAGCCTCCTGTCTCCCAGAGGAGCTAGTCCCACTGACTGTCCTGACCTGCTCCCATCCCACTAGGGACACTGTCCAGGGGAGGGAACGCACCCCACGAGGGGCTTGGTGTGAAGTCTGCTGGGTGGTTTTGTCACCATTGCAGATGGTGCCAGATGAGCCGGGCCCCGCGCAGGAAGCCAGACTGTCAGGGAGTTCAGATTCAGCCAACAAACAGACCCATAGGACCCACTGTGCCCCAGGCTGGGTGCTGAGTTACAGCTGTGCACACAGTGGACATGATCCCTGCCCCACAGAGCTCACTCTCTGGTGGGGAAAGAGTCATAACTAATTCAAGTAGGAGGTGTATGGCCACATCCTGTGCTCAGCGTCCCTGGCGTCTAGTGCCGTGCTATTCTGATGCCCACTCACGTGGGGAAAGCTGAGGTCAGGAGCTGGTCATTCCCATGCCCAAGGGTTAAGTGGCAGAGCCAGGACTCAAACGCTGGTCTGCCATACTCCAGAGCCCTCGCTCAGTGTGAGCAGGCAGAAGAGGGGTGGGAGAACCTTCTAGGCAAAGGGCTCAGCTTGAGCCAAGCCCCAGGGGCTGCCCTGTTCCTTATCTGGAGCCCGCTGCCTCCACTTCTTGTCCCACTTACCCTCACCGGGGATGCTGGAAACTGACAGACACATCCATTTTGCCAGTGAGTTCCCATAGGATTTTAAAGGACTTCTTCAGGACCTTAGAGCCCTGGTATCCCTGAGGCTGCAGAGCAACAGCTGCTCCCCAGGCACAGAGTTAAAAGGCAGAGCTGGATTTCAGGGTGTGCTGAGTAAAGGGCCGATCGGTCCTGCACTTTAGAAGCTCACTGGGTAGAGGGAGGCTACAGGAAGTTCAGGGACTCCACCACTTCCTTAGCTCATCATTTACGTCCCAACAGGCTGCAGCCTGTCTCCCTACCAGCTAAGGCAGAGACGCAAGCGGGACAGAATCAGCGCCCACTCCGAACATGGCTCCTTGGCTGCATCTGGGAACGGGTTCCATTAGGTGGTGTGTGGAGTGTCTCAAACATCTTAAGAGTGACGGTGAACGCACCAGTGCCTCTGCAGCATGGGCCAGAGTTCCTCTGTCTCCCCTCCTGGTTTGCTATCACAGGGGCCCCTGGTGAATAGTCTGGGTGTCTCATCCCAGCAGATGTTCAAACTCAAAAGCTGGGTGGCTAGAAACTGCCCGCCTGCACCAAACCACCATCAGAAGTGGTCTTGATCAGCCAGGGCAACAGAAGCCAGCTCTGCCTCACTTAGAAAAGAAATGTATTGGCGAATATTGAGGGCTGGAAGCCCAGGCCACAAGCAGAACGGGAGCCAGGGCAGTTCAGGGGACCTGGGCAGTAGAGCCTGAAGCCGGCTGTCTTCAGGATGCTGTGGGCGTGAATGAACCAGCTCTAGCCAGTAACCCATCCTCGCTCAGTGCACTCAGGGGTCTTTAGGGAAATTCAGAGAAAATTCAGGATTGAAGTAGACTGGGAAAGGCACTGATGTCATTCATTCTTTCATATTCATTTCAATAAATATTTGTGGGCACCTGCTGTGTGTGCAGCCTGTTCTAGGCACTGGGATTCAATCTCATTTTGTTGTTGGTTTTGAGACTGGGTCTCGTTCTGTTGCCCAAGCTAGCAACGTGGCATGATCTTGGCTCACTGCAAGGTCTGCCTCCTGGGCTCAGGTGATCCTCCCACCTCAGCCTCCCGAGTGGCTGGGACTACAGGTGCACACCACCATGCCTGGCTAATTTTTGTATTTTTTGTAAAGACAGAGTTTTGCAGTCTTGCTTAGGCTGGTGTCGAACTCCTGGGCTCAAGCAATCCTCCTGCCTCAGCCTCCCAAAGTGCTGGGATTCCAGGTGTGAGCCACCACACTCAGCTGGATTCAGTGTATTTTGAGAGACAGACACCAAAGGAGAAACCAATAAGATCATTTCTGGTGTGCTGAAAATGAGACAACCCCATGGAGATTGTATCTCATGGGAAGAAGTAAATCCTCAAAAAGAAACTGAAGCAGTTGGATGGTAGGTCCCCAAACAGCAAATATCCAAAGAGGCATCCCGCCCATTCTGGCCCCAGGGCAGGGATCAGGATTCAGATTCCAGAACTAGACTAGAATTCGAATCTAGCCTCGGCCACTTTCTCATCACGACCCGGGGCAAGTCACTTCATCTCTCCAAGCCTGCAAAATGGGGATGATCACTCTTCCCTGGTTGCTGAGACCAAACAAGGTCATACATGCAGTGCCGGCCATGCAGGGATCATTGAGTTCCATCCCAAGAACTCGATCACGTCCTGGGTGCGTGTGCGCACACACCCACACACGTACAGACACACGCACACACATGCATGCATGCACGGTGGGGCACCCAAGCCGATGCCCGCTCCCCGAGGCTGGGGCCTACGCCTCCCTGACCCTCTGGTGTATTCAATTATAGTTTTAGCCACATTCATTCCTCCCTCCTTCTAGGTAAGGTTTATTAAAATACCCAGTCACAGAAATAGCCCTGCTCCCTGACAGCAGCCAACCCACAGCAAAGCCACGCTTCCTTGAACCCTCCCCCAAACCCCAACACATGCCAAAACCCTGTAAGTCCTTGCGCAGACCCTCTTCCTGAGGCACCCCACGGTGCGCGAGCTCCCTTGTTGCAACGAGACAATAAATCTGACTTTGTTCGACTACAGGTGTGTTCCTGGTGGTGTTTGGCTGCAGGACACTTTAAACTGTAAACCCAAAAATGTCCCCTGTACAAAATGTTTGCAGCCACCTCAGGGGAGGGGAGCTGGACCTGGTTTGTCACACAACTGGGAACAGCACCCCAGGGAACAATGCAATCAAAAGGAGGTGGTTTCCGGAGCTGCAGTCCCTAGACTGGGGATGGAGTGGGGGTGCGGGATGTCACCATTTCTCACCGGCTTTAGTCTTAACTTTTCATGCTTTAATGTGAAATGTAATTATAGATTCTGAGTTATGGCAGTGAGCTCGTCAGGGCTAATTAATTAGTCAGATTTATAAGTATTTGGTTCTCAGAGATCAATGACCGTGATGTGTTGCCTGAGAGCTCTGAAAAATCCCCTTTCTGCTAGTTAGTTTCCTTGGGGAGTGGTGGGGTTGGGAGAGCTGCTTTTGTTTGGGGGGCTGGTTGAGAGGGACAGCCTGACCACTCTCAAGCAGTCTGGAGACCGTCGCTGCCTCTGAAGTCCCCACACCTTTGAGATCTGTGAGGGCTCTGCCCTAGGAATCCAGAAATGTCAAATAGAGGCCACTTGTCCCACTACCTCTCCCAGAGGCCATGGCAGACATTAGTAATGGATTCCCAAACCCCTCCCTGTTGAATCTGGACCCAGCACAGGCTGTCAGGCAATCACTTGGAATTAGCGTCTCTTTCCTACCCCTGGGATAAGTCCTTCCCTGCTCTCAGCAGAACAGAAGAGAAAGGAAACTGAATTTTGACACCAGAAGCTGGGATTTAGGTGGGTTTTGCCACTTGCTGACTGGCATACTGGGCTCATCACACTACCTATTGAGGTGCCACTTATCCAGGAAAAGTTACGGTGATAATCCAGGATGAAAATCTCTATGAGATCACAAACATGAAAGTTATTTGTCTACTCTCAACCCCTGTACAAGATAAAGATGCATCAACCAACAGAGGAGGAAGAGAGATGCCAACATCTGAACAGAGCGGGGAAAAGCTGGTGCAGTGATCCCCCCGGGGCAGCTCAGTAGGGGCAGGTTCCTTTTTCTTCCCTCCTCGGTTACCCTAGAATGGAAGCCAGGCTTCTACGTGCAGGCTGGACTCTGCACAGCCAGCTGCCTCCGACAGGGAACACGGTGCACATTCTCCAGGCTTCCAGACTTCAGGGGACGCTGATGGCTTTGGCTACTGGAAGGCACCCTCCCCACGTGAGGGGGCTGGAATGTGGCATGGAGTATCACCCTCCAAGGAGCTTCTCTCTTGTCTCCAGCCATCCCACAGGAGGTAGATGATTTATTTACAGGCAGAGAAACCACTTGTCGGTTTCTTTTCATTCATGTGTATCACACGGTAAGCCTTTGTCAAATCCAGCCCAAATTCATTGTAGAAAAATTAGAAAATCCAGACAAAATGAAAATGAACGTTAAAACCGCCCATCTTCCCACCACTGAGAGATACATATTAGTAACACATGCATTTTTCTATAGTGTATGTAAACACATGTATGTTTCTTTTTAGGATTTGGGTCATTCTATATGTAACATTTTGTAATTTGGGTTTCTTTTTTCACTTAATGATAGTGAACACTCTTTCATAGTAGTAAATATGTAGACACCATCATTTTCAGTGGCGTTATGGTATTTCTTACAGTCCCTTATGGTTAATATTTTACTTATTTAACTATCCAGCTCCCTATTGTTGGGCATTGGTTTCCAATTTTTCACTGCAATGAGCTGCACTTTTCTGCACTGGAAAAAACAAGAACAAAAACAAAAACCCTTGCAGTTTCACCCGTATGTCTATTTCCTGCACTGAAATAACAAAAACAAAAAAGCCAAAAAAACTTGTAACTCCACCACTGTGTCTATTTCCTTCAGAAAAATTCTCAGACACAGAATTGCAAGACCGTAAGGTACACACATCTCTAGGACTTCCACGCACATTGCCAAATTGCCCTCCCGAAAGTTCGTACCGATCTCCACTCCCCGAAACCGTGAGAGAGTCAACATTTCTCTCTCCCCGCTGAAGTCGGCAGGTGGAAAGCCATAGGCTCAGAACTCTTTCCAGCTGCTGGGATCCTGCAGCTGGACCCCTAAGGACCATAGAAATACAGTTCTCTCTCTTCCACTCCCCAGTCAAAGCACCTTGCGAGAGTTCCTGGCCAGGCCGGGGCAGAGTCCTGAGGCCACCTGGCATGCCCACTCACAGACCTTACCTCCTCCCTCTCCACGTGCACGCCTGGATGTCTTTTCTCAAGGCCTGATGCTCACACCTCGTGGCAGGGTAGCAAGCTTTTGAGTTATAGTGAACCTTATTTCCCTCTACAGCTCCCACGGAGTTAACAGATGTACGCACGTCTGAGGCAGTCATGCGGCAAGAGACTTTGGGCCCAATTCTTTCTGTTTTGACAGTGTGTAATCGAGGTGAAGCCATAAATTTTATAAACAAGAATAAACGACCCTTAGCAACATATGTCTGCTCGACCCTTCCAAGGTGATTGTAAATAAAGGCACCTGCTGACCAGTGAGGGCCATGGGCACTGCAGATGGCCAGTGATGAGGGCTGAAGGACCGGTGCCTTGGGAGCTCGCACTGGGAGGCATTTCGGCGGTGAGGGGCAGGGGGAAGAGGTCACCTAGCTCCCTGCCCCAGTCCTGAGTCAGTTGGACACCTTCACGCCACTTATGCACTCCATTCTCCAGGGTGCCTTTGCCCCGTGCCGCCTTGAATTGGCACTTGCTTCTCATTCTTCCTCAGAGAGAGCACTTGTAGCTGTGGCAACTAGGTTCCTCCTGAGGGTTTGTTTTTGAGACAGGGTCTCACTTTGTTGCCTGGTCTGGAGTGTAGCGGCACGATCATAGCTCACTCGACCTTGAGCTCCTGGGCTAAAGCGATCCTTTCACCTCAGTCTCGAGTAGCTGGAACTACAGGTGCTCACATCAATCCTGGGCTTTTTGTTTTGTTTTGTTTTTTAAGAAACAGGGTCTCTGGCCAGGCGCGGTGGCTCACGTCTGTAATCCCAGCACTTTGGGAGGCCAAGGCGGGCGGATCACGAGGTCAGGAGATCAAGACCATCCTGGCAAATACGGTGAAACCCCGTCTCTACTAAAAATACAAAAGATTAGCCAGGCGTGGTGGCAGGCGCCTGTAGTCCCAGCTATTCGGGAGGCTGAGGCAGGAGAATGGTGTGAACCCGGGAGGTGGAGCTTGCAGTGAGCCAAGACAATGCCACTGCACTCCAGCCTGGGCGACAGAGCGAGACTCCATCAAAAAAAAAAAAAAAAAAAAAAAAAAAAAAGGGCCCAACAAGGTGCCCAAGCCGAACCCAAAACCCCGGCCCCAAACCATCCCCCCGCTTTGGTCTCTCGACATGTCAGGATTACAGGCAAGAGCCACCATGCCCAGCCCCTCCTAGATTTTTGGTAGTCCCTTCTCTTCCCCCGAGAAGAAGCCCTGCCCAACTGAATGCCAAGCAAAACCCCAACGCCAAACGGGCCAACGGGGCCAACCCAAGGGGAACCCAAAAACAAGGGCCCTGGCCTGGCCTTGCCCCCGCCCAAAAGGAACAAGCCGGAAAAAAGCAAAACCGAAGTCAAAACCAAAGTGGAACCCCTCCCCCCCGCGTGACACCAGCCAAGGTGCCGTCTCCCTGTGCCTCGGTTTCTGAGTCTATGACGCAAAGGTACTAATGTCCACTTGGTGGGGCTGTTGTGGGGAATACATGCCAAGCGTGCAAGGAAGGTGCTCTCCAAGGTTAGCTGTGCTGAGATGGTTTCAAAAGCTCTGGTGATAAGGAGAGCTCAGTAAGTCTCAGCTATTGATAATGATATCATTATAATCAGCATCACCCCTGTGGACACTGTGTGACTTTGAGCAAGTGATGTGACTTTGAGCAAGTGACTTCACCCTCTGTGCCCCTGTTACCTCACCTGTGAAATGGGGAGGATAACTGTACGTACCTTGTAGGGTTCTGAGAACTAGAAAGACATGAGCACCTGGCATTGTGGTACAATTGAGCATAGAGCTAGGTGTTGAGGAAATGCCTGTCATGGTGCTTGGAGGCACAGAGCCCTGATTTAAAGCCTGGTTCTGCCTCCTGGAGCTGTCTGACCTTGAGAAACTCCTATCTCCTCTCTGGACCTCAGTTTCCTCATCTGTAAGTTGGGGGTGATAATATTAAGAGTTCCACCTTCACGGGCTCTTGAGATAATTAAATGAACTATTGAATGTAAGGTTCTTAGCAAGATGCCTGGACGTAATCAGTGCTCTATGTGTGGTCCTTACTAAGATTTATTATTAAGTTCTCCTCTCTGCTGGGCGCAGTGGCTCACACCCATAATCTCAGCACTTTGGGAGGCCAAGGCAGGTGGATCACTTGAGGCCAGGAATCTGAGACCAGCCTGGCCAACATGGCAAAACCCGTCTCTACTAAAAATACAAAAAAAATTAGCCAGGCATCGTGGTGCACGCCTATAATCCCAGCTACTCAGGAGGCTGAGGCAGGAGGATCACTTGAACCCAGGAGATGGAGGTTGCAGTGAGCTGAGATCACGCCACTACACTCCAGCCTGGGTGACAGGGTAAGACTTGGTCTCAAAAAAAAAAAAAAAAAAAAAAAATCCGGGCACTGAGGCTCACACCTGTAATCCCAGCACTTTGGGAGGCCGAGGCGGGCAGATCACCTGAGGTCGGGAATTTGAGGCCAGCCTGGCCAACATGGTGAAACCCCATCTCTACTAACGATACAAAAAATCAGCTGGGGGTGGTGGCATGCACCTGTAATCCCAGCTACTCAGCGGCTGAGGCAGGAGAACCACTTGAACCCGGGAGGCAGAGGTTGTAGTGAGCCATTGCACTCCATGCCTGGGTGACAGGGCGAGACTCCATCTCAAAAAAAAAAAAAAAGTTCTCCTCTCCAGGCCTCAGTTTCCTCATTTATAAAATGAGAGCAATGATGTCTGAGACTGCGCTCAGCTCTCATTGTTCTGCAAGTCACTCTCCTTTTCACTTCTGCCCTGTTTGCTGGAGCCACATCCCTGCTTCTCATCTGATTGTGCCTGGCCACCTCTGGAGGCCACCTGTCTCCCCCACCCTCTCGGCAAGCCTGAGGGACCAGAGGCGCTGCCAGGCTGTCCTCAGCATCACCTGGGGATGAGCTATTAGAACGTGCTTTCGAAAGGGTCAAATATGACTGAACAACAATAGCTACTTTTTTGGAGCTGCTATCATGTCTGGGGCCTGTGGGCTTATTTCTGAACTCTTGGAAATTGGTATTATTATCGCATTATAAGATAAAGAGGCTTTGAGTGGTTCAACCATTTGCTTAAGGAGATGCTGGAAGTGACAAAGATGGAATCTGAATTCAAATAGTAATAATAGCAAACAACCGTAATAACAGGAGTTAACATTTGCCAGGGGGTGATATTACTCTTTTAAGTATTACCTCATTAAACAATCCCAGTGACCCACAGGGTGGATGTTACGATTCCCATTCTACAGATGGAGGAGCAAGACCGAGAGAGATGGAATGACTTGGCCAGTCACCAAGGCAGGAGGTGACAGAGCTGGCCTTGAACCTGAGCCTGCCTGGGACCAATGCCCAAGCCAGCTGTTTGACAGTCCTTCCCCACACCCCACAACCCTACAAGCATCAAAGGTCACCCGGCAGCCTCTCCCAGCCAGCCCCGAGTGCACCTTCTCACACTTCCAGGCTGGGGCTATCTGACCCTGAAACAGGCTGCTGAAGGTGGCCTTGGGAATCCCAGCTTAGCTCCCAAAGAGGGTTGCATGGGTTCCCTTAGAAAATGGATTCTTACCAGGAGGTTCCTTGGACTTCCTACGACTGGATGCAAATTTGTGAATGTGTGTGTGTGCATTCCAAAGGTGACAAACCACAGCTTGAGAAGTTTCTGATTCTGTGGAATGGGAGAACACGAGGGACGTCCCCAAAGTTTCTAGGTCTCCGCAACCTGCCTGTCCCTGCCTCTGTGGGACTTTAGCACCATCTTCCAGGAGGACTCACAGAGAAGAAAAGCAATAGGCCAAGGCAAGTTCAAACTGTGCCACCCTCCCCTAGCTGGACTGACTGCAAAGACGCATTTATTCCAGCTTGTGTCGGTATTGCCAGATTCCCAGGCCCCGCCAGAGGGGAGGCATGAGCCACAAATCCTTCCAGGCACTGATTTATGTAGCATTCACGCGGAATTCATTATACAAAGAATTTTATTCAATTAAACTTGAAATGCATCTGGATTCTTAAAGGTTCAGTAGTGATCACTGGGACAGGGCAATCATAAAACTGAATGGGCTGTCGGAAGGTGTCGAGGCAGCGGCAAGGGTGACATTGCCGCTGACGGGGACTTCCGAACCAGGGACGTTTGTCATTGGGATGTGTTACAAGTTCGGGCTGTGGAAATTACTCAGTGAAAAATGCACATTAACAATAGCCATGAAATATCAGTTAAGGGAAACTAGGTTGAGAAATGAAGACAGCAGGATCTATCAGAGCCTGGCATTGTTCACCGCAGCCCAGGTAGTGATTAAAACGACTGTCAAGCAGCAGTGGGTGGGAGCCGAGGAGCACGGGGCCGTGAGTGACGAGGCCGCATCCGGGGACCACATCTTGGTACTGACTCCCTAGGACAACTCGGTTCCCCACCTAATGCCTCCTTCCAGGGCTGCTATGGGGTTCAAATGAGATAATGTCTGTGGAACACTTGGCTCAGGGCACTGCATGTAGCAAGCCCTTCCACAGTGCGGGCTGGTGTCACTGTTACTGCGGGCTTCTCTCCGAGGGAACAGCCAACTGCCAGCTCGTCTCTGGAAATGACACTAAATACCCCATTCCAGGGAGCCTGACCTGGAGGAGGGGGAGGCATTTTCAAGGGTGCAAAATGTAAGGAAGTGCCCACAATCCACAAACTCAGTGATCGAGTAATATTTGTGTGCAGTATTTTCCAAAACGAAATTATGAAAAAATCTATGATAAGCAAGGAATCACGGCTTTAAATAAAAGCAGGCTGCCGTGTGTTTCAAAACCCATGTTTCCGTGCAATGGGATGGATTGTTTCTGAGAGTTGGCAATGGTGTGCAAACACTGGCAGCGTGGGCTTCACAGTCATGTTTCTTGATTGTAGGGCTTTTATTAACTTTTCCCACCTGGTTCAAAATATGCGAGGATATTTGCTCAGTGTACAGATGGGTACGCGTCTTTCCTTTTGCTTTGGGCTCTTGATAGAGCTTTTGAAAGGCGCTGCAGAAGAGCAAATGTTTTAAATACCCCATCCTCCCAGCCCCCAAAGCAAGCTTTCTCCATTTTTCCCAGGTTGGTGGCACATGAGAGAAACATCTGCTGAGTGGTGGTGTCTGCCCTGCACCCGGGTGGTTTCTCAGAGAAGTGTTTGCTGGTGAACCAGGAGACAGATACAGAGGCAGGGGTCTGAGAATGCGACTGTTAACATCCGGCCTGTGACAGCCAGTCCTGGAACGACAGGACTTAGCAACAGGCAAACGGCCTTGTTTCAAAGACTGTCGCTTTAGGATGTTGTATTTACTCAAAGAGCTTTCCTTATCCTTTGGAGGCTGTGCTTCCCTATGGCTAGGCATGCAGGGCTGCTGTGTTATTATATATATGTATAGCATATATATTCCCCCACACTTTGATGGTGATGGGTGGCTCAGAGGTAACTAAACTTCCAAATATATATATATATATACACACATATTCCAGGAAGATTTTGAGGTGTAGACAGAATTGAGTGTTTCGCTGCAAGCTCTTTGAACACACTCCCTGACCGAGCCTTAGTGATTGCGTGGTTAACCACCATTCACTTCTGAACACTCAAGCCTTTCCTGTTTTCAGGGTTTTGTTTTTTTTTTTTTTTTGAGACAGAGTCTCGCTCT
>NW_012105919.1:123514-130638 GCF_000951045.1 Mandrillus leucophaeus
TGCAGTCTTCAGGTTCTTGGGGCTGCCTCTTCTGCCCTTCATAAATATCGCCTTTCCCAAGGACACTGCTGGCACTGGCAAGTGTCGTTTCATAGCAGGAGGGAGGAGCGGTGACAACTGAAATAAATACAGCCGTGCATGGATCTCAGAGGCGTAAGCCAGCCAAGTGCAACATCGGAGAAATCAGTCTGGTGGATGTCAGCGTCGCTGGAAACTGACAACCTCATTTTCTTAAGCTGAAGACGCTGCACCGCAGACCCTCGACTCAGTCCAACTGGACAGGGAATGTTCACCTTCAAGTGGTAGTGTTGTTCTCAGCAGGGTCTCCACCCCTTTCAGAGGGGGTCCTCTAAGCTGCACCCCCACCACACACACTTCAATCTAAGCCAGGAGTTTCTGAGCCTCGCCTGTCAATCTGCAGCTATCCTTCCCCCACACTTTGGCGGTGATGGGTGGCTCAGAGGTAACTAAACTTCCAAATCCTGTCCGCCTTCCCCGTTACAAATGTGACATTTAAAGCCCCTTTGGCACAGGTAAATCACAATTACATTTTCAAGGGCCTCTGGTCCCATTCCAAATCTCTGAACAATCTGAGCTGGCAGTGGGAGGGCACACACACACACACACACACACACACACACACACACACACACGGCTCCAGCCTTTCTCACTTTTATTCTTTTTCCGCACAGCTCCTTCTCACTGCAGCAATCACTTTACCTGTCTTTCCTGCAATGCCAATTCATTCCCACATCCCTCCAAGACCCAGGAGAGCTTGGGGAAGCAGGGTCAGGGACAGAATCCCCAAAGGGTCACAGTCCCTTGAGGAAGGTGGCAGGAGGTGTGGAGCAAAGCAGAGCTGGGACGAAAGGCTGCTTTCAGTCTCTCTGGGTGAGCTCTTCAGGAACCAGGACCCCAGAAGGGCAAGCTCCTCTCTCCATGACCATTGCCATGGAGGGATCCTCCAAGCTCCCACTTTCTGTGATTTCAGCGTGCCTCAGACTCGGCTGATGGGTCATTTTTCTTGTATATTTTCTCTTGATTCCCCTCCTTCATGGCTGCATATCTGGCTAGTGTGAAGAGATAGTCACTGAGTCTGGAGGGGCAGAGAGAGAGAAGCAAACAGAGTGGTTTGAAATGAGAGATCAATGCTAACTGGGTCTTCCCATATCTGCCTACAAGGAGGAGATATAAATGACGCGCTCTGGGCACACTGTGCAGGGAGGGCGGGGGCCCACCACCTTGCACCTGATGGATGGCATGCGAGGCCAGCTGCTGTGAATGCCAAGGACTCTACTCCAATGTCAAGGCTGGGGCCATTCCTGCAGGATGAGGCTATTGCCCCAGCCCTACCCCAGAGGGCAGATGACTTTGGACTCCTCTCTGAGCTGGTTTCTGCACTTTTGAGTGATCAGGGCTCATGTGCGTGATCAGTTTGGGTGTTTCCCAAACTACAGTGTGCACAGGCATCACCGCGGGATCTAAGCAACGTGCAGATTCTGATTCGGGAGGGCTGGGCCAGGCCCGGGACTCTGTAGGTCTAGTTCCCATCCTGGGTGATGGTGACACTGCTGGACTAGGCCCTACTGACATTCTGGATCATTCTCTGTGTTCGGGGCTGTCCTGTGCATCCTGTGCAATGTAGGATGCTGACAGCACCTTTGGTCCCCATCCGCCAGATGCCAGTGGCACCCCTGAACCCAGTGTGACAACCGGTAATGCCTCCAAACATTGCCAAAGGTACCAGGTGAGCAGCACAGGCTGGGGCACTCTAGAGACCAGAGCCCAGTCCCTTTCCCGCCTCCTCCTTTGAGCCAACAGCAATGGGCCATCTGTGCATGAGGCCTTCTGCAGGGGCAGCAATGCAGGGAACTAGAGGACAACGCCACGGGCCCCACAAGGCACTTATGCTGTCAGCTCTTCTGCCTCCTGCTGTCCGCATCTTTTGCTGTTTCATTCCCAGCACTGGGCACCACGTTCCTCCCTCTCTCTCTGCTCCAGTCTTGCCCTCAGAGGCCAGCTCCACACCACGTCCTCCTGAGCCCTCCCCTGACTCAGGCGCCCTGAGCCCCACAGCTGGCTCTCAGGGACAGCGAAGGGGAGGTGGTTCGGGGTACTTTACCTCTGGGCCGCGTGCCCCTGGAGGGCAGCAGCGTACCTGTTGCTTGTTGGCTCTGTGAAGCCTCACTGAAGAGATGAAATGGCCTGTCCCGTGCAATGCTATGGGACCGCAAAGGTCCCCCCAGGGTTGCTGCTTTGAAGGTGAAATAGACCTGCTCCTCACTCCCGGTGAAACCCCACTCCCAGAAGGAAAGGGGCTGCTCAGGACCTGTCAAAGCCAGGCCATGTCCGTGGGAGGAGTGGCCAGTCAGGGGCCTGAGGTCACTTTCTAGACACCCAGGACAGCTCCTGGGGTGCAGACCCACTCCCCCAGCTCTCTACCTGCCCCCAGGCTCTGGCCTTGCTCACACTGGTGCCACAGGAGCCAGGGCTGGGGCAGGAACCAGCAGAGCAGGCGTTGGGCCAGGTGTGGCTCCAGCCTCATGGGCCAGCAGCAAGGCAGAGGAAGCCCTCCCTGGGCTAGCCTGGCTCACTGGGGCCTGCACGGGGGGCCCCTGAGCTCAGCTTGGCCCGGCTCTCTTTTGTTGGTTCACACTGCCCCAGGCCCTCTCGGGGAGAGGAAACTGGCTGAGAGAGGGCCTGAAGCCTGGCTCCCTGGTCGGTCACCACCGAGAGGCCTTCCCTGAGCACCCAGCCTCTAAGAACGCCCTTCGCTCCCGCAAGGCCACTTTGTACATAAGTTTTTCTTCCTGGTTTTTACAGCAGCCTCTCCCAATAAGATCTAAATCTTCTCGGGACAGGCACAGTGTCCACCTTGTTCGCCACTGCCTCTCCTGTGCCTGCCGTGGTGCCTGGCACAGAGCAGATGTTCATAAACACTAAGGGAATGAAGGAGGGGGTGTGGGAACACTGCACCACTGCTACTTCCCACAGACCAGCCTCGGCTTTCAGAGAGGGACCCCCAGGTTCCACGCGAGTACCTGTTTAAGAACTTGGCCACGTTCGCATCGGTCTCTCCCATCTGGACAAGAGGCACCACACTAGAAAGGGAGGAGACACTGAGTCATGTGACATTATGGGGCTTAACAGGCTCTGACCTGGGGCCTAAACCTTGAGCAGCATTTCACATCCCACTACCGCTCAACCTGAGCCTGCACAAGCTCAGCCAGCACTGGAGATGACAAATCCGTCACAGGTGGGTTTAAACAGGCCATCGGCCCCCTTTCCACGGGCACATCACAGGAGCGCCTGGCCAAGGAGGACTAGAGCACAGCTGGGGAGTTGAGGGAGCCGCCTGGCCTACACCACACCCCGGCCAGTCAGCCAGCTTTTGCACCATTGGACCTGAGTCTGGGTGGGGTGAAGTTGGGGTGGTCAGCCTCCAGCCTTCAAAGGAAGTGGGGGCCTGACCCTTAATTCCCAATGGGCTAAACTCTAAGCCCCTTGTACATCATGCTTGTACATCATGACTTAGAACAACTTCACAGGGGAGAAAAAGACCCAGGCAGACCAAGCTCCTGATTCCACAGAATTCTGGATTCCTAGGGTCCATGCCCGTCTATGTGCAGATACATTAGACACTGGACAGCCATCTGCTGGGCACCAGTGTGGTGGCGGGCCCTTGCTGAGCCTTTCCCAGGTATCACCCTGTGGCATACACTTTGTTGGCAGGCCAGCCACCTAAAGCCCAGCCTCAGGGTTCTCATCCCCACCCAAAGCCATGCACCTGGCTAGCGGCCCAGCAGGGTGTGCGTCCAGGCCTGTCAGAGTACCAGGCTGTCTCTAGTGGGCACCGCACACTCAGCGAGGAGCTTCTTCACCCGAGATGCCCCGGGCGCGCGTTCCCACCTCAGGACGATCTGCACCTGGCCACTGCCACGGCTGCGTAACTCTGCTGCACGGAGGGCCTGTCAGCTGCTCTATGCCTGTGTTGGATCTTTGGGTTGTTTCCAGTTTCTTGCTATTATGAGCACTGCTGATGGATGGCTTTGTACAAATGACATTTTTTTTTCTTTTGAAGCCAAAGCTTGCTCTGTTACAGGAGCTATTTGGGCCCAAGAGCCTTTCATAAAGAACAAAACCTTAGTGATGTGGGACTGTGGAAGAGCTCGTGCTTGGCCCAGACAGACGTGGACTCCAATCTGGATTCTGCTACCAACCATTTGGGGGACTGTGGCCACGGTGTCGTTTCTCTGAGCCACAGCTTCCTGACTCCTGTAAAGCGGAGGCCACACCACCTCTCCCAGGGCTATCAACAAGGAGTAAATGAAATTATGAACGCAAAGTACCTGTCCATTGGATCAAAGCAGGGCTTGCTTTCTCTTCTCTGTAAAGCAGGCTGGCAGCCTGGTCTCTGAGTGGTGTAGCTAGAGACTTTGCTCATTTCCTTCTACAGATTCCTTGAAAAGGCTGTCAGTAGCTTTGGGATGGTGGTGGCTAGTCTGCTGACAGCGTCCACCTGGGCTCCCCACAGCCGTGCAGGCCTTTCAGGGGCCTTATGCACCCAGAGGCCAGCAGGGTCCTTTCATGTCTACCCCTGTCCCAACATGGCTGGGAACCCAGCAATAACTTCCTGTTGTTCTCAGAATACAGGGCTCACAGCAAGGTGCAATTGTGTTGTCTGATAGTCCATTTGGTCACGTGTCACTGTCTCCACTCCACAACACAGTGCTCTGAGGACAGGAACTTGGTCTGTCCTGGTCCCCGTCTGGCACAGTAGAAGGGCCCAGACAGGGTCTGTTGATGTGTGGCCGGATGGCTCAGAGATGGCCCTGCTGTGCCTGCCTCCTGCCCGCGGTGCAGAGGCCCCTCTCCCTCTCCCCCTCCCCCTTCCCCTCCCCCTTGTTCCTCTCCCTTTCCCTTGGGCCCTCTTACCGTCTCTCAGCCCGGCGGCACACGGCCCGGCAGAAATGCAGCGCTGAGCTGATCTTGCCTCCCGACTGAAAGCAGAAAGGGACATTGCCTGAGCAGGGTGGGAAAGGTGTGCCCACTGCAGACAGCAGCTCCTCTGAAGTCCAGCCCTGCCCCCCAAACCAGGAAGCATTCTGCCTCCAGGAGCCCTGCCAGGGCACACCCACTGGGCACCCTGCTCCAGAGTGGGCAGGGCTGGAAGGGACCGGTGAGGACCTGGAGGGACTTGGGGAAACTGGAGGACAGCGTCTGTCACTGTGAACAGAGGGACTTATTCAGAGCCCATGTGTGTCTGTCACTGCAACTGCCTGCAGCCACCCCCAGTTAAGCCTGCCCAGTACCTACAGGCAGGATGAAGGCCGTGAGTGGTGGGAGCTGGCAGGTATACTTGTCGATCCACTGCTCCAGCTCCAGGATGGGCCCCGACTCGAACGCGGTGTACTCTGAGGAGCCAAGGAGCAGAGGGAACTACCATGAGGCCATCATCCACCAGACTATGGCGGGAACCGCCCCCGCTGCCCTTCCACCTGGCTGTCCCGCAGACGCTTCCACTGGCTCAGAAGGTACTTTCCCTCCCAGGGGCTACAAGCAAGGCTGACTGGCCCACCTGTGGGTCCCTGGGGGCCTGGGCTCCCAGATGGTAACCCCTAGGAGAGTCCCCTGACCCTAGGGCTCACAGGAGGTTGAGAATTACTTAAGTGAGCCTCCCGGGCCGAGGAGCGCGGTGTCGCCAGAGCCGAGCCGACGTCCTGCAATGTGCACTGGATCTGGGAGGCAACAGAAGGTGACAGTCAAGATCTATTTGGGATGGGCTGGACAGAGAGAATGTGGTTCCATGTGCAGAGACGCCACCTAACACGCCAGCAAAGCCTGTGCCAGCTAGCTCGTGAAGGGCTGATATGGTTTGGCACTGTGTCCCCACCCAAATCTCATGCTAAATTGTGATCCCCAGAGTTGGAGGTGGGGCCTGGTGGGAGGTGATTGGATCATTGGGGTGGTTTTGAATGGTTTAGCACCAGCCCCCTAGTGCTGTCTTGTGATAGAGTTCTCCCAAGATGTGGTTTGAAAGTGTGTAGCATCTCCCCCTTCACTCTCTCTCCTGTCAGCCATGTGAAGATGCACCTGCTTCCCCCTTGCCTTCCGCCATGACTGTAGGTTTCCGGAGGCCTCCCCAGAAGCAGAAGCCTGTACAGCCCGCAGAATCATGTGCAGATTAAACTTCTTTTCTTTATAAATTATCCAGTCTCAGGTAGTTCTTTATAGCAGTGAGAGAACGGACTCATACAGGCTGTCAGACCTTGAACTGGCTGACATTTGAAGGCAAACTCTGAACCTTCAGCACAACATCTTTGTTGGACACCCAGCCCTGCTGAGGGGGACCTGCTGTGGCTCTTTTGCAGTCTGAGGGAGGAAAAGGCTTGTGTGAGGGCAGCAGCCGGGTTAAGCAGATGACGCTCATCACATACCCAGGGACAGTTAAGAGGAAACGTCTAGGCTCTGCCCACGTCTCCCGTGCGCCTAAGCCCTATGAGGTTTTCTTCTTTTCTCAACATTTGACAGCTGGGCCAAGAGATCAAATGTGACAGTGCTTTCTCAACTCTAAAGGACAAGGAGCTTGGAGAATGTAGTCAGCCAAGGCGTTTGGGGGTTCTAGGAGCAGGAAGCCTGGCTGGGTGAGGCCTGTGCTCTGTCCAGGTGGGGGGTAGGTTTGCTTGGAACAGGCGTGGTCTGTTGGGGTCTGCTGCAAGGGCTCCAGGCCCCTGCATGACAAATGTCCAATAGCTCCCATGCATGTGAAAACCACAAGTACCACCTCTGACTTTGTGCCCACCCAGGGTCCACTCGAGCTGGATGGTGGGCTACCAGGAGGGTGAAGGTCTGCGACCTCTGACCTCTTCTAAGATGGCCACTGTGACAGCATTCAAGAAGCAGGCCATGGTGTGTAAGAGCAGACGCTGCCCATCCAGCACTGGGCTGGAACCTTCCTAGGGCTTCTGACCAGCAGACCTTGGGCAAGCTTGGGGTCCCTGTGCTTCCACAGTCAAAGCGGGAGTGGTAACACTACCCACTTGGTTGGCCAAGTGCAGTGTGTACCCCAGGGGCTGGACTGGCACCAGTGCAGCGTGTACCCCAGGGGCTGGACTGGCACCAGT
>NW_012105919.1:132428-138762 GCF_000951045.1 Mandrillus leucophaeus
GGCCTGAGACAGGGTCTCAATCTGTTGCCCAGGTAGGAGTGCAGTGGCATGATCACAGCTCACTGCAGCCTTGATCTCCTGGGCTCAAGAGATCCTCCTACCTCAGCTTCCTGAGTAGCTGAGGCTACAGGCATTCACCACCACACCTGGCTAATTTTCAAATATTTTGTAGAGTTAGGGTCTTACTGTGTTACCCAGGCTCCTGGCCTCAAGTGATCTTCCTGCCTCAGTCTCCCAAGCAGCTGAGATGGCAGGTGTGAGCCACCACACCTGGCCTGTCCCTATTTCACAGATGAAGAAACGGAGCTCACGGAGGGAGAATGACTAGCCCCAGGTGACACAAAGAGGAACTGATGGCTGGATGCTGAGTCCCGTGATGGCCACCAGGGATGAAGATTCCCAGCTTGGGTAAGACGGTGTTACTCACTTTCTGAAGCTCTTCAGCAAATATGTGGCCCTTTTCTGTGACTAATTCCACAGCAAACCTATGAAGGAAAAGGAAAAAGCGTTCGCCTGTAATGTAATGTCCCTAGGCCCTGTCTTGCTGTAAACAATAGATTCTCAGGTCGTGGGCCATTTAGTTAATTTAGATATAATAAACACATTATTTTTCTTGCTGACAATAAGAACATTATAGCCTTCCACTTGGGGGGTTGGTAGTATTTGTTTCTAGAAATGCCTTTTCGGATACTCATTATTTCCAGTCAATAATTCCTTTTGAACAACTATTCTGACCAGGCCCACGAGAGTCTGGTGAACAGAAGCTGAGCCAGGCTCTGCCCAGCAAGCTGGTGACAGGGTGAGCAGTGACAGTCTCAAGTGATGGATCCTGAACTCTGACCCGTGGCCCTGTGGTTATAGGTGAGTGGGAATCAGACAGACCCAGGTGCAAATTCTGCACCGCTGCTGAGTGTCTCTGGGACTTCAGGCAAAGCTTATACCTTCATGTTCAGGAGTGTGATATTCAGGAGTGTGATAGGTAATCAGATTAGATATACTCCTGAATGTGAAGGTGCAAACTGAGATCAGTGCTCTGAAGAAAAGGGCAACAGAAGCCTAATCTGACCTTAGCTAGAGAGGCAGGGAGGGCTTCCTGGAGGAAGTGATGCTGGAGGGGAGACTTTGAAGGCTGGGGAGGACTTCCCTCGTAAGGCAGGGAAAGCAAACTGCCCCCGACACAGGTCAGGACCCTGGCTCTGCCTCCCTCAGAACCCTGCACTTCCCTCCTGCACCAGTCAGTGCCCCAGCAGCAGACAGTGGTGAGTTGCAGGGATTCCTGGAGGAGGGCTTTGGGAAGGGACAATTCACAGAGGTGTGGGCAGAGTTTCAGGCAAATGCAGGAGCCTGAAGGCAAGCGTCAGGGAAGGTGCAACTCACCCTGGAGGGAGCTGGATTCTGGAGTCACTCAGCAGGGAGGGAGGGAGGGAGCCCAGCTGCCACCAGAACCATGCACCGCTGGGGAACGGGGTCACACACACTCCTGATCTCTCTGCACTCTCTCCCCCATCACCTGCTGGTGCCTCCCACTGGCTGGACCCACCTGAATGCCAGAAGACCAAGGAATCAAGGTGGCACAGCCACCAGGTGATAAGGCCAGCCTCCCACGCATAAAGAGAAGGTGAAGAGAAGGGATTTGAAAGGACCAATGGAGAATATCCAGCCCATCTTCCTGGCACATCTTACAGTTAGAACTAAACACACCAGTGTGATTCCCACCTGGTATGTGTCTTCCCTCTGGACCAAAGGGAAGGGCTGTGCAGGCTGGGACACAGTCTGTCTCCATCATAGCGGATGCCTCATGCCTGCCTCACAGCAGGCGTGCAGAAGTATCTGCTTGCCGAGGGACGCTCCGTGACCAGGCCAGTGGCAGGACCCCACTGGGCGCTTGCCCCAAGCCTGCTCCCACACGTGTAGCTGCCCGGTGAGTGCTGCCTGCTCCCTGCACTCTGAGGCTCAGGAAGGTGGGGCTGAGGTTCTCTGTTGAGCAGCGCCTTGCAGCAGATGCTTGGCCAATATCTGACCAAGGAAGAATCCACAACCGAGATTTCCCCGACCTGCTGCTCCTCCTCAACTGAGAGATGATGGCTCGTGATTTAGAGCTCATTAGAATAGCTGACGCGAGAACTGGCCTTTTCTCCCTTTGTCCACTTGGTCTTGCATCTGCCCCCTTCTGGACCCCCTCCCACACACACACCAAGGGGTTTGTTTGCCTTCTCTACCCAGCTGGCTGACTATCTATACCTCCCATTATCTGTCCCGAAAATCTCACCTAGCCAGGCCCGCCATGGAGAAATGGTAGCCAGGAACAGGTAAGTGTTAAGAACAGTAATAATGAGGGGACTTGCTTGAACCTGGGAGGCAGAGGTTGCAGTGAGCCGAGATCGTGCCATTGCACTCCAGCATGGGCAACAAGAGTGAAACTCCATCTCAAAAAAAAAAAAAAAGAATGATAATAGCTAACATTGCTATTACTTGTGCTAGGCACTGTCCTCAGGGTGAAACGTGGAATCATCTCATTTCAGCCCCACAAGAACACAGTGAGACAGGAATTATCATGATGATTACCTGACAGAACAGTAAACTGAGGCTCACATTGATCTGCCTGACGTCCCAGAGATGATCTGCAGTGGTGCTGAATCTGTAGCTGGGTCTATCTGGCTCCCACGCACCTACAGCCCACAGGCCCAGAGTCAGATACCAGGATCCAGCACTTGAGACTGTTGCTCCTCCCCCTGTCACCAGCTTGCAGGGCACGCTGGGCAGACCGTGCTCCTGCTTGCAAATATTTGCTGCCCCTCCCACCCCGCTGATGTCAGGCACGTGCACATGACAGTCTCTGGCCACTGAAATGTGAGTAAATGGAAGGCATCACTCCCAAGAAAGGTTTGTCTTTTGGAGACAGAGTTGTACTCTCGCCCAGACTGGAGTGTAGTGGCACGATCATGGCTCAATGCAGCCTCAACCTCTCAGACTCAAGTGATCCTCCTGCCTCAGCTTTCTGAGTAGCTGGGACTACAGGTGTGCACCACCACGCCTGGCTAATTTTTTAATTTTTCTTTTTAGTAAAGACGAGGTCTTGCTATGTTGCTCAAGCTGGTCTCAAACTCCTGAGCTCAAGTGACTCTCCCACCTCGGCCTCCCAAAGCGCTGGGATTAGACCTGTGAGCCACTGCTCACACTTTTTTTTTTTTCAACTTTTATTTACCAACAAAGTTGAGTCTCCATAAAGACTGTGAGACACTGCCAACGTCGACTATACTTCAAGTCATCATGGCAGGATAGTGGGAAGAGTTTTCAATCGGCAATAATCACACCTTGGATAAACCTCGCTGGCGACAACACTGCCACTGCACAATCCCTTGACAGCCTCAGGAGCCACTGCGAGCTTCACCATGACCTCTTTTCCCTCTGCCACAATGACTGATAATCGCCCCAGGCAGCAGCTGTCCTAGCAGCCTGGGTCCCAGAGTGAAGGCCACATGGAGCCATAGCACATCCACCCTGTGATGGGGGTGAAGTGGGAGCAGCCAGTCCACCTTTGGTGTCCTAAGCCAGGAGATTTGGGGGTTGTCTGTGACCACAGCATGACCTGCCCATCCTGACCTGGTCCATCCTTGAGTCCACCTTCCATACTTTGGCTTACGTAAAAAACAACATTCACAAAAGGGATCACATTGGATATACTGCGCATTATACTAACTCACCTCTTTCACTCAATATACTAACCTCAGTGGCACACACAGGCTCACCTGAAAAATGAGGGATGAGAGGGAGGCAGCTTCACATGGCATGGGCCAGAGGCCATGCAGGCACCGGCAGGGCCAGAAGGGAAAGGAGTCTGCAGCCCTGCAGCCTTGTGGAGCTGACCAGCCTGTGCCTCAGCGCTGAGGAAAGTTCAGTAAGGGCTGACAACCTCCGAGGCAGCTGTCCAGCACACGTGGGAGCTTCACATTCATTACGTTTACCCATACTCGACTCAAACGCAACCTCAAGGCCAATCCTGTTCTTCTTACCCAATAGCTGAACTTAATTCATCTGTAGTTCCCACGGCTTCAAACACTTGGTCGTCTTTGGGTCTCCTTTCTCCTGTGAAGGTGCTAGAAAACCCTGTGGAAAAAAATGTTTAGCCACCCAAATTAAGATTCTGTTTTCCTGATATGCTGTTTTTTGTTTGTTTGTTTGTTTTAACTTTCAAGTTTTTAAAGAACTTTCTCTCTCTTTTTTGAACTGTCGCTCTGTCATCCAGGCTGGAGTATAGCAGCGTGATCTTGGCTCACTGAAACCTCTGCCTCCCAGGTTCAAGTGATTCTCGTGCCTCAGTCTCCCAAGTAGCTGGGATTACAAGTGTGTACCAGCATGCCCGGTTAATTTTTGTATTTTTAGTAAAGACTGGTTTTCGCCATGTTGGCCAGGCTAGTCTTGAACTCCTGGCCTTAAGTGATTCACCTGCCTCAGCCTCCCAAAGTGCTGAGATTACAGGCATGAGCCACCGCACCACCCCTTAAAGAACTTTCAACCTGAAGTATAACATATACACAGAAAAGTACTCAAATCATAAGTGTGCAAGTTGGTGAATTACTACTAACTGAATATACCTCTGTGATCAGAACCTAGCTTCATAAACAGAACATGACCAACACCCTGAAAGCCCCCATGTACCCCCTTTTAGTTGCCACTCCCCAAGGGTTAGCCACTATCCTCACTTCTTTCCTGAGGTGCTTTTATTTTAAACTTAAGAATCATACACTAGCCATCCTGATGAAGAAATAAAACATGTTACATATTTTATATCATATGTACATTACCATTGTATTTCACAGGACGTCAAAGTCCTCTGTGCCTCTGCCTAGCTCACAGTCCCTGCCTTTCTCCCCCAACCTCTGAGAAAGTGAAAACTGCCCCTGACAGTTTGGAGCTGGCTTTTGCTATTGGGCAGGCTTTGGGGTTGCCAGGTGTTGGCCTGGCACTCACAGGTAGACTGTGGTGTTCTGCTGAACACAAACCATTTCACAGAAAATCGTCAGACAGGTCGCTCTACGACTATGACAGTTCAAGACCAAGACAAGGCCACTCTGGAATAATGTCTGAGCACAGATGACTGTCCAAATGCCAAAAGATGACCAAACATCCCCCTTCCCTGGCTAATGTGAATGGCTGTTGCATCTTTATCCATTACAGCGTTAGCACCTCTTTGTCCCTTCTGTCTTCTAGAGACAAATTATTAAGATACCCAATTACAGGCCGGGTGCGGTGGCTCACACTGTAATCCTAGGACTTTGGGAGGCCATGGCGGGCAGATCACTTGAGGCCAGGAGTTCGAGACCAGTCTGGCCAACATGGCGAAACCCTGTCTCTAATAAAAACAGAAAAAATTAGTCGGGCATGGTGGTGCATGCCTGTAGTCCCAGCTGTTTGGGAGGCTGAGGCATAAGAATCACTTGAACCTGGGAGGTGGAGGTTGCAGTGAGCCGCGATCATGCCACTGCACTCCAACCTGGGCAACAGAACTAGACCCTGTCTCGAAAAACAAAAAAAGATACCCAATTACAGAAACAGCCCTGCTTCCTAACAGGATTCAATCCGCAGCAAAGCCCCACTTCCTTGAATCCTCCCCCAAACCACCCAATAGAAGCCCAACTCTATAATAAGTCCTTTCCAATATCCTCTTCCTTCTTTTTAATTGTGGTAACAGATGAACATAACAGAATTTTGCCATTTTGACCCTTCTTAAGTTTACCATTCAGTGGCATTGAGTATGTCCCATGAATGCTTTTATACTTTTCCTATACAAGTATATATCCAAAAAATAATACATACTAGTGATCTACATGTTTTTATACTACAAAAAAATGGTATACTGGCTGGGTGCGGTAGCTTATGCCTCCTGTAATCCGAGCACTTTGGGAGGCTGAGGTGGGAAGATACCTTGAGCCCAGCAGTTCAGGACCAGCCTGGGCAACACAGCAAGACCTCATCTCTACAAAAAAAATTAAAAAGTATTAGCCAGGCATGGTGATGTGTGCCTGTTGTCCCAGATACTCAGAAGGCTGAGGTGGGAGGATTACTTCGAGCCTGAAAGGTGGAGGCTGTAGTGAGCTGTGACTGGGCCACTGCACTCCAGCCTGGGTGACAGAGTAAAACCCTGTATCAAAAAAAAAAAAAAAAAGTATCATAGCAGTACATTCTTCTGCATCTTACTTTTTTCTATATAACATGTTCTAGCATTTAAAAAACTATTAAAGTAATATATACTCATTATAAAAAACAATAAAATAGAATAAAAGTATATAAATAGTGAAAGTCCTTCTGTTTGTTCCCCTCTCACAACCTCTCT
>NW_012105919.1:140157-141411 GCF_000951045.1 Mandrillus leucophaeus
GCCTATGATTATTTTGTTCACAGACAGGGTCTTGCTCTGTTGCCTAAGCTGGAATGCAGTGCAGTGGCATGATCATAGCTCACTGCAGTCTTGAACTCCTGGGCTCAAGGGATCCTCCTGCCTCAGCCTCCCAAGTAGCTAGGACTCTTAACTCGATCCTACCCAAATTCTTACCTTACACTCCACCAACTTAGGGCCTCTTGCAGGAAAAGAAGCCTGAGCCACTTCCATACTATGAGGCTTCGGGTGTACTCAGAGATGAAGAATTGCCAAAATACAGCTCAAAAAGTGGCATTTTCAAATAACAATGTAAACAACTCAATGACATAGCTCAAAATTAAAATGTGACACTACAAGGCCATTCGAAGGTTAATTTCCTGGATCTGTGAACTAAATTAATCCATTATTAATCCACGGTACTCTAGAGGTTCTGAGGTCTGGGTGGGGTGCAAGTTTCAAGATATATGAGGAAAGCCATCTTTAGAAGGTGCTGGTGTATCTGGGACCTGGGGGATAAACTGCTATGGAAATTGGTCACAATCTGAGTCGAGAGCCCTGCTGGCCCTTGGCACGGCTATGCCATGCCCTGCCCGATGACAGCTGGGTTTCACTGGGACTTAGGCAAAGACTACCTGGTCTCTGGCACCCATGTGGTCCACGTTGCCACGGTGACGTCAGGACAGCGTGGAGACGTCACCGGACGGGTGACGTCTATGACGTACCCATGACGACAACACCACGATTCAAAGCAGCTGTTCGAGTTACCCTTCCCGCCAGCCACTCACCTGTCCCCGTCTTCCACGCCCTGAGGGCTGCGGCTCTGGAAACGGGGATACAGGAGCCTGGCGGCGCCGAAGCATCCGCGCAGGCCAAGACGACTCCCCAGGCCCCACACAGCCATCAGCCAGGCTTCTTGACGGGAGCTGACCCCGCCAGGTTCCCGTCCAGGCCCCGGAGTGACTCCACCCACAGCTGGCCGCGCCACCGCTCAGCTGTCAATTGTCATTGGCTCGAGGTTCTCGCCCCAGGGCGGGACACTCCCAGGGACTTGTTTCCCATTGGTTTGACGGAAGAAGCGGGGCGGGAAAACCCGTGCCGGCTTAGCTGCATCACCACCAATGTTCAAGCCTATTGGTAAAGGTACGCCAGACTTGCGCGCTCTGATTGGCTGGGCTGAAGGCCAAGACCTCCTCCCCTTGAGGCACGGGCGCTCTAGGCTGCAGGAGTCCGGGAGCTGCTCCGGCTCCGGCGCGG
>NW_012105919.1:143241-145158 GCF_000951045.1 Mandrillus leucophaeus
AGATCTCTTCCTGATGGTTCTGACATCTGGAGATCTTTGCTCTTCTCACTGGCTTTCCCTTTTAGGATTCCCAGGAGCCATGTTGTCAGAAGTCCTACTGGTGTCTGCTCCGGGGAAAGTCATCCTTCATGGAGAACATGCCGTGGTACATGGCAAGGTACAAAGCCGTTAGGGCCTTTAAGGATTGGGTACCCCTTCTCCCTGATACTAATTTTGCAGGACACCTGAAGCACAGCTTGGGAGCAGATCAGAGATGTCAGTTTCTCCCCAGCCAGGCAAGGAAAAGGTATCTTATGCCCACTGAAGGGATTCTCAGGCCTCACTCGGTATGATAGCAAAAAGATGGTATATGAAGCCCTATGAGTGGAATGAGATCACCTAGGAGTGAGCTTTGATGCAGAAGGAAGAGGTTTGAGAACTGAGCTCCGGGGCACTAAGACATGGAGAAGTTGGAAGGATAATCTAGCAAAGGAGTCGGAAACATCCATTACCTCATTTTACCCTTACCCCCAAGGCATACCCTTTTATTATCCTGTTTTACAAATGTGCAAACCGAGGCTTAGGAGAGAAGTGGTAACTTGATCCAAGTCCTATATACCTTGGTAGAGCTTGGTGTGAACCTAAGTCTGTCTTAGGTTCTACTCCTGCTGCACTCTGCTTTTTTTTTTTTTTTCCCCTGAGACAGAGTCTTGCTCTGTCGCTGGAGCGCAATCTTGCGATCACGGCTTACTGCAGACTCCAACCTCAGCCTCCCGAGTAGCTGGGACCACAGGTGTGTACCACCACACCACACTAATTTTTTCTTTTATTTTTTTTGTAAAGACATGGTTTGACACCAGGCTGGTCTCAAACTCCTGGGCTCAAGTGATCCTCCTGCTTTGGCCTCCCAAAGTGCTGGGATTACAGATGTGAGCCACCACACCTGGCCTCTCACTGCTATTCTTTATGTTCTTATATTTCTCATTGATAACATGGTGATTATGGGGAAGTGATTCCTTGGTGTTGAGAACCTGTGAAATTTTTCAGGAAGAAGGCAAAGTGGATGTTAACTTTTAGTTATCGATGGTGGCTGTCCCCAGGCTTAGTGGGAGAGCGTGCCAAAGTTGATTAGCAGTGTCTGGCAAGGGCATGGCTGGGAGTGGCCTCTGTGCTCATGTTTGCTCTCTTGTTAGCATGTGGGCCCTGGCTCCTTTGCCACTCACCCTCAGGCTTATGGCTTTTGTCCTTTATTCTACAGGTAGCACTGGCTGTAGCCTTGAACTTGAGAACATTTCTCCGGCTTCAACCCCATAGCAATGGGAAAGTGGACCTCAGCTTACCCAACATTGGTATCAAGTGGGCCTGGGATGTGGCCAGGCTTCAGCTACTGGACACAAGCTTTCTGGGTGAGTGCAAGGAGGAGAAATCGTAAGAGCCTTACCAGAGGTGGTGAGAGCCTACAGAGAGGGCAGCTGGCCAGGTATTCCAGGCTGTCCCCAAGGGAGCCAGGGGCCAGCTATTGCCAGCGTGTTTTCTACCCTGACCTTATAAAATTAGCTTCACTTATTTATTTTTTTTAATTTAAAAGTGTAAAACAATGCATTGGATCTGTGTGGGCCGTTGTGGACAGATCATCAAGGCCTATTGTTGAGTGAAAAAAAAATGCAAAACAGCAAACATAGGTATTTAAGTATAAATATGTGTATAAATGATAGAAAAGATCTCGGGGACATAGACATCAGATTGGCTGTGGCAGTTAGTTCTCCTGGGAGAGACCTGGGGCCAGAGAGTAGACAAAGGGACACATGTTTTAAATGAGGAGAATATATTGGCATTTTGTATAATTAAAAATTAATAAAAGTAGGCTGGGCACAGTGGCTCATGCCTGTAATTCCAGCACCTTGGGAGGCCAAGGCGGGCAGATTACCTAAGGTCAGG
>NW_012105919.1:145738-146488 GCF_000951045.1 Mandrillus leucophaeus
GCAAAGAATTTGGAAGAACTTTAAAATGGTGTATGCCGTGAGTATTTCTCTGTGTTTTTCACCTGTCCCCACCCTACCTTTGTCTCCCGTTTTGGTGTAAATCTTGGGGATCCTGGGTGTCTTCGAAGAAGGCTGTGGCCTAATGAGAAATAAACATCAGTATCTGGTGAGTGGGGATGGTTTACACAGAGGGTCAGCTCCTTCAGTAGGTCCCAGCTTGCTGCTTGTAACCTCAGAGGCAGCACTTACCCCTTACTGCTTAGATGGTCATCTCTTATTGATTTCTTTCCCCTAGATCCCTTCTAATAGCAAACATTTTGTGGGCAAGACCAGAGCTGGCTGACAGTGTGCACAGCAGCTGACGTAACGCCTTGCTTAACATGGGCTCAATACCTATTTGCTGAAGGATTTGATTGATCCTTTGCCATTGTCCCTACACTGTGCCAAGTAGTTTACAGGCATTACCTTCTGGAATTATCCTGGAATCTTTCCACAACCCCAAAGGTAGGCACCACCTATTCTCTTCATTTTACTGAGGAGGAAACTGTAGATCAGATGAGACTCACTTTCCTAGATCATCCAGGAAGAGGCAGAAGTGGGATGCCCAAAACTGTCCTAGACCAGAGCACAAACTGTAACTTCTATCCTGCTGAAATTCTTTCTTTATTATTATTATTATTATTTTGAGATGGGGTCTCGCTCTGTCGCCCAGGCTGGAGTGCAGTGGCACGATCTAGGTTCACTGCAACC
>NW_012105919.1:150743-159964 GCF_000951045.1 Mandrillus leucophaeus
TGGGGACGCCTCAGTTAAGAGGCACTCCTTTGGAGCGTGCGTCTGGAGCGTTCCAGCCAGAACACATGGAACTTGCTTTCCATAGTGCACAGGGCCGCCCAGCCAGACCAGAAATGTCCCGTGAGAACCAGCTGCAACTTGTGTATGTCAGTAGCTTGGGGTGGAAGCAGCCAGGTGTGGGGGACCATGTCTCGGACCACTCCGACTCCCTTGGTGACCCAGGGCAGGTCACTTCACCCCCTGGGCCTGGGAGCAGAGACATGTTTCCTGACTGAGGGCTGCCGTGAGGATCTGACGACACTGGAGGCGGGCACTAGGGGTGCGACACAGGTGCAGTATGTAGGTAAGGGCGTGTGAGTTGCGGAGCCTTGGGAGACACACCATTTTCTAGGTTGCAAAGATCTACCATCTTTTGTTCAGTGTCCTTTTGCTCCCTCCTGATAGTCATAAACATTGAACATTTTTTTTTTAGAGGCAGGATCTTACTATGTTGCCCAGGCTGGTCTCAAATTCCTGAGCTCAAGTGTTCCTTCTGCCTCAGCCTCCTGAGTAGCTGGGAATATAGGCACCTGCCACTGCACCCTGCTACTACAGTGAGCACTTACTGGACACTTATGCATGCCAGGCACTAAGTGTGTTCACATATGTTAGCACACTTAGAATTCTCCAGCATTCCCTGGGAATAGGTGGTGGTATTCGTCCCCATTGTACAGATTTGAAAATTAAAGTTCAGAGGTCCAGTGGCTCAGGTTACACTTGTTGGTGATACTGAAAGGATTCAGACCTAGGTTTCTCCTAGCCCCAACATCCAGGCTCTTAACAACTGTTCCATCTCGATTACAGAGCTCTGAAATACCCAGGTTCTCAATAATGTCATGACTTGGCCATTTGAGTATATCATTAATCCATTCAACACATATTTACCCAGCACTTAATCAGTGCCTGAAATTTCCTAAGACACGCACGCCCAATTCCATTTCCCAGTCCCTTGAGAATCTGACCTGAGGCTCAGCGAGTGATTTGTAAAGGTAAGCTGGCCAGACAGGCTCTGCTTTCTCAGTGTCTCAGAGGAAAGTGGCCCAGGTTCCTGCACATCCCTGGGAAAAACCTGCCTCACCCTCCCCTTCTGCCCAGGCAACGCCTCGCATTTACACTGTCCTATTCCTGATGATTAGCTTTTGGAAGAGGGAAATATTTTGGGTGGTAACTTAATACTCCTTTGATTTTTGGTTTTATACAATGGAAGGTGAAACCTAGGCCCTTGTGTGATTGAGCCAGCATTCTCTGTGTGTGTCTGTGTGTGTGTGTTAAGGCTACTTTTTTTGGTTTTTTTTTGAGACAGGGTCTCACTCTGTCATGCAGGATGGAGTGCAGTGGTGCGACCACAGCTCACTGTTGCCTCGACCTCCTGGCTCAAGCGATCCTCCTGCCTCCGCCTTCCAAGTAGCTGGGACCACAAGTGTGCACCACCATGCCTGGCTAGTTTTTGTACTTTTTGTAGAGTTGGGGTTTTGCCATGTTGCCCAGAGTTCAGTCTCAAACTCCTGGGCTCAAGTGATCTGCCCACCTCAGCCTCCCAAAGTACTGGGATTACAGGCGTGGGCCACTGCACCTGGCCTTAAAACTACTGTTAATTAAGCACTGACTACATGCCAGGTGTTGTGCTAAAAAGTTTACACGCCGTATTTAACTTTACATTCATGACAACCTTGTGAAGAGGCACTGTTGTTATTCCTGTTTTACCAAGGTGGAAAACAGGTTCAGGAAGGTTAGTCACATGGCTAGTAAATGGCACAGTTGGGACTCAAACCTAAGTCTGCCTAAAGCCAATGAACAGACTTGGGTGTGGTGTTCAGACCATGAATTCATGTCCATCCATGTTCCGATTCCAGTGACTAGCTGACTTTCTGTATTCTGTTGTTTGTAAAACACCAGAGGCCCTCTCACCCACTTGTGTTTGCTTGTGTGCCTGTGAAACAGAGCAAGGTGATGCCACAACACCCACCCCAGAGCTAGTGGAGAAGCTGAAGGAGGTGGCAGGCTTGCCTGACGACTGTGCTGTCACCGAGAGCCTGGCTGTGCTGGCCTTTCTCTACTTATACCTGTCCATCTGCGGGAAGCAGAGGTGTGTGTGCGGTCTGGGGAGGGAGTCCAGATTCAGCCTCCCATGGAGAAACAGGAAGGGTTTCTGTCATTGCTGCTGGAGAACGCACATGCTCTCTTCTAGAGCAGCAGCCATTGGCTGTCCTCACCACATGCCACGCACCCTGCCAGACATGGTAATGTGGCATGCTTTTTTTTTTGAGACAGGATCTGTCTGTCGCCCAGGCTGGAGTGCAGTGGTATGATCTCAGCATCTCAGCTGACTCCAGCCCTGACCTCCCAGGCTCAAGTGATCCTTCCACCTCAGCCTCCCAAGTCGCTGGGACCACAGGTGCACATCACCATGCCTGGCTAATTTTTAAATATTTGTAGAGATGGAATCTCACTATGTTGCCCAGGCTGGTCTCAAACTCCTGGGCTCATGTGATCCAACTGCCTTGGCCTTTGAAAGTGCTGGGATTACAGGCATGAGCCACTGCACCCGGCCCCAACCAGCCCCTCTGTTTTTTTTTTTCTGTCCAGAACCCAAAGGGAAAACCTCAGGGGGCAGCCCTTCCCTTGAGCAGCAGATGTTGGTTCAGTGGCCAGGCCCTGTGCTCAGGACACATTTGGAAATGGCCTGATAATTGCTGTCCAAAGGAGAATTTCAACTTGAGAGGCATGTCCCCTTAAGTGGGTAAAAGACATTCCAGAATCTTCCAGTCTGGGTGGGGTGGGTGTGTGGAATTTGGAGACGCGCATTCAGTATTGCAATTTTCGTATTTAGGAAATGGGAGAAGTACTTCTTGGAAATTACCAAACACGAAGTTTGACAGTTCTCACTTGGGGGAAATACATGTAAGATAAAGTGATTCGGACCTTTCTGGTGATCAAAAGCAGACCCACGTTACACATGGTTGGGGAGCACCATCTGGTGGGAGAGGCCCCCGGTGAACACACAATCCTAGCGCGCTATGATGAGGCAGTGGTGGAAGGAGGGCATGCAGGAAGGAGGTCCTAGAAGGGGAGCCAGGAGGGTCTTTGAGGGTAGCTAGGGAAACTCACAGTGGAAGCGACATTTGATAAGGCCTTGAAAGATGGGTAGGGATTTCTCTGGGGGATAAGGAGGTGCAAGGCTATTGCAGGCAGAGGGGCTAGCATGTGCTCAGAGCAGGCCCACAGAAACACCTAGCATGTGAGCACAGGAAGGAGGTGGGAGAAAGGGGTTGACGGCTTGCCAGGTGCTTCTGAGAAGGGCTCTGGTTGGGTGACCCAGGGATTTAAATGAACTTGGTACCTGTTTCCTAGTTGTCTGATTCACCCTGAGTTCCTGATGTTCAGTAGGGATACATTTGGGGTCGTGAAGTCTCCCCCAGTTGAGAAAACTGGACCAGATGCTTGGAATCAGGCCTAGTCCCGGCCCCTGGTTCGGTGCTGGCATCCCACTGCCCTGTAGGAGAGTCACGTTTTGCACCCTGGTGTGTTTCAGGGCCCTGCCGAGCCTGGATATCGTAGTGTGGTCAGAGTTGCCCCACGGGGCGGGCTTGGGCTCCAGCGCCGCCTACTCGGTGTGTCTGGCAGCGGCCCTCCTGACTGTGTGCGAGGAGATCCCAAACCCGCTGAAGGATGGAGATCGCGTCAACAGGTAACCGTGGTCCTCACCTGGCCACTGTCCCTCCCACGCAGCAGGACGGGGCGTGGCTTCTGTCACGGGGACCTCACCACCTCCCTGTGAGGTGGGAGGGGTCTTGGTGGCCATTTTACAGATGAGGAAGCTGAGCCCTGAGAAGTCAAATGGCTGGTCCAGGGCCACACAGCTAGTGCTGGCAGAGTGGGATTTGAACTCAGAGTCTGAGCTTTTCTCTCCTGCTCTTACCACCTCTGCTCACCCCCATCTTGGCTCTGTTGGGTTCAAGCGCCCATGGTATAGTAGAAAGAGCTGGAGTCCAGATCTGGAGAGCAGTGGGTTAGATGAACTCTCGCACCTCTGCATTGACTCACGCTAGGACAGTGTCCTCTGTATGGTAATGACGGTGCCCTAGGGGTGACTGTCCAGTTTTACCACACGGTTATGAAAGACTCTAGAGTGTGCTGAGAAATCCACGTTAGGGGATGTGTCCATTAGACTAGGACATTTCTCCTCCTCCGGGGCCATCTCCATGAAGGGCGTGCCACCTCTCTGTGTTCCTACTGGTGGAGGACCACGTGAGTCAGTGAGACCTGTCAAGACAGGCTTGACCACAGACCATTTCCGTCATTAGGAGAATGTGCCTTGAGAAACCACCCAGTGCACAGAGGTTATGCAGTTTGTCCCGGGACCAGGAGTTGTGGATGAGGCCCCTAAATGCAGAGCTCTGTCGTCTTCCTGCGCTTGTTTTTTTGCTGTTGTTGTTTTCTGAGCTTGGTTTTGTTTGTTTGTTCATTTGTTTTTTTGAGACGAAGTCTCGTTCTGTCACCCAGGCTGGAGTGCAGTGGTGTGATCTTGGCTCACTGCAAGTTTTGCCTCCAGGTTCAAGTGATTCTCCACAGGCCGACAGACTGGCCCTGCCTTTCAAAAGGCAGAGGGTGATGGTGCGTGTGTGTGCATGCATGTGTGTATGTTCTTATGCTGCTTCCAACCATTTCTCCCACTTTGCCCTGAAGGCCAGTCATTCCTTCTCAGAACCCTTAGGGAGAGTAGACCCCCCACCCCACCCTACCCTGCCCATCATATGTTTCTGAGTCGGAAAGGACTGGAGCCCAGTCTCCTTTGAAGACTCAAATCTGAGCCTCCTAAAAAACAAACCGTGTAGAGCAGGAGGAAGACTCACGTTTGTTGAGAGGGCCAGGCCCTGGGCTAGATCAACTGCCTGAGTTACCTTCCCCCGCCTCCATCACTCACTTCTTCCCACGCACGCTGCCACCTGTTGGTCCCTGGAAAGGGCCAGCCAGCTCTGGTGTGGTTCCAGTGCTGCACAGGTGGTGTGTCTGGAAAGCACCCCACACACACCTTGCTCAGCTGGCTCCGCTTGTCCTTCAAGCACCCCACCCCCGCCCCCACAATTCAGCCCATAGTACTCTTACAGAAACACCTGCTTTGTAGTCACATATTGCAATGTCATGGATTTGTTTGTATTTGAATCCTGATTGCTTACTGACCTTCACTTTCTCCATTAGACTCTAATCTCTAAGAAGTCAGGGACCTTGTCTGTTTTGCTTCCGACTAGGAGCTTAGTCACAGGCACATAGCAGTTGCTCAATAAATGCTGAATGAATGAGTGTATCTTGTTGGCACCACTAAGTTAATAGCTAAGAGCTTGGGCTCCAAGTCAGCAGATGTGGTCCTGACCCAGCAGTGAGTAGCACGGTTATTTCCAGGATGCTGTTTGACCCATCCAAGCCTCAGTTTCCGCTTCTGTAAGAAGCAGGATAATTATCGTACCTTCCCTGTAGGGCACAATTGGGAGGATTATGGACCATTTTTCAATGGTCCATTTAAGAAAGCATTTAGCACAATGTTTGGCACATGCTAATCTAGTATGTTAACTGATGTTGACTCATTATTAATCATAGTCTCACAGCTACCGTGTGAGTTGCCAAGTCCGTAAAAATCCTTGTTTGGCAGATGAGGAAGGAGACTCAGAGCAGGTAATTGACTTGCTCAGGGCTCCACAGCAAGTAAGTGATTGAACCAGGCCCCCCAGGCGCTGTGACCCCAGACGGCCTATTTTTTGGGGAGCACATCCTATCTCCTGGGCATTACACAAAGTGCTTGTGTGTTTTTTCCATCTCAATATCCTCAGTGAGATAGACCCTTTTTTTTTCTTTTTTTTTGAGGCAGAGTCTTGCTCTGTCCCCCAGGCTGGACTGCAGTGGCGCGTTCTCGGCTCACTGCAAGCTCTGCCTCCCGGGTTCATGCCGTCCTCCTGCCTCAGCCTCCCGAGTAGCTGGTGCTACAGGCGCCCGCCACCACACCCGGCTAATTTTTTTGTATTTTTTAGTAGAGACGGGGTTTCACCATGTTAGCCAGGATGGTCTCGATCTCCTCACCTTGTGATCCGCCTGCCTCGGCCTCCCAAAGTGCTGGGATTACAAGCGTGAGCCACCGCGCCTGGCCAGATAGACACTATTACCCCTGTTTTATGGATGAGAAAACAGAGGGTCTGAGGTGGAGTGGTTGGTCACAGATGCCCAGCGAGTCAGTGGTGGGATGGGTTTCAAAAAGGGCTCACTGACTGGGCACGGTGACTCATGCCTGTAATCCCAGCACTTTGGGAGGGTGAGGTGGGCAGATCTCTTCAGGTCAGGAGTTCGAGACCAGCCTGGCCAACACAGCAAAAACCCGTCTCTACTGAAAATACAAACATTAGCCAGGAATGGTGGCAGGCGCCGGTAATCCCAGCTACTTGGGAGGCTGAGGCAGGAGAATCGCTTGAACCCAGGAGGCAGAGGTTGCAGTGAGCTGAGATCGTGTCACAGCACTCCAGCCTGGGGGACAAGAGCAAAACTCCATCTCAAACAAACAAAACCAGGCTAACCGCTTACTCCATAACTCTGCCACTGAGCCACATCATTCTCAGAGGTCACAAAACCACCTTTAGCTTCTACTGTTTCATGAGGAAGGGAATCTGCAGAAAGGAAACAAAAGCCGAGAGCAAAGAGTGGGGAAGTGGAGTTGGTCATTTTGCCTTGTTCCGTACTCATGTGTTTTGGGTCTGTTCACTTAAAGTGTTTGTGAGCCCACACCTGGTCCATGGAAGGCAGTAAGGCCACACGCTTGGGAGAGATCCAGACATGGCTGCGACCAGCCTGGCCCCCCCAGGGGTGTCTGGGGCTCCTGGGATTTGAATTCATAATAATCGTGCTTTGGATCTACTTGCAGAGCCCTGGGAAACAGTCACACCTCTGCCCGTTCTTCTTAAAGGCAGGCTTGGTTCAGGTGTGGGCGCTTATGCAGAGGTCTGTTATAGTGGCAGTTGCCACCTGCTGCTTGTGGACACCTTGCCATCATTAGACACACATGCAGACAGCCTCTGAGGCGGGTGGTGTTCCCATTCTCCAGAGGAGGAGAGTGAGGCTCAGAGAGGTTAGATAACAGGCTCCGAGTCACTCAGCTAGTAAGAGGCAAAGTAGGACCGTGGGAGTCCAAAGCCCGGGCTGTTTTGACTGCGCCAGGTGGGCTTCAGAGGGAAGGGCAGGTTCAGCACGCTCTGTAGCTGGAGAGGTTCAGAGCGGACTTGTTCTTTCTGAGCTCAAGGGCCCAAACTCCTATGCCCCTTGGCCTCCCCTAGCACAGCCCCAGGTGACCCCTCCCCAGCCCCACTCCTCACTGCCACAGTAAAGATGAACATCTGTGTCTTCAGGTGGACCAAGGAGGATTTGGAGCTAATTAACAAGTGGGCTTTCCAAGGGGAGAGAGTGATTCACGGGAACCCCTCTGGAGTGGACAATGCTGTCAGCACCTGGGGTAGGTGCTGCCTCGGGTTTATTTTTGTTATTTTAAAAATGCTTATTACAATGGTCGGTGCCCAAGAGTCTGTGCTGGTTTGGGAGGAATTGAATCAACGAATTCTGGGAAAAATGAGGGGGGATGGGGAGAAATCTTGGGGCCCTGCCTCACACCCCCTGAATCAGAATCTCGGGGGTAGGACTGGGGCCTGGGAAGCTGCAGCCTCCACGAGCTCCCCAGGGGAGTTGTAGGTTCAGGATGCAGAGCCGTTGCCGTGGAGTTTGCAGACCGCCCAGGTGGCCTCCCCTCTGGCCAGGACTCTTGTTTACAGGGCCCAGATGCTGTGTCCCGGGCCCCACATTCACCATGTGGCCTGTCGGGGGAAGCTGGGCAGTCCAGAAGGAGGGGGACCCAGGAATCCAAGGCCTGGCGAGGGCTTCCTGGTGGGGCTTCGGGGACCTTTTGCCCTCCTGCACCTTTTGTAACTGAAGCTGGGCTGACTCGTTACTTAGTCTGTTTCCTGAATGGGGCAAAGTGAACCCAACCCAAAGTACAGCCTCTCGCCCAAGTAGCACAGGTGTGTTAGCTTTTCCCACAGCTCTGACCTGCTGACTTTTCTCTTTAGGAGGAGCCCTCCGATACCAACAAGGGAAGATTTCATCCTTAAAGAGGTAACTTGGGGGTGGAGCAGCACATTCAGCCATGGCTGCATCGATGTGTGCAGGGAGCAGAGCTCTGCACCTTTGGGAAGTACCATAGGAGGCAGGTGTCCCTGGCTCTTCGTCCCCCAGTGTGGACCTCACAGTCCACTAGCTGCAAGGAAGGGAGGGGTGGTGGGGGAGACCTGGCAGTTGGTCTTTCCTTCTCCCCTTCAGCTCTTAAATTGCAGAGAGATCAGAAAGGGAAAGTCATGCATGGCTGTGCCTGTAGACCCTCAGCTGCTCATTCATTCATTCCTGTATTCGCTTAGTAAACAAGAATCCATTACTTCCTGTGTTCCCGACGATGCTGCACTGGGGTCTAGGAATGGAGAGATGAAGCAGTTTCCAAGGGCTCTCAGTCTGCTTGGGGGCTGGGGCCAGACACACACAGAAGCCGCCACAGGACAATGTGAGCGACACTATGATGGAGGCACGCAGGGCAGAGGCAGGATGGAAGTCAGAGGGAGGCTTGGGAGGGACTCGGAGCAGAAGTGACATCTGGAGACTCTCAGGCTGTTTTATGTTTCTGGGCCCCTCCCGCTGGAGTCATTGGAATCACAAACGTGCATGTGAGAGTTCAGCATCCTGTGTTGTTTGCACCCACGGCGGAATTGTCGGGTGCCCGGAATGAAACATGGCAGAGGGGAGCCAGGTGCCTTTTTGGCTGTTCCCTAAGCCCTCGATTAAGTTGTGGGGTGGTGATTGTCCCAGGGTGCTTTGCCTCCTCCATGGGCCTTTTTGCATCTGTAAGGGTCCTGGGGTTCTCTCTTCTTTACCCAGGGTGGTCTTCATGGATGAGTGGCAGGTTCTGGCCTGCAGCCCCCACCAGCTGGGCCACTCTGTTAGTGGCTCAATAACCTGACCTGCCACAGCGCCACACCTGGGCCCCTGGCTGGTTCTCTGGGATCTTCCTGTCCCAGCTCAGCCTCGCCTCCCTTTCCAAGGCTGTGCATCAGGGTTGGCAGCACTGGCACTGTTGAGATTGGGGGCTGGCTTATTCTTTGTGCTGG
>NW_012105919.1:160014-203308 GCF_000951045.1 Mandrillus leucophaeus
CCATGTGGCCTGTCGGGGGAAGCTGGGCAGTCCAGAAGGAGGGGGACCCAGGAATCCAAGGCCTGGCGAGGGCTTCCTGGTGGGGCTTCGGGGACCTTTTGCCCTCCTGCACCTTTTGTAACTGAAGCTGGGCTGACTCGTTACTTAGTCTGTTTCCTGAATGGGGCAAAGTGAACCCAACCCAAAGTACAGCCTCTCGCCCAAGTAGCACAGGTGTGTTAGCTTTTCCCACAGCTCTGACCTGCTGACTTTTCTCTTTAGGAGGAGCCCTCCGATACCAACAAGGGAAGATTTCATCCTTAAAGAGGTAACTTGGGGGTGGAGCAGCACATTCAGCCATGGCTGCATCGATGTGTGCAGGGAGCAGAGCTCTGCACCTTTGGGAAGTACCATAGGAGGCAGGTGTCCCTGGCTCTTCGTCCCCCAGTGTGGACCTCACAGTCCACTAGCTGCAAGGAAAGGAGGGGTGGTGGGGGAGACCTGGCAGTTGGTCTTTCCTTCTCCCCTTCAGCTCTTAAATTGCAGAGAGATCAGAAAGGGAAAGTCATGCATGGCTGTGCCTGTAGACCCTCAGCTGCTCATTCATTCATTCCTGTATTCGCTTAGTAAACAAGAATCCATTACTTCCTGTGTTCCCGACGATGCTGCACTGGGGTCTAGGAATGGAGAGATGAAGCAGTTTCCAAGGGCTCTCAGTCTGCTTGGGGGCTGGGGCCAGACACACACAGAAGCCGCCACAGGACAATGTGAGCGACACTATGATGGAGGCACGCAGGGCAGAGGCAGGATGGAAGTCAGAGGGAGGCTTGGGAGGGACTCGGAGCAGAAGTGACATCTGGAGACTCTCAGGCTGTTTTATGTTTCTGGGCCCCTCCCGCTGGAGTCATTGGAATCACAAACGTGCATGTGAGAGTTCAGCATCCTGTGTTGTTTGCACCCACGGCGGAATTGTCGGGTGCCCGGAATGAAACATGGCAGAGGGGAGCCAGGTGCCTTTTTGGCTGTTCCCTAAGCCCTCGATTAAGTTGTGGGGTGGTGATTGTCCCAGGGTGCTTTGCCTCCTCCATGGGCCTTTTTGCATCTGTAAGGGTCCTGGGGTTCTCTCTTCTTTACCCAGGGTGGTCTTCATGGATGAGTGGCAGGTTCTGGCCTGCAGCCCCCACCAGCTGGGCCACTCTGTTAGTGGCTCAATAACCTGGCCTGCCACAGCGCCACACCTGGGCCCCTGGCTGGTTCTCTGGGATCTTCCTGTCCCAGCTCAGCCTCGCCTCCCTTTCCAAGGCTGTGCATCAGGGTTGGCAGCACTGGCACTGTTGAGATTGGGGGCTGGCTTATTCTTTGTGCTGGCGCCACCCTGTGTATTGCCGCCATCCCCAGCCCCTACCCACTAGATGCCAGTAGCACCCTCAGCGTGGCCATCCAAAACATTCCCAGACATTGCTCAGTGTCCCCTGGAAGGCAAAATCACCCTTGCCACCGACCTCTGCACTCCACAGAAGCCAGTAGGCGCATGGACCAGCTTCCTCCGGCTGCTCCGGCAGTCGTTGCCACAAGAGCCTCGGGGGCCCAGATGGAAGCTGGTTTGCTGCTGCACTGGATCCACATGCAACCAGAGCTGGGTTGTGTGGAGGATTCTCAAATGCCTGGGCCCCGGCCTGTCCTCAGGAGCCCACGGTCTGATGGGGAAGGCGGTCACTGTAATCGTCAGAAGACACCTGAAGGGTTGTGAAGCTGCTGTGGGTGACAGTGACGGCGTCATAGATGCAGCTGCGGGCCTGGGGAATCATTCGTGGAAGTGGTGGCATTTCACTCCTTCAGTGTCTCCTGAGACACTGGAGTGGTGCTTGTGACCTAAGCGCTGGACTAGGCCCTGGAGCTAGAAAACTGATGAAGACATGGGCTGGGCACTGAGTGTACAGTCTACTAGGGGCATCAGGAGATGAATGAGGAGGCTTTCCAAAGGGGGTGGGTGGGGGAATGGCCAGGCGTTGCTGGTGTGCTGGGTGGAGGTGCTGGGTCTGCAGGCCTAGGTTTGAGTCCAGCTCTCCCACTTGCCAGCTGGCGCCCTCGGGCAAGTCACTTCTTCGGGACCTCCAGCTCCTCGTTTATGTAAGGGGATCCTGAACATACAATCAGAAGCGGCGGCTCTGAAGTGCTTAGCTCTGCTCGCCGAGTTTATCCATCCTTTCCACAAGTACCATTGAGCACCTACTGTGTGCTGAGCACCGGGGCCTCCACAGGGAACAAAGCAAAGCCCCGCATCCGTGGAACTCATACTTTGTTGGGAGAAAAAATCAGTTGCTTTGTGAGAGCATGTCAGGCAATCTTAAGCACCTTTAGGAAACAAGGCAGGGTCAGAGGCTACAAAGGGAAGGGGGGCTGATTGTATGGGGGTCGGGGGCTGCTAACAAAGGAACATTGAACAGGGACCTGAATGAGTCACACCGCTATGGGGTGGGGCTGGTCCCCAGCAGAGGAAGCGCGGTGCAAAGATCCTGAGGCAGAAGCATGCTGCCTGGCATGTCACACAGCAGCTGGGAGGTCAGGGTGGCTGAGCAGAGTGAGCAGCCCGGGGGAGGGAGGAGAATAGAAGAGGCTGGGGCCATGGGCAAGCCAAGATCACAGGAGCATTTACCAGGCTTACCCCCGAATGGTGGCCGCTGGATGGCGTATGAGCCCTGGATCTGGTGGGGCTGGTGACAGGCCTGTCTGCAGAGGACTTGTCTAAGAAAGATGAAGATGCAACACCCAAACTCCTCCCGCCTGGCTGGATGGGAGCATGGAGCAAACCAACCTTTGCTGCCTGCTGTGGGGTGCCACGGGAGCAGATGGCGGCTTTACAGAGAAGCTGGGGGCCGGACTCCACGTTAATCCCACGGATGGCTTAAGGAGCTTCCCCCCCGCCGCCCCCGCCAACCATGCATGGTGCCTCACTGTAAAGAAAAAATGCATTGTTTGTGACGTGGATCAAGATGCGGCCTCCCAGAGCGCTGCGCTTTTGAGGAATGGCTTGTCTTAGAAGGGAAGAGAAAAGCCAAATAGAACGTTCATCTTTTGTAAAGTTAAAAAAAAAAAAAAAGGGGGGGGCCAGCCTCCAAGACTGAGAATCGATATTAATTTCATGGGCTTATGGGCAGTGAGATGAAGCAGGTTTCTGGCAGCCCTTTCCAGCCCTATTGGATTTTACAGTCTTGAACTGTGAAGAGAGCGAATAAAGGTATCAAGGGCTCTGCCCATCTCCAGCTGTCTCGGGCCAGAGCTCATCCAAATCCCCCACCCTCCATCCCAGCCTACAGTCCTCTGAAAGGCAGGTTGGATGGCAAGAAATGTTGGCTTGGACACTACAAGGACAACTGGGATTGTGGCTTTAGGAGGGATTTACGCAGCTCCTCGGGGGCAGGTGAGGACCACGGGGTCATGCTAGAGAGTCAGCTCAGCGTGGCTGCCTGGGACACGTCTGTGCACCAGGGGGCAGCCAAGGGGATGACTGACTCTAACTACACCTGGTTTTAGACCAGGGCCACTCGTCTGGGCACCATCGAGGTAGGGCAAGAATGGGCTCAGCGTGCTGGGGACAGTCCTGCCTGCATTTACCGAGCCCATGCGTGGCGCTGCCCGCATCAGCTAGCCTGGGCATCTTCCCTCTGCATGATCCATTTCAGGGCCTGTTGTTTGGTCTAAAACTCCAGCTTCGTGAGGGTGACCCATGCACGCGAGCCTCCGCCCCTCCTTGTGCTCTGCCGTAGCCACTTTGGATTTCTCACTGGATGACTGTGCCGGGTTCCACCACCTCCAGGCTCACACAGGCTGCTCCGACTGCCAGAAATCCTCACCCTTCTAGCTTTGCTTTGGTGGCTTCTTACCTTCCTCAGTTCTCAGTGTCCACGTCACTCCAGGAAAACCTTCTCGGACTTCTCCTGTCTCCCCTCTCCCCTCCCTGGCCCCGGCCCCGAGGCCAAGCTGTGCCTAGTATGTTGTAGGCCCCAGCTGAAGTTGAATGAATAGATGAGCTAGAAGCCAAGGGGCCTGGGATGGAGGCACAGCTGTGGCCTGCAGTGGGAGTCCCATGCTCCCCCAATCCAATGTCACCTCTTGTGCCTCTCTTCTTCCTCTGTATCAGGGTGGGGTGGCTTCCCGGACTGCTCCCAGTCCTGACCCAGCTCCTCCACCTTGAGTTCAGTGTGGACCTTCCTCCTCTTCACCCTGCAGGCCGCCGGCTCTCCAGATCCTGCTGACCAACACCAAAGTCCCTCGCAATACCAGGACCCTCGTGGCTGGCGTCAGAAACAGGCTGCTCAAGGTGACTCTTGTTCCCTTCCCGGGCGGGTTTCAGGGTGGCCAGGACACAGTTACATCTGGATTTTCCAGGTTTCCCTCTGGCTGATGGATTCTAGGGGGTGTGGTGGGCCTTGGGGCCCTTAGAGAGGTGGTTTTGGCAGAAAGGAAGGTACCATCCATACCCGTAGCCTGGCCAGGAAAACAACAGTGATCGGGCTGGTTAGACACACTGACTTTGCAGCTGGGAAGGCAAAAACCAGGCCCAGAAGAGAGGCAGTTTCCCCAGAGGATGGGCGCAGGCTGTGGGAACACCTCCTCCCTCCACCCCACTGCTGGGGCAGCTGTGCTGCATCTGCCTCCCCCAGGCCTCACCAGCCATTCCTTCTTTTTTTCTCTAGTTCCCAGAGATCGTGGCCCCACTGCTGACCTCGATAGATGCCATCTCCCTGGAGTGTGAGCGTGTGCTGGGAGAGATGGGGGAGGCTCCAGCCCCAGAGCAGTACCTCGTACTGGAAGTAAGAGGCTGTCTGCAGGAACCAGGGTTATTGAGTCCACACCACTGTCCAAGGCAGTGGCTCTGCAATCTGGCTGTGCTCAGAATCCCCTGGAAGCCAGCACATAGAGGCCAGGCCCTGCCTCTGGCCTATGCTCTCAGAAGCCCTTGGCCTGGGCCCAGGTCTGTGTGTGCCACACAAGCGTATGTTATTTTCAGGCCTCTTCCCAGGTGATTCTGAGTAATTGGGAGAGAGCAGGGAAGAAGGCAAGGCCCGGCCCCGGCCAAAGGCAAGGGAAAAAGGTTGGGGGCAACACCAAAGAACCCCCGCCCAACGGAGGAAAAGGGGGACGGGCCGAAAAAAAGGCCCCGGCCGGGCAAGGGTGACTTCTTACTTGGTCCTTCTCCTGCTTCATGGGTGCATTCAACAACTACTTGTCAACTGCCTGCTTTGGGTCAGACAGGTCCTAAAATTGTTTTTTCATCATCATAACCCCATCCACTGCCATTTGCATAATTCTAGTGTACAGGTTGTGACCTCGTACTTTGGGTGTGGTTAGGCCTGTGTGTGAATCCCAGCTCCACTTCTGCTGGATGTGTGGCCTCGCTGGAGTGTCTTAAGAATGCTCAGATTAGACGGGCACAGTGGCTCACCTGTAATATAGCACTTAGGGAGGCCAAGGCGGGTGGATCGCTTAAGCCCAGGAGTTCAAGACCAGGCTGAGCAACATGGTGAAACGCTGTCTCTACAAAAAATACAAAAGTTAGCCAGACATGGTGGTGCGTGCCAGTAGTCCCAGCTACTCGAGAGGCTGTGGCAGGAGGATCACTTGAGCCCAGGAGTTCAAGTTTGTACCCTGGGCGACAGAGTGAGACCTTGTCTCACAAAAGAAAGAACACTTGGAGTCTCATGGGTGACACAAAAGCACAATGTCTGGTGTGCCATGAGCTTAGGGAAGCAAAGGGTCCAGGCTGCCCCTGGACACAGTCTAGCTGGCCTGGTGAATATGGGCTGATGTTAGCCAGCTGGCTGCCCTTGCAGAGTGAGAGGATCGGGTGGTCCCCAGCTGCCGTGGCTCTGCAGCAGCCATTAGTGAAGGGACAGGAGGGGACCCCTTTGAGAGGGGTGTGCGATCTCCATGTCACCACAGTCCCCCCTACTCTGTAGTCATTGCCTGGTGCCTCCCGGTCCCCCTGTGGGCATTCGAGTCTGTAGCCCCTGTGCTGAGTGGAAGCTGCCACTAAAAGCTTTTTACAAATCATTTTTTTCACTTGATCCTCACACCCACCTCCCTGTGAAGTAGGTGTCTTACCCCTATTTCACAGATGTCAAAACTGAGGTCTGAAGGAGGACTTCCCCCAAGGTTATCCGGCTAGTAAGTGGCCGAGCCAGGGGTCCAGCTGACAGACTTGTCTGTCCCTTTATTCAACAGCTCTGTCGTGAGCACCTACTATGTGCCAGGGTAGAGCCTCCATCGAATTCCTGCGTTTCTGCCCTCATTCCCTCAGTCTTTGTCTTCCTAGCTCTCGATTCCTTCCACGTAGAGAGGAGGGAACGCAGTCCTCCCCGAGTAGGAAATTAATAATGATAGAATACTGCCTAAAATACACCCTGTCGAGCCCCTGGAGAATGCCACAGAACAGCACGTTGATTATACATTGTGTGTATTTTTGGCTGTGGCAGCCGCTGAAATGTGCAACTCGGCTGCTGGACAGCTTTGCACTCAAACCAGCGAACTGTTCTCCTGTGTCACAACCTGTCATCTGATCCTTGACAGATTTTGGATCAGAATGTGACAGGTGTCTGGAACCTGCCTCGGCAACGTGACACCTGGCGCTCAGGCGCAGAGAGCGGCCCCCAGAAGTCTTCTCTCACATCCAGCCCATCGGGCTGCTGAGAGGCACCCGGGGCTGCCACCAGGCCATCAGGCCTGTCAGCTCATTTGTCAAAAGTGCTGAGCTTGGCGTGGGGCGCGGTATGAGGCAGGCTGTCGGGGGGGCCACCCCAACCCTGCCCAACCAGCCGTCCCCACGCGGGACAGCCAGGTAGGCCTCCACAGAGATGCTTCAGTGATTGGCAGCTCCTGGTATACAGGCGATCCAGGTGCCCCAGAACAGAGCTTCACACAGAAGTGAGGAAAATCAGGAGTGCTCTCAGAAGCAGGGTAGACAGGAGCTTCACGTCAAGCAGACCCGCCTTCCCGTGCCAGCTTGGTACCTACTAGCCCAGTGATCGTGGGCAAGTCACTTCTCTGAGCCTCTGTTTCCCCTTTTGTAAAGTGGGGATGATGGTAAGGTACCCATAAAAATACTAATAGCACATATCTTGTGCCAGGCATTGAACAGAAAACTCACCTTGTTTCATCTCAGGGCAAAGAAGCAGATACTTTTTTTTTTTTTTTTGAGAAAGAGTCCTCTTGCTCTGTTGCCCAGGCTGGAGTGCAGTGGCGCAATCTCGGTTCATTGCATCTTCCACCTCCCAGGTTCAAATGATCCTCATGCCTCAGCCTCCTGCCTAGCTGGGATTACAGGCATGCGCCAACATACCTGGCTAATTTTTGTATGTTTAGTAGAGACGGGGTTTCGCCATGTTGGCCAGGCTGGTCTCGAACTCCTGACCTCAAGTGATCCACCCGCCTCAACCTCCCAAAGTGCTGGGATTAAAGGCATGAGCCACCACACCCTGCTGAGGCAGATACTCTTATGACCCTGGTTTACAAGCAGGAGACAGACCCAGCGCAGAAGACCTTGCCCGAGGACACATGACCAAGAAGGGGCAGCACCGAGACTCAAACACAGGCCTACTTGACTCCAAACCCTGTGGTTTTTACTTCCTGATGGCTGGGACTGTGGCTAGGCGTCCATCCTTAGAGTCCCAGCACGTTGTGGGTTAAATGAAATCTAACTACTGGGTGCCTGGGCAGTGAAAGCTGTGAGTTTTATTTTTTCATCCACATGCATCTTGTTGGATCCTTAGAGCAGGAAGTTTACCCTGCATAATTGAAGAAACCTAGACAAACAGCTGTTTCCCTGCTTATGGCCTTGCTGGAGTTAAACCTAGTTCTTATTCTGAAACCAGTCCCCAAGGCAGCTGTAGAGAGGCATATTATTTGAAACTTTTTCTCTTGCAAATGACAGAAATCCATTTCAACCAGGCTTTTGTAGAAAAGGAATGTATTGGCTCCCAGCTGAGAAGACCAGAGGTAAACAGCTTCAGGTATAGCTCGATCCAGGGGCTGAACCATTGTGTCGGGAATCTGTCCATCTGCCACGTAATCTCTGACCATGTGGCAAGATAGGTCATCTTGGTGACTTGTGTCTGAATTTAATTATTTTAGCAGCTCTAGTGGAAAGGGGCAGAGAAAACCCGGGACAAGGGCAGGGGGACTGTGATTGGCCCAACTTGGGCCACATGCCCATCTTTGATCAGTCACCAGTGCCAGAGGCTTCTGTGACCAGCCCTAGGATATGTGCTGAGTGCTGTGGTGAAGGTATGCTCAGCTCTACCCAAGCTCCATGAGAAACGCTGCAGGGGAGAAGGATTCTTTTACAAGTGGAGAGGGCCAGCGTGCCAGGTAGGCGAAACTGTTAGCTGTCTCCAGCCAACAACTGTCAGATGGACGAGGCAGGCTCGGGTGGGCACAGGACCTTGGCCTCAGGCAGGCCAAGTGGGAACAGATGGAACCTTCTCCCCTAGGAGCTCATTGACATGAACCAGCACCATCTGAATGCCCTTGGTGTGGGCCACACCTCTCTGGACCAGCTCTGCCAGGTGACCAGGGCCCGCGGACTTCACAGCAAGCTGACTGGTGCAGGCGGTGGTGGCTGTGGCATCACACTCCTCAAACCAGGTATCCCGGGGGTAGGTGGGCCAGGCTGCCAGCCTGGGCTCCTAAGAGGGGTCCACCTGGAGAATTCCCTTGAAAGGAAAAAGAGACCTGGAAACAGGTCTCAGCTCTGCTGTGTGGCCTTGGGCAAGTTAATTAACCTCTCTGGGTCTTGGCTTTCCTCCTTGGTAAAATAAGGATGAGAGTATCTAGCTTGCAAGATCATTGCCCAGATTCAAGCAGGAAAGTGCACCTAGAGAGCCTGGTGCAGGGCTGGGCTGGGGCTGGGGCTCCTGTCATCGGGGCTGTCCCCACAAGCTTGGGAAGTAACCAGGGCATTGTCACTCTCCACGTCCGCCTCACTTTGCCCCACTTGTACCCCTTGACGTGGTCAGGATGGGGTTGATCTTGCTACAGAACAAAAGGTTTTCCTTCCCGTTGGTATGGAGAAAGAGCAAGACCGAGTAACCACCTGACACCTACCTCTGCCCTCAGGCTCGCTCCTGATCTACAGTAGGCACTAACCGTTCCCACCTGTCTCAGTTTCCCTCTGTGCTCCTTGTCCCCTCCTTCCTGGTCTCCCTTCTCTTTCTCTTTTGTCTTTATTTCCTCCTCTCTGTTCTTCAGCCTTCTTTTCCCCTGTTTTGCACTGAACCCCCTTGGGCTCCAGGCATCCCCTCACCCTCCGTGATGGCTCCCAGGCCTCAGGAGGTGGCCACATCCTCACTCCAGCCGACCCCGACTGTTGGTTCCTAGTTCAGAGCCCATGACGATGGTGGAACTTGACATTTCTGGAGTGTGCCCGCTGTGCCAGGTGTTGTGCCAGACACTTTACCTGCATTATTTCCTTTAAGCCCCCCTGGGGTCTGCATGGGGGAGGCATCATGATTCCCATTCCCAGATGAGGAGACTGAGACTGAGAGAGGGGAAGTCACTTGTCTGAGGCCACATGGCCAGTACAAGGCAAGGCCAAGTCCTGTGACTTGAGAGCCCATGTTTTTAATTCTTGCTCCCTAAACCCCTGGGGGTACAACGCTGGGCATTCCGGTGCGCGAAGGGGCTGCAGGTAACCACGGGCCTCATGGGCCTGTTGGCTCAGGTGGGGTCACAGCCAGGAAGGCACAGCAGGAAGGACCAGGCTTTTGCCTTGAATATGATGAGCTTCTCCCTCAGAGCAGCGTTTTCAAGGGTGACCTGCCTTCCCTCCCCACAGGGCTGGAGCAGCCAGAGGTGGAGGCCACAAAGCAGGCCCTGACCAGCTGTGGCTTTGACTGCTGGGAAACCAGCATCGGTGCCCCCGGTGTCTCCATCCACTCAGCCACCTCCCTGGACAGCCGAGTCCAGCAAGCCCTGGATGGCCTCTGAGAGGAGCCCACGACACTGCAGCCCCACCCAGATGCCCCTTTCTGGGTTATTCTGGGGGCTGCAATTTGCCCCTGTGCTGCCCAGCGGGCGCCCAGCTCCTGACACTGCTGGAGAGGCCCCAGCCGCTTGGTGATGCCGGCCAAGCTCTGCACAGTCCCAGCGGTGGGACCTACGGAGGCATGGTCTGCGCTCTGCATCCTCTGAAGCCAGCTAAGCAGGAGGCCTAGGAGGGTCCTCTGAGGCTCCAGACCTGAGACAGACGGGCTGCTTTCCCGAAGCTCCCACGGTCCCATCTGCTTCAGGCCCCGGCCTTGGCCTGTGTTCTCCCTGGCCGCCTGGGTCGGATGCTCAGATGCTGGGGCCCGGTTCCCGGAGAAATGTGCCTTCTATCTCCCTCTGCAGGGACCGCCCCCGTCTCTCAGAGCTAGGTCTCTCCCTCCTCCTCCAGGAAGCCTTCCCCTACCCCTTGTCCCCCCTCCGAGCTCCCAGAGCACCTGCTGTCTGAGTAGCTCACTCAGCACTTGCTGCGGCCTTCCCTTCTACCTAGCGGGACGGGGCTCCCCCAGGGGCTGTCCTGGAGGTGGTGGGCCTGGTTAAATAAGGCAGGGTCCATGTGCAGTTTCTTCCAATCTGTACCTGAGAGGTTTGTGGAAAAGAAAGCAAAGGGGGAATAAAAAGATTTTGTGTCAGCAGTAGACTAGGGAGACTCCAGGCCACTAGCACCTTCCTCCTCTGTCCCTGTCCCCTTTCCAGCTGTTTCCTCCATGGAGCTCTTCAGCAATGGAGGGAAATAAGGGTTTGGGGTCACTTTGTTGTGTGTCTTGGGGATGAGGTGGCTTTTCCTGGATGGCCCTTGCTGGAGAGGGACTGGAACACGGCTCTCAGTCCATCAGCACAACTCCAGGCTGCTGCTGCAGAGGGAGAAGTTGAGCTTCCTAGCTCCAGAATCCCAAGCACCCACGAGAGCACAGACCTGTGTAAGACAGGAAAGTAGAACCTGCCACCGCTCCTGGGCATGCCTTCCTTTCTGAAATGAACTGGCTGGATGGAGAAAACAGACTCAAATGTTCATAGCCCGGGTGCCTGGCACTCCCCACGCCCACCCCCCAGCCCCCACCGGCCCTGTTTGAACTTTATATTGCAGTCGGCTTGGTGCTTTCTGAAGTGCCAGTGTCCATCAGGAAACCCTTGTGGTTGGCGCCTTGCCAGCCAGAACCTCGGAGCCGCGGACCTGCGAAGAGGCCGAGTGGAAAGGTGGGGGGCCTGCGCAGGGATTTCAGGATGAAGTGAAAGCGATTCAGTGCGCGTCTGCCCTTGGTCACTAGGGGGCAGCTGGCTCCCTTCCCTGCTGTTTTCATGGGGAAGGTGAGAGGATCAGGAGCGGAACTCCACCCCCAGCTCAGCCTTGGGCCCTGCCTGGGGTCACTGCTGGGAACGTGTGGGTGAAGGGAGGACAACTGCCCCAGCTTAACTTGTAGAAATGGCCCGAGTTTGATTGCTGTTCCCTGATGGCTGTTCCCTGCCCCTTCCCTTCAAAACGCACCGCATAAAGCAGTAATACTAATACTGAACGCTCACTGTGGGCTAGGCGTGTTTACGCATCACCCCTTCTCATCTCTGCCCCGATCTCAGTGTCGTTGCTAGTCTCATCCCTGCTTTACAGACCAGGAAACCGAAGCTCAGAGAGATCGAGTAACTTGTCCAAGGCCACACAGCTCATCAGCATCGGAGGCCGGATTCAAACTGACTCCAGAGCCTGCTCTTAGCCCCTATGTGTGTCTGATGGGCTGGGCTCGGTGTGCAGGCTCACTGCGATTTTTTAGCCTTCTGTGCTCGGGCTTGTTTTTCTAGATTCGGATGTACTTGACCAGGGTGCGGCTTGGGCCTGCATGTTTTCCTCCCCACGCGATTTGAATGAGCAACCAGGCCGGAGGCTGCTGTGCCCTCAGTGATGGCGCTGGCTGACAGCCAGCCTCCAGCCTGTAGGAGGTGGGCCTGGAAGCCTCCCCAGTGTTCCATAGATGTCCACAGCAGCTATGAGATGGGTGCAGGGGTCAGAGGCTGAGACCCCCAGAGCCTGTTTGCTCCTTGCAGCACTCTCTCTCATCCCCTGGGGACAGGATGTCACTCCTGGGGCAGGGGCCAACTCGACACTCCAGTGAAGCGGCTGCCGGTGTGCTTTGGCCAGAGCAGCCTTTCAACCCAGCCACCACTGCGGTCACCATATGGGCCTGGTGTCACACTCCTGGCTACCTTGTAGACAGTTGGCACATGCGACTGTCACCCCTTTTCATTGCCTATTGCAGTGGTTCTCGCTCTCAGAGCTGCACCTCGGAACCACCTGGGGAGCTTCTAAAAGACCCGCGAATTCCTGACCCCGCCCCAGCTGTTCCGAGTTCATCTGTCTCAGCGGTATCTTTTTGAATAGATAGCTTTTCAAAGCTCCCAGGTGGTTCTAAAGTGTGAGCAAGCACCACGTGGTGCTGCACGACTGTGGTCCCAGCTACTCAGGAGGCTGAGGCGGCAGGATCGCCTGAGCCCAGGAGTTGGAGGCTGCAGTGAGCTATGATGGTGCCACTGCACTCCAGCCTGGGTGACAGAGTGAGACCCCGTCTCTAAAAAATATTTTTAAAAAGTAATAAAATGCGCCGGGCGCGGTGGCTCAAGCCTGTAATCCCAGCACTTTGGGAGGCCGAGACGGGCGGATCACGAGGTCAGGAGATCGAGACCATCCTGGCGAACACGGTGAAACCCCGTCTCTACTAAAAAATACAGAAAACTAGCCGAGCGAGGCGGCGGGCGCCTGTAGTCCCAGCTACTCGGGAGGCTGAAGCAGGAGAATGGCGTAAACCCGGGGGGCGGAGCTTGCAGTGAGCTGAGATCCGGCCACGGCACTCCAGCCCGGGCGACAGAGCCAGACTCTGTCTCAAAAAAAAAAAAAAAAAAAAAAGTAATAAAATGCAGCCAACAGGGCTGAAGATACCAAGCCAGATGACTCCAAGGTCATCTCTGCATGCCATTGTGGTGGTTGAGCACTCCAGCCCTGCCCACCCCCGGCCACGTGACCCTGGGCAAGACAGCTTACCTCTGGAGGCCACAGCTTCCTCATCGGGAAAGTGGGACTCATACCCACCTTATGGAGGTTTCATGGGGATCACATGAGAAAATACACAGAAGGCCCTTGACACAGTGCGTGGCACATGGTAAGTGCTCAATAAATACTCACAACTGTCTTATGCTAAAAGATAAGGGTGTCTCCCAGAGCCCCACAACTTCAGAATGGTGCACAGAGCTGGCTCAAGACGCCCTGCCCAGATGGTCCAAAGCCCCTGGGTTGAGACCCTTTGGGTCGGTGTTGGAGAAACACACCTAATGCGCACTGGCTTTCCCACCTCCCTGCTTCCTCTCCAAAGAGGCAGTCACATAGCACCGGCGCCCTCTTTGCCTGGGAAACTGCAGTGCCTTTCAAGTCATTAGCTGGAAGCGCTCCCAGCCTCTGCAGCCTGAAGTTCTCAGAGAATTCCCTGGTTCTGGCAAGGGTCTCACTTTGGGAGGCAGGCAGGAAATACTGTGGTTCCTTCCAGATAGAGTAGCTGCTGTGATTGCACTGATGTCGTTTCTGTCAGTGAGGAGTCCTTTTTATTTATTTATTTTTGACACTGTCTCACTCTGTTGCCCAGGCTGGAGTGCGGTGGTGCCATCTTGGCTCACTGCAACCTCTGCCCCCCGGGTTCAAGCGATTCTCCCGCCTCAGCCTCCTGAGTAGCTGGGATTACAGGCATGAGCCTCCACGCCCGGCTAATTTTTATATTTTTAGTAGAGACGGGGTTTCTGCCACGTTGGCCAGGCTGGTCTCAAACCCTTGACCTCAAATGATCTGCCCACCTCAGCCTCCCAAAGTGCTGAGATTACAGGTGTGAGCCATCACACCCGGCCTGGTGAGGAGTCTTTCCTCACCCAGAACGTTTCTGTGGCCTGCTGGCGGCCAGTCGCGTTGGTGGCTGGCTCCAGGTCCGCAAGCGTGGTGGGGAGCCGGCCCTGCCCTTCGCTTGTGCTTGGCCCAGTCAGCTCCTTTCTCCTCCACGACTGTTTTCCTCCTTGTTTCCTCAGCTAGCGCCCTTCAGAAGACACCTGGCTCAGGGGCCCGTACCTCGCAGGTGCTTCCTTGCCCAGCCCTTCCTGGTTTCCAGCTAATTTTGGACAAGCTCTTTGGTTGTCTCTTAGCACCTCCTGTCTTCTAGGAAGGGGCAGAGAGCTGGATTTGAGGCCAGGCACTCTGGTTCCAGAGTCTGAGCTCTTTAGTTCTCAAATTATAATATTTTTACTATTACAAAAACAGTGTTTATACACCGTAGAAAGAAAATATAGATGAGCAAAAATCACATCAAAGTACTGTGTTTTTACCACACAGAGATTACCCCTATGAACAGCTGCCACCTTTCCCTGTGTGTGTGTATGTGTGTGTGTATACATGTGTACATGCTGTTCGATAAAGTGAGATCATCCTGTACGTGCTATTTTGTTACCTACCTTTTTGGTTTCCAGTCACCTTTCTCTGTCAATATGTTTCATCTCTAATGTCCAGGCTATAGTCACATTTCCTCCAACTGGGCCAGGTGTCCGGCACCCTGTCTAATACCACACACCTGGCTGTTACAGCCCTGGCTTCTCTTTTAATCTAGCACAACAGCCGTGCACACACACACACACACACACACACACATACCCACACCCTTTTTTTTCTCCATGATATGACTTGCTCAAGAGACCCAGCCGGTCATCCTGCAGAACACCCTGTCTTCTACAGTGGTCATTCAGAATCCAGCCCCTCCACGTGGCTTTGGGAGGTCTTGAACCCTTTAGTGAGCACCTACTATGTGCCCAGCATGGTGCTAAGCGCTTTGTGTGCTTTATCCCTGTGAATCATTTCAGTTCATTGAGCTAATTACCGTGCTTATCCCCATTCAGTTGGTGAGTAAACTGAGGCCAGAGTAGGGAAGTGATTTGCCCAGGGTCACGTGGCAGAGTGGGATTTGCACGTAGTTCTGTGTGACTTCCGGGCCCTGCTCTTAGCCCATGTCTAGACTCTTTCCCCAGGGAGGTGACTGGTGACCTCTTTGAGCTCCCTCTCCCCGCCTTGCCTAACTGACAGAATTGAGTTGTCACATCCGCCCCAGCGGTGCCGGCCGAGCTCACCCCTCCCGCCCCCTCAGCCCTGGCTATGAACACCTCAGACCCCCCACCTACACAACAAACAGGCAAAGGGAGCAACCTGCCAAAGAACACGATGTGTGGTCTCGCAGCACTGTGCCCGAAGCCCCCACCTCCCCACATCCAAGGAAAACCTGGCACTGGGCCGAACCTCACACCTCATGTCCTCAAAACTGAAACAGACAAGGGCAATGGTCTGCCAATGGATGCTTCAGTTGTTTGTAATTAGAATCCAAAAGTGTCAGGGTCAGGAGGACCCTTGGAGATCACACAGTCCATCACCTTGTTTGCTGTGAATGGGGCGACCAAGACTCAGAGAGGGCAGGAGACCTGCCTCAGGTCACACAGCAAGCCGCCTTTTTCTTGCTGTTGGGTTTTCTCCATGCAGCAGGGTTGTCACAGGAAAAGCACTTGCAGTCCAGAGACCGGTCTTCAGGCTCAGCTTCTGCACTTTCTGGCTGTATGACTTCCAGCACGGACTCCCCTGCACCCCCAGCTCTGGGCCTCAGTTTCCTCAAATGTAACATCCCAGGCAGGGTGCTAAACCCCTCAGGCATCATTCCACTTCATTCCCACAGCAACCCTGCAGACGAAGTACAACAGAACCACAATTCCTTGTCCAAAATCCTGGGGCCAGATGTGACGTGGAATTGAGGATTTTACAGGTTTTAGGGAGACCCCCTGGCCCATGTTTCATTCCACATGGCATCTGGGGCAGCACCACCCACCCGCGACTCTATATGAAAGGTATCAAGAGTCCCACTAAGTGGAGTGAAGGCCATAAATAGTATGTAAGCCTCTGTGGCACTGGCCCTTTTTTTTTGAGACAGGGTGTTGCTCTATTGCCCAGACTCTAGTGCAGTGGCAAGATCACGGCTCACTGCAACCTCGACCTCCCAAGCTCAAGCAATCCTCCCACCTCAGCCTCCTGAGTAACTGAGACTATAGGTGTGCGCCACGACGCCCTGCTACTTTTTCTACTTTTTGTAGAGATGGGATTTTGCTATGTTGCCCAGGCTGGTTTCCAGTTCCTGGGCTCAATCGATCCTCCCGCCTCAGCCTTCCAAGGTGCTGGGATTACAGGCACGAGCCACCATCCCTAGCCTGCTGCATTTGCTGACAAATGAACTTCGATGCCAAGGTCCTGGGTTTCAGAGTGTCTTGGGTTGTGGGCCTGAATTATTTTCCTGTTTTGCAGAGAAGCAGACAGCTGTTCTCAGACGGGCTCAGTGACTCACCCAAGGGAGTGTGCTCGGGTTTGAACCCTGTCCGTCTGGCTGGATGAGACCACCTGCACCACAGGGTCTGACCAGGCCCCATCTTCGTCACTCAGAGTGAGAGGGCTCTGTACCGGCCGGTGGGGGGTGAGACACCATCCTGCCTGGTACAGGGCGAGGGCAAGGGGCCCCGGGTCCCGGGTACACTGGCTCAAGCTAGCAAGTCAAACCAGAGTCTTCTGTCTTATTTTTTGTCCACAATAAACCTTGTAATGCGACAAACGAGGCTGCAGAAAAGTGGCCGAGTGACAGGCCCATGACTTCAGCTGCTGCACTCTCTTGGGGCTTCTGTTTCCTTCCAAAAACCAGGGCAGCAACTAGGGGGCCACAGCCCAAGGGAGAGGGAGGGGCTCCCTCTCCTCCCAGACCAGCCCCTGCCTCCCTCCAGACCTACGGAGGGCATAGGAGAAGCCTGAGCACATCGATTCTCACCGCACTCAGGCTTACAGAGCAGGGAGCCACTTACTTGCACAGAGGGGATAAGAGACGGAATGCCAACTGGTCCTCTTTTACAGGCATCTGAGCCCAAACCTCCATGCTCCCTCACTCAGATTAACAGGGTCTGTTATGTGGTGTTTTGTTTGTTTTTTAATCTCTCTGTCTCTCTCTCTTTTGTTTTGTTTTGTTTTGTTTTTTGTTTTTAGAGAAAGGGTCTCCCTCTGTCACCCAGACTGGAGTGCAGTGGCGTGATCACAGCTCGCTGTAGCCTTGAACTCCTGGGCTCAAGCAATTCTCCCATCTCAGCCTCCTGAGTAGTTAGAACCACAGGCTGATGCCACCACGCCTGGCTATTTGTTGTTTTTTTTTTTGTAGAGACAGGTTCTCTATGTTGCCCAGGCTGGCACGTTGTCCTGGGCTCAAGCGATCCTCCCACCTCAGCCTCCCAAAGCACTGGAATTACAGGCCTGAGCCACTGCACCCGAGCTGTTATGCATATTTTAAATCTGATCAGGAAAATATCCATTTTGAGGCATTTGGGCAATGCACTGGCTGAGGCCATGGTGGCCCCTTTGGATGCTCAATGGGCACTGAGGCTGTCCTAGGTACCTGGGCATCCTCCCTGCCCAGAGAAAGAAGTTGCCAGACTCCACAGCCGCCAAGGGCTGCAGGCACGATCCAGCCCCTTCCTCATGAGCACTATTCATTCAACAAACGTTAAATGCACACCTTCTATGTGCCAGGAACTGGGCCAGGCCCCAGGGAAGTGAGGTGACTGACCAGAGCGCTCCTGTCCCTCTTCGGCATGCTGGCCGTGGTTCTGGAGGCTTTCATGTCACTTCCTCCACCCATACTCATGGCAAGCCCAGGAGGAAAGTGTGGTGAACCCCATTTTACATAGCAGGAAACTGAGGCCCAGAGAGGAAGTCCCTACTCCAAGTCATGCAGTCATCAGGTGCAGAAGCTTGGCCCTGAGACAGGTCTCTAGATTCAAGCACAGTGCTCTCCTTTGTTACCCTTGCTGTCTTGGCCCCAGATGTGAAGGTAAGCATTTGTGGGATAAGGGAGGTGAGCAGGACGTGGAGAGGGGAAGGCAAGGAGAAAACCAAATGGAAGAGGACAAGGTGGCTTGCTGGGTGACTGTAGGCGGGTCTCTTGCCCTCTCTGGGCCTCAGTGTCCCCATCCATTGAAATAATGGTGTCTGTTTACTCTGCCAGAAGCACCCATGCTCTCATTTAGTCCTCCTAGCAATCAGTATTTTGTGGACTCTGGACTCAGATCTGGCTTTGATCCGTGGCCTGACTACTTCCAGCTATGAGGCCTTAGGCAGGTCACATTATTTCTCTGAGCCTCAGGTGCCTCATCAGTAAAGTAGAAATACTAGGAAATAATGCACATCTAAAATGTAGCTCAGGCTGAGCGCTGTGGCTCATGCTATAATCCCAGCACTTTGGGAGGTCAAGGCGTGCAGATCTCTTGAGCCCAGGAGTTGGAGACCAGCCTGGACAACATGGCAAAACCCCGTCTCTACCAAAAATACAAAAAATTAGCTGGGCATGGTGGCACGTGCCTGTAGTCCCAGCTACCTGGAAAGCTGAAGTGGGAGGATTGCTTGAGCCCAGGGATCAAGGCTGCAGTGAGCCGAGATCGTGCCACTGCACTCCAGCCTGGGCAAAAGAGCGAGACTCCGTCTCAGATAAATAAATAAATAAATAAAATGTAGCCTGGCACCTAGTACTTAGACCCAGCACCCAGGGGATAGGAACTCTTGTTATTATCAGAGAGGGGGAAACTGAGGCTCAGAGAGGCGATGCGACAGCTCAGAGGTGACCAAGCCAGGATTTGAATCCAGTAGGACTGACTCCAAAGCCTGGGGCTTCCTTTCATCACTAGGCAAGGCTGGGTTTTGCTGACATGTCCTGTCCCCAGAGGGAGATTGGAGGGAAGAGCCACCCCTTTCAGTCCTGAGGGACTTAAGCAACTAGTTGGATCTGGCTGGGCTACCTGCGACCACAATGTCAGCCAGTAATGATCATAGGTCTGGAAGTTGGAGGACACGACCTTGGAGGAAGAGACTCCCCTCAAACCGAGCACCTGCCTTCTGTTGCTAAGACAGCCACATCTGCTCCATTCCCCCATTTGACTTCACTGGGCAGGGGATGTTTTGTGCACACGGCTGGCCTTGTCCTTGGTGGGCATCAGAGCGACTCTCATTGACCCCACGTTACCATCTCCTACCATCTGCCTCAAAGAGGCACATCCACCACTTGATGGACGTTGGTCCATCAAGATCATTCCCTGATAGAGCCACAAGGACCTACACTCTGCAGATGAGGAAACAGGCACAGAGATGGCTCACGCAGTATGGTTGTGGCAGAGGTGGGACTCCAACCCAGGCTCTGAATGGCTGAGGGTGCTGGGTCAAGGTGGGGCATCCCAAGGTCAGGAAAAAGAGCATGAGGGCTGCTAATGTGTCCTCGCCGGCCCTGGGAGACGCTAGTACCTCTGCTGATGCCAGTAGTGAGTTTTGACCAGAGTTGACTCCAAGGAGGACTGAGGGCACGTAGATGCAAGAGTCACGGCTTTGATGAGGAGTACAGTGAAGTGTGTGGCAAGCCCAGGATTGGGACTCCCTACCTCCCCACCTGCCCCATGTGGTTGAGGAGAGCACAGCATTTCTAAATGCTGTGTGACTTAGGTGAGTGGCTTCCCCTCTCTGGACCTCGGTCTCCTTCTCATACCTGAGATATTATTCCCAGTCCCATGAGAAGCACCCGGGGGCTGTGGCCTGATCTTGTTCCCTGCCTGCATCTCAGCATCACTCTGATAACCTCTCCCTGCTCAGAGGTCTCAAACTCACAAGCCTCCAGGGACCAGGCAGGCAGCCACCAAACCAGGCTTGGGGAGGACACGGCAGGCCCTCGCCTCCAGCTCCAGCCAGCTGTTGCCCTGCATGGTGGTGGGCCCACCATCCAAACCTTTCTATTTAGTTTTTAAAGATAATTCAGAAATCTGGAATTGTGGATAAAATTTGATTTTTAAATACTGTTCAGTAATAAAACCAATATTGAAACAGTAACAAATGATTATGTCAAGCCCGGGTGCAAAATGGAAACTGCCCCAGGGTTGAGACCTTCAGAAGCCGGCCTCCCCTGGCTCTGGGGAGTGAGCTGGGGTGTGGGGGTCACCCCCAGGGCCCCCTCCCCAGAATCTGATTACCCCTCAGTGCCCCATGAAGCGGCAGGCCGGCGGGTGGCGGGGCAGCGGGGGCAGCGGGGGCACCGACGGCTGGGTTGCCAGCTCGTCCCCGGGAGGCACAGATGGTATTTTTTTTATCAGTGTCAGCACCGACTTCTTTCTGCTCTGATGACTAGATTCTAAAGAGGCAGTGACATTATTCGAGATAACAGAGGGAGCAGAAAAAGGGTCAGCAATGGAGAGAAAACAGCAGAGCCAGCAGATAAAGGGGAAGCCAGAGGGGGCGGAGCACCCTGGCTGGGGGTGCACCCCCCATTCTTGAGATTCCCGCTCCCTGAGCCTGGCTCCCTGTGGTGGGGCCTGGAATGCCGCCCGGCCCAGGGCAGCGGAGAGGCCCAGACAGCTGCGCCGAGCCGCCTGCTCTGCTCCCGGCAGCCCTCCTTGGCCGCCTGGCCGCCCATTCCGCCTTTTCAATTCGATTCAATTAGGTTGCCCCGCTCGGAAGCTTGTCTCCTCTGATATCCAGTTTAACTGACAGGGGATTAGTGCTGTTTGTATTACACACACACACTCTCTCCGGCTGCTAAACCGCCGGCAGGGCCCTGGGACCCAGGTTATTTATGGAGCTGGCTGGCCATACTGTCCCTCTCGGACCTGCTTCCTTTGGAAGCAGGGGGCTGGGGGCCCTGCTCTGTGCTCCCCCTCCATCCCACTGCCACCACTTCCTGATCCAGGGACCTGAGGGCCTGGGCAATGGAGCAGAAGAGCCCAGATAGAACTGGGTTCAAATCTCAGCTCTGCCACTTGCTGGCTGTGTGGCCTTGGCTGAGCGACATTGCCGCTCAGCCTTGGTTTCTTTATCTGGAAAATGGAGATGAGGAACTGGCTCATCAGGTGGTTGTGGGGATAAAGCGAGGTGGCAGGTGCAGGGCATTGAACACAGGAACTGCATATTCACTGTGCATGTTCACTCGGTACATGGGACGGGGTGACAATTCTGCACCGGCTGCTGTGCTGAGTCACAGAGGAGGTCGTGGTGGGCCATGCTGATCCAGCCTGCCTTCCGGAAGCCCACACTCGGGTGCAGGAGAGAAAAATGAACATGGAGTCCCTCCCGGTGCTCACACAGGGAGCCCTGGCTAGATGGGAGCCATGATGACAGTGATGATGATGGAGATGGAAACAAGCGGCACGCCAGGCCCTTTGCCTCTGCTATTCCCTCTGCCTGGAACATCCCTGTCCCCCCAACCCTGCCGCCACACACACACACACACACACACACACACACCTCCCCACCATGCACACACGCCTCCCCCGTGCCCTCACACTTCACCTGGCTGGCACCTGGCCTCAGTTTACCACTCACCTCCTCCAAGAGCCTTCCCTGACCCACCCTCCTCCTACTGCAGTTCTCCCCTCTTGCCCTCCATCTCTCCCTTTGCTTTATTTCCTAATGTGCCATCTTCTGTTGACTTGTTGCATCGCCTGTCTCCTCAGGAAACTGCCACTTCCCGAGGGCACACACCGGAGCCCGCTCACTGGTCCCCCCGAGTCTAGCACAGTGCCTGGCTCATGCTAAGAACTTGAGTCTCTGGATGAATGGATGCATAAAGGAATAAATGAATGAGCAGAAAAGTAAACAGACAAAGGCCCCCTTGCCTGCAACGTGGCCGTCCTGCTCAGCTTAGGACATCTGGCCGCCCTAGGCCACCTGCCCAGCCCTCCAAAGGGGCTTGCTGGGTCTTGGAATGGGTGGGCATCAGGTGTTGGTCAGAAGCAGGTAGATGCTTCTCTTCTTCTCCTTGCTTTACTCAAAGGGAAGGAAGGACCTTTATAGACCTTCCCTCTCAGCATCCAGGGAACTAGTGAGTCCTTTGAGGTGATGGGCTAGAAGGCCCCAGGCCTAGGAAATGTGCTTATTTGGGGGAGGGCCTCATACTGCCAGCTCCTGTCTGCATCCTCTCCCTCACTCCGTTTCACAGGTCTTGGGCGTGGGGGCACTGACCCTGATGAATGCGGGTCTGAACGTTTCTACAATTCAAGGCAATGAAATAGTAGCCATTACTTACTGCACATACTGGTGCCAGGCTTAACACCCATGACCTCATTTCATTCTCACAAGAGCTCTCCATTCCCCAGAAGAGAAACCTGACAGTCAGAGTTGTGGTGGGGTCTGTCTGACATCACCCAGGCAGGAAGGGGTGAAGCTGGGATCAACCCCAGGACTCTGAGGTTCAATACCTGCTCATTCGTCTAACCTCTGCTGTGTGCCAGACACTTTGGTGTATGCTGTCTCCCGATGTCCTGAGAAGTAGGTATTCTGTGCCCCACTTCGCACAAGGGAAATTCGAGGCTCAGAAAGGTGAAGTGGCTGAACCTTAGTGTCGTAGCCTGCTAGGGGCAGCGCTGGCTGGAAACACGGGGCTTCCTGACCTCTCATTCAGTTTGTAACCTCTACCCTGTGGCTTCTTCCTCAACTCAAGGCCCTGGCCCTGGGGTGTTTCAGATCAGTATAGGGCCTGAGTGGGCAGTGAGGGCACGCATCTATCAAGCAGCAGTTGCTGAGTTTCTCAAAAGCCCCTGAAATATGACACAGTCCCTGCTGGTAAGGGCGATGTCATCCAGTTAGAGGAATATCAAATAAATATGTAAAGAGTTACAAGAATTCAATGACATATAGGAACATTGAGTACTCTCCGAGGGTGCATGCGTGACTCACGAGTCTGAGCATTTGGGCAGGGAAGGCAACCTTGAAAGATACATGGATTTGGAAACAGAAGCCCACAAAATAATCATTACAATTACAATGAACGGGTCATTATGATGATGATAATAATTAATAATGACTACAATTCAGCCCCATATTTGTAGGTCTTGCTGTTCCTGTTTCACAGACAAAGATAATGAGGCTCAGAAATAGGAAGTAGCATGCCTAAGGCCAGCCAGCAGGTGGATGGGGCTCAAACCCAGAGCCTTTGATCCCAAAGTCAGTTCCGCTTCTCCAGCCCTGGACTTGCAGAGTGTCACACTCACAGAGTGTCACAAGCAGCAGGTGATCTGGCCTGGGTCTTGATGGTTGAGCCAGCATTTGTTCCAAGGGCCAGCTCCTTGGCCAAGAGCCAAGTGTGGCTGGGGTGGAGGTAGCCAGTGGATGTACTGCCTGGGCTCAGACGAACTCTTCCCTGCCCTCCAGGGCTCACAGGGCAGAGCAAGCTAAGCAAACTGATGATGACAGTGAAGGGCAGTGGATTCCAAGTTACCATGGGAGCCAGGGAAGAAGAGGGGTGCATATCCCAGCCTTGTGTGGGATCAAGGAAGGCTTCCTGGAGGAGGAGGTACCTTGGTGAAATTTTGGCTGGGCTAGAAGGTGAGAGAGGGCATTTGAGGCAGCAAAGGCACTGAGGTGAGCAACACTGTGTTGTGCACAGAGAATCCAAATGCGATTCTGTGTTCAGTTGGAAACTATAGTAAGTATGAAGCCAACATAAAGCAAGTTTTATCCTGAGGGCCCTGGGGAGCCAGGGTGGGTGTTCGGCAGGGATGGTGGGGTCGTAATGATGCTTTAGAAAATTCTCCGACTGTGGCATGATAAATGGAGGGGGCCGGGGAAAGGAATCAGGTGAGAGGTACAATGGCTGGAGAGGGGCAGTGGCATTAGGGACAGATGGAGAGGAGGTGACAGGAAGATTTTGTAGGTTCCTGGAGCGGCCTTTCAGTTTTGGAGTCCACCTTGTCACCCTGTTCAAGGAGTGGGTATACCCCACTTCCTTTGTTTGAGACTTGTTCTCACTCTGTCACCCGGGCTGCTGTGTGGTGGCACAATCACAGCTTACTGCAGCCTTGAACTCATGGGCTCAAGTGATCCTCCCATCTCAGCCTCTCAAGTAGCTGGAACTACAGGCATGCACTAGCATGCCTGGCTAACTTTTTACTTTTTTTTTTTTTTTTTTTGTGGAGATGGGGTTCTTACTATGTTGCCCAGGGTGGTCTTGAACTCCTGGGCTCAAACAATCCCCCACACCTCGGCCTCTCAAAATACTGGGATAACAGGCGTGAGCCACTGTGCTTGGCCATATACCCCTCTTTTGATAGTCTCCGGCTGGAGGTGGGGTCTCCCTGCTGATGCCCTAGTTGGCATGGAAGCCCTTTATATCAGTGTTCTAACTAGGGCTCCTATAACAAAGTACCGCAAATGTGGTGGCTTAAAACAACAGAGATTTACTCTCTCATGGTTCAGGAAGCCAGAAGTCTAGAATCAAGGTGTCGGCAGGACCAGGGTCCCTCTGAGACTCTGGGTGGAACCTTCCCTTGCCTCTTCCTAGCTTCTAGTGTTGGCTGGCAGTCCTGGGCTTGCGGCTGCATCACTCCAGCCTTGGCCTATTGCTGACACATGGCCTTTTCGCTGTGTGCCTGGCTTCACATGGCATTCTGTCTTATAAGGACACCAGCTCACCCTCATGACCTCATCTTAACTTGATTCCATCTACAAAGACCTCATTTTCAAATAAAGCCACACTCATGGGCATCCGGGGTTAGGACTTCAAAATCGCTTTGTGGGGGACATGATTCCACTCCCAGTAACCCTTAAGGGGCTGGGCATGGTGTCTTATGTGGGTAATCCCAGCACTTTGGGAGGCTGAGGTGGGAGGATTGCTTGAGCTCATGAGTTTGCCATCAGCCTAGGCAACAAGGTGAAACCCCATCTATACAAAAAATACAAAATTAGCCGGGCATTGTGGTAAGCGCTCATAGTCCCAGCTACTCGGGAGGCTGAGGTGGGAGGATGGCAGGATGGCTGGAGCTCAGGAGTTTGAGACCAGCCTGGACAACATGTTGAAACCCATCTCTGCAATAAAATACAAAAATTAGCTGGGTGTCGTGGTGAGTGCTTGTAGTCCCAGCTATTCGGGAGGCTGAGGTGGGAGGATGGCTTGAACCCAGGAGGTAGAGGTTACAGTGAGCTGTGATTGCACCACCACTGCACTCCAGCCTGAGTGATAGAGCCAGACCTTATTTCAAACAAAACAAACCAAACCCTAAGGAAAGGGGGTTTGCTGGTTGTTTCTGCCTCTGTGGTCTCCAGCCAGAGCCTGGCATATGTCTGTGCTCAGAGGGGAGCTGTGGATGGAATCAGGGTGTCCAGTCTCTCCTCCGTGGGTGACCACAGCCCCTGCTGCCAACAGCAGCAGCCACAGCCCGCTTGGCATCTGGGCAAGGCAGGTCTCCCGGGAAGCCCCCTCCCACGGGCTGTTCTCTGAAAGAAGTGGTGTTGATGTCGGCAGGTGCCTGTCACTTCCCTTCCCCAGCAAAGTCTCAAACTGTCAGAATAAGTGAAATAGTCATTGCCTATCTCTGCGTTTGAGATTTTATTGGCAGTTTCATTGTCACCCAAAACAACCTCCTTTTCTCCGTTGGCGTTTTCCTCAGGCGGGTCTGTGGGCAGGAGGAGGAGGCGGGGCTGGCTCCTAAAAACAGGCCTGGGCAGGTCATGGTGCTGGCTCCACTGGGCTGGGGTCAGCAGGGGCAGAAGACCCCCGTGGTGGGGTCTGCCGTGACTTGGCTCCTGCGGAGCGCTGCTGGGCACTCTCTCCGGGGAGCCAAAAGGAAATGAGAGACGGAAGACAAAAACACCCGGAGGGCCCCTGGAGATGGTCACGATGGCCAGATGGGGCAGCCCAGACCGAACAGTGGGTCCTCAGCCCTTCCCCAGCCCTCCCCCGTGGGAATTAGGGAGCCATTATGGTGGTGGGGTAGGAGCATGGCCTGTGGTATCAGACCCACCTGGCGGCAGGCACCTTAGAGCGAGCACTTCCCCCCGCAGAGCCTCAATGTGCCTGTCTGTCAAATGGGGTCCTAACAGGTACCTGCCATCAGCTGAGGGCTTGATCTGGGCCGCACACCCAGTTATCCTGTTCAGCCCTCCCCGGAACCCAGATAGGTGGGTGTGCTCAAACTCCTCATTTTCTTTATGTGGAAACTGAGGCAGCCCAGCCAAGGTTACCACGGCAGACAAGTTGCAGGAGTTGGGTTTGAATCCAGGCTGTGAGACTCCAAGCCTGGCTGTGAATCCACTTTGGAGGGTTAGTGGAAGGAGTGTAGGTGATACTAATTTTTTTTTTTTTTTTTGAGACAGGGTCTCATTCTGTTGCCCAGGCTGGAGTTAAGTGGCGCGATCACGGCTCACTGCGGCCTCGACCTCCCGGGCTCAAATGATTCTCCTACCTCAGCCTTCCAAGCAGCTGGGACTACAGGTCACGCCCAGCTAATTTTTAATTTTTCATAGAGGCAGGATCTCTCTATGTTGCCCAGGCTGGCCTCGGACTCCTGGGCTCAAGCGGTCCTCCTACTTTGGCTTCCTGAAGTGCCAGGATTACAGATGTGAGCCACTGCGCCCACTGGTAATAAAGTGTCAACACAGTACTAGGCACATGGGACAAAAAGCCATCCGTTATTATTGTTGTTTGGGCACGGGGTAGAATCTGGGTCCCTTGGCAGTCACTCTCTGTCCTGGGACTTTCTGGACATCACTGGGTAGTTTTACCCACAGGGTGGCCTAAGAAGCCTCCAAAGGTATGGGGTGAGCTTAGGAGTTCCACTGGGCCTGGGGGTCCCTGTGTGGGTCTCCATCCTGTTTCATGCTGTGATCCTGCCGGCACACACCGTCCCTGGCCCCCAGCAGGGCTGGGTGCCACTCTACCACATCCAAGCATCACAGAAGGGAATCTGAGGCCCAGAGAGCTGTCCCTTGCTCAGGGCTCCTGAGCCAGAGAGGCAGATGCAGTGGTTAGAACCACAGATTCTGGAGTCAGTGAGCTCCATGTTTGAGTTCTGGTGTGGTCACCTGCTGGTTGGTTAACAAGTCGGTGAGTCTCATTGAGTCTCAATTGCAGCCTCTGTACATTGGGATAATAAAAGATTCCCCTGGAAACTGGGTACTGTGGCTCTCACCTATAACCCAGCTACTCAGCAGGGAGGCTCACTTGGGTGGGGGAGTTCGAACCTGTAACCCCGGTACTACTCAGCAGGGAGGCTGACTTGAGCCCGGGAGTTTGAGGCTGTGATGAGCTATGATCGCACCACTGCACTCCAGCTTGGGTTACAGAATGAGACGGTCTCTAAAAAAAAGCAGATCCCCTGGTTAGGTCAAGGGGCCAGATGATGCTACGCAGAAGACATTAGCACACAGAGAAAAGAAGAGTTTTGGCATCTGCAGGCTCCTTGAAGATCTGAGACTCCAGCCCGTCTTGGTGCAGAGGGGGAAACTGAGGCCCAGAGATTAGGAAGGGTTTCCACTTAGCCACCAAAGGGCTCGTTCCTTGGCCCTGTAACTCCCGATCCAGAACGTCAGCCACCTCCCCAGCTGGCGTTGTCCCAGGAGTCCCCTCTGCCCCTCACCTGCCCTTCTCCCCATGTCTCTGGCTTCGAGAGCCCAAGCCGCGGGCCCGCAGTGAGGAATGCCATTCTCCCTCTCCCCGGCACACTGAAGGTTTTGAAAGTTAAAGTATTACCGTCGGCTTTGTTGTTGCCTAACTACGACAGACAAATTGAGAACCAGTTGTCAAAATGTCAGTGCACAACAAATCAACATGCAGAACGAGTCTCAGCGCTCTGCGGTGTATAATTAAACAAAAAATCCCTTTTAGAAATTTCAGCGAGCGTTGGTTCCACTTTATATTTGTCTGTGTGATTAATAAAGGCAGCTAATTTTCAGACTTTAAAAACAGCTAGAAAATAGCTCCTAATTACATATTAGGTTCCTCGAGGCCCCCGCTGCGCTCCGCCGGCATTGGTGGGCCCAAGAATTTGGCAGAGTCTTAATTGCATTCTGAGCATCATCTAATTTTAGTTAAATGTAATGTAATCAGCAGCAGATGTCTGAAATAAAATATGAATTATGAATATGATGAAATTTCATTCTTGAATAAAAAAGTAATTTGCTATTTAGTTCATTAAAGTCATAGAGGTTTATTAGGAGCAGGTATATGTGGCCAGATGAGGTTATATATTAAGTGATATCTGGGAGACAGAAACCCCAAAGGGATGGGAAACTTCATCCAGGAGTGTTCAGTTATGATTAATGATTGTAGGGGCTGGAGAGGCTCCTGGGGATCTTGAGTTTACCCAGCTGGAGAATTCCCTCGGGCTCTTTGAGGCAGGTCCTGAGTTTTGGGACAAGGGGACTTAGAGAGGAAAGCCCTGGATGCTGCCTCTGAGCCCTCTCCCACCCCTGGCACCCACCCCCACCTCCTTCCCGCTTCCAAGATGGGCACAGTGGAGAGCTGGCTCCTTGGACACTGCTCTGTGTGGGACACTCACCTGGGCCTGGTGACACAGCATGAGGTGGTGATCAGCTTCCTACGCACTGAGCAGAGACTGGGGCTCTGCCTCTCACTGTGTGACCTCAGGCCAGAACCTCGGTGTCCCTTTCTATACGAGGAGGCTAATCATAGTACTTATCAGACACTCTGAACAATACCTGGAATGTGACAAAGCCCCCATTTAGTGTTAGCTGCTGGAGTTGCTGTTATTAACTATAGAGATCATATTTTAAATTTGTATTAAAATGCCTTTTTTTTTTTTTGAGGCGGAGTCTCGCTCTGTTGCCCAGGCTGGAGCGCCGTGGCCGGATCTCCGCTCACTGCAAGCTCCGCCTCCCGGATTTATGCCATTCTCCTGCCTCAGCCTCTAGAGTAGCTGGGACTACAGGCGCCGGCCACCTCGCCCGGCTAGTTTTTTGTATTTTTTAGTAGAGATGGGGTTTCACGGGGTTAGCTAGGATGGTCTTGATCTCCTGACCTCGTGATCCGCCCGTCTCGGCCTCCCAAAGTGCTGGGATTAGAGGCTTGAGCCACCGTGCCCGGCCTTAAAATGCCTTATTTTGTTTTCATCGTGTGTGTGTGTGTGTGTATTTGTGTGTGTGTGTGTGTGTGTGTGAGTGACACGGAGTCGCACTCTGTTGCCCAGGCTGGAGTGCAGTGGCGTGATCTCAACTCACTGCAACCTCTGCCTCCCGGGTTCCAATTATTCTCCTGCCTCAGCCTCCTGAGTAGCTGGGATTACAGGTGTGTGCCACCACACCTGGCTAATTTTGTATTTTTAGTAGAAACAGGTTTCACCATGTTGGCCAGGCTGGTCTCGAACTCCTGACCTCAGGTGATCCACCCATCTCAGCCTCCCAAAGTGCTGAGATTACAGGCACGCGCCACCGCACCCAGCATATTTTCATCTTTTTTGTTTGCTGTTTAGAGCTAGGGTCTCACTCTGTCACCCAAGATGGAGTGCAGTGGCACCATCATAGCTCACTGCAGCCTCCCAACTCTTGGGCTCAAGCAATCCTCCTGCCTCAGCCTCCCAAGTAATTGGAACTACAGGGCACACACTACCACACCTGGCTAATTTTTTATTTTTTATTGTTTTGTAGAGACAGGGTCTCACTATGTTGCCCAGGCTGGTCTTGAACTCCTGGCTTCAAGTGATCCTCCTGACTTGGCCTCCCAAAGTGCTGGGATTATAGGAGTAAGCCACAGCACCTGGTCTGTTTTTTCTTTGTAAACAGCCTGTGATGCAGATAATAAGTTCTAGTCTGTTTTTTTAGCTGAGACTGAGGGAGGTTAAATGATGTGTCTGCAGTTGCACGGATAACAATTGCCGAAGTCAAGATTTGACCCAGAACCGTCGTGCTGCCGGTGTTCCCTGCTACATCCAGAGCAGTGTCAGGACAGCTGGTGGGAGTCGTGGCCGAGGATTCTGGAGGAGGTGGCTCATCTGCCCCAGATGGAGGCAGAGAGAGGAGAGTGAGGGACAGATGGGTAGGCTCTGCCAGAAGATGCTCTGGGCAGGTTGGGGACAGAGGCTGTCTCTCCAACCTCCCACTTCACACCGACCAATGATTTCCTGCAATTATCTGGAAAAGATTAATTAGTAAAGTGCACCATATTGACTAAAGGCTGCCCTGGCGATCGATAACTTGGGAGAGTCTCCCAGGTGCCCAGAGAAAAAACCGAAGTGGAAAGTTGGGGAGGAGGCTCAGCTATGGCGGGTCTGAGACTTGTTTTGCAACACTGGGGTCGTCCACTGGGCCCTCTGGGTCGGGGCCAGCTCTGTGTGACTCCCTCTGGGTCGGGGCCAGCTCTGTGTGACTCCCTCTCAAGCAGGACCTTTTGCCTCTCTGAACCTCAGTTTCCCCACATGTAAAGTGGGGGGCTGGACTGACCCCTATCCAGGGATCGACCTTCTACTGGAGGAAGTTCTGGGAGGAGAGCAGGTACTCTGGGGGTACCGGCAGCTGATGGGGCAGCTGCTGTGGAGGGAGCCCCCGTCTCTAGGGCCTGACTTTCCGCTGCTGATGTGGAAGCCTCAGGGATCCGTGGTGGCTGCCATCTGAGGGTGAAAGAGGATGTCTGGTCTAAGGAAGACCAACGTCTGCTGGCTATGGTTTCTGGAAGGGCAAAGAGTCAAGTGTGTGCATCACATGGGTTAAAATGATAAGCCAGGGAGACAGGAATAAGAGTTGAAACCCCAAGCCCCCACTTCCCCAAGCAGTACCCTAAGGGTCTCCTTGCCTCTTTGAACCTCAGTATCCTTCTCTGTAAATAGCACGGCCCTGCTGAGCTGCTGGGAGTCTCTGAAGGGTTGGTGTGAGCCCATGGCCCAGCCTGGTGCCTGCACAGAGCAGGTGCAGGGTCAACAGAAGCTGCTGTCACAAAGATCTACTAGAGTCTCCCCCAAGCCCCAGTCAGCATCCCAGCAGGACATGGCATTCCACTGGGATGGTACCAGCAAAGAGAGTTTAGCAAAGGGAGTTCTGTAAACAGAGTTGCAAACCAAACAGGGATGGTGAGACCCTCGGGGTCTGGAAACAGCAAGGACCCCCCTTCTCACTTCAAGGTCTGGTGGAGCAGAAATGGAGTTACCAGATCCCACTAGGAGCTGGAACCATGGAGAGGGGTGCCACCAGGCGGGCAGGAGCCTTCGTCACAAAGGGACACATTATCGCCAGGAATGCAGCACTCAAGCCATCTGAGCTGGGCAGAAACACCCTAAACTCTCCCTCTGCCCGCTCCCAGCCTCCCATTGGATGATTCCAGCTGGACGTTAGAGAACAAGGCGGCCCCCGATGCTGTCTATGGAGGTCAGCTTCCCAGGGCAAAGAGCCATGCAGGGAACAGGAGAACGGACCAATGGTAAAAGGGAAAAGCCCTTCTTCCCAGAAATGTGGAGAAGTACTTTATGGGAGGAGGCTTCTGGGTGGCCGTGGGCAAGAGGAGGTCTTCACCAGGCAGAGACTTCACCCCATGTTGCAGACCCCGAGTCCCATGAGGCCTCACCCTGCCTGTGAGAAGAATCTCACTTCACGCCCAGCACTCCCAAAACACAGCTCCTTGGGAGTTGCATGGATGTCAGACGCGCCTGGGTTTGCCAATTTCCAACTTATTTGCTTATGCCCTGGATGTAGCGGCTTCACCTCTCTGAGATGAAATGACGCCGCATCAGCCACATCCCCAGCACGGTGCTTAATGCGTAGTAGGGACTCACAAAGCACTCCCTCCCTCCTCTTTCCACCCTCTTTCTAATAAGCCACCCGTACCACCAGTCACTTATCTAATAGTGATTGGGCTCCTGCCACGTGCCAGGCCTGCACCGGGCCCTGGCCCAAGCTGCTGCAGAACTGAGAATCATTTGTCCTGCAACAAACACTGAGCATCTCCTCTGAGCCAGACTCGGGGGATACAGCGGCCACAAGACAGCTCTGGCCCCCGCTCCTGTGGGGTCCACGGTGTCTCAGGGAAGCAGACTGGAAGCTGGAGTTTGGGAGTTTGGGAGTTTGGGATTTTAATGGAGTGTTTGGGGGACCTGGATGTCAATCAGCAGCACCCATCAAGGAAAGAACCCCTCCAGTATTCTCAGCCCAACATCTGGGAAGGAGTCCTAGAGGGGGGTTCTCAGTGTGCCAGACCCCAGCACACAGGTCCAAGCAGCCCTCAAGTCCTGGACGTGGAGGAGTCTGGGAAGGCCGGACCACTCGGGTACCTTCCCCTCCACTCACCCCTAGGACCACCGCCCGCCACCTCACCTCCCACCAGGACTGGAGGGCGCCGGCCTGCCACCCCCTGGCCACTCCCTGGCCCAGGTCAGCCGCCTGCCCCTGCTCTATTCATCAAGGGCATGACAGCTAAAATTCATTTGAAGATGAAGAAAGTGCCCGCTAATCCGTTCTGCAAGACATTGATAGACTAGCAGCTCAGGGAGAATTGCACGGCAGTAATGAAATTAGGCTAAAACTGCTGGCGGATTGCAGATAATTGCCCTTGTCTGTCACTAGGAATAACATCTCCCAAATCCAACACAATGATTGTTCAAGTTGCAGGAATTTCTTTTCTTTTCCTCTTTTTTTTTTTTTTTTTTTTTTTAAGGCAGGAGAGGCAAGGCCAATCCGGGTCTTGGAAGCTTTGCTGGGGCAGAAGCCTGGGGTGTGGGAAGTGGGCAGCTGTATACTCACCACCTCCCCTGCCCAGCTTCAGTCAATAGGGATGGAGGTCCAGGGCAGGAGGAGGAGGTCAGGACATTTTTCCCTGGACACCCTCCACTCGCATGTTCCAGCCAGTAAGGCCCTGGGTGGAAAGCGGGGAGGGAGCAGGGAATCTTGGGGAGTGGGGGCTAAGCAGTGACAGCTCTGGATTTGTTTTTGTTTTTGTTTTTGTTTTGAGACGGGGTCTTGCTCTGTCACCCAGGCTGGAATGCAGTGGTGTGATCATAGCTCCCAGCAGCCTCGAACTCCTGGGCCCAAGTGATCCTCCTGCCTCAGCCTCCGAAGTAGGTGGGACTACAGACACATGCCACCAGGCCCAATTGACAGCTCTGGATTTTTATGAGATGGAATCTGGCTGGGAGAGTCATAGGCCTGTGTTAAAGTCCCACTTCCATTATGTTGAGACAACATCCATTCTGCACATAAGAGAATGGACTGGCCGGGCGCGGTGGCTCACGCCTGTAATCCCAGCACTCTGGGAGGCCGAGGCGGGTGAATCACGAGGTCAGGAGATCGAGACCATCCTGGCTAACACAGTGAAACCTCGTCTCTACTAAAAAAATACAAAAAATTAGCCAGGCGTGGTGGCAGGCGCCTGTAGTCCCAGCTACTCAGGAGGCTGAGGCAGGAGAATGACGTGAACCTAGAAGGCGGAGTTTGCAGTGAGCCAAGATCGTGCCACTGCACTCTAGCCTGGGCGACAGAGCGAGACTCTGTCTCAAAAAAAAAAAAAAAGAGAGAGAGAGAATGGACTGAGGCAGGGCAGCTCAAGCCTGACTAAGCCACTCCCCAAGGCCTCTATGGGGTCTAGATTCTCAGAGAGGAAAGTTCTGAGAAGGAGCTCTTTATGAAAGACTCAAAGGTTTCCCAGGCTGTTGGTGTGATCGGCGCATAGCTGGCTGTGGTTAATGCTGCCTGAGTGAATGATGTCAGACAGCGTTCAATGTCAGCGACAGCACGTTTGAATGTCAGCATGATGGGCTTTTCACATGTTAGCATTATGGCATGTGTGCGTGTCATCAGATGATGTCATAGAACATTTGAATGTCAACATCATGCTATGTTCCAATGTCAGCAGCTCAGAAAGCTTGACTGTCCTCCTAGGTGGTTGGAGTGTCAACATCATGTTTTAGCACAGGCAGACCATTGACTCACAGAACAGGGAGCTGTAAGGAGTGCTAGGGATTGGTCCAAACTTGACAGATGAGGAAATGGAGGCCCAGAGAAGTTAAGTGATTTGCCCAAGGCCACACAGCAAGAAGGATCCTAAATGTAAGCTTTATCAGAGTCACAGTGTGGGCTAGGTCAGCCCTTGGAGAACTTGTAACCCTTCCTCTCTACCAGGTCCCTCTGGTCCCAGTCCCCCTGGGGTGCTGGTTCCTGGTTCTCAGTTCTTGGGAATATGCCTATGCTCTGAAATTGATTGCAAGAATTCCCAGAATCTTTTGGCCAGCTAACTATGGGTGAGTCAATTTCACTCATCAGCCCCAGCCATGGAAGAAGTCACACTTTCCCTATCCTCATTCCTTTTGATCAAAAGGAGTCTGTTGAGGGCTTCTTATGTCCAAGGAAGGGTGCTGAGAATGAGATGAGGCCGTGAGGAAGATAACAGAGTGGACTGGAGCTGTAGAGGAGGGAGACGTGATCCCCATTTAGGGCTTATGTTTGGGAAGACTTCAGGAAGAAGTTGACTTTTGAAGGGGGTTTTGAAGGAGCCAAAAGGTTTTCACCTGCAGCCTCAGCCACAGTTGGAGTTGGCAGAAGGGCTAGGTGTGTGGCTAGAAGACATTTGCCCCCCAGATGGGGAGGAGGCCCAGGTAATGGGGGTAGAGGTGGTGGTACAGCACCCAGTGATGTAGACCACTTATTATGGTCTTTCTTTTCATCAGATTTCATCCACAGCCTCCAATACCCCTGGCAGCCCTGGAAGAATCAGTGATTGTCAAAGTGTGGTCCACAGACCTCTGCAGGTCCCCAAGACTCTTTCAGGGTGTCTGGGAGGTCAAAACTATTTTCATCATAATGCAAACGTGTCCTTTCATCCAAGTACTTGCCGGCCCTGACCCTACGTAGCTTTGGAGATGCAGACAGGATCGAGCATATTCAGGGTAGCACGGCTACAGACAATACAAAGACATTACTGGCCTTTTCACCATGTTGACATTTGCACTCAGGATGCACAAGTCATGGGTGGCTACAGCCGCTGGCTTCATAGCATCGACCAGAGCAGTGGGACCACGCTGGGAGAGAAACCTTCTCTTTCTTCATCTTAAATACTCTTGGCGAAAAAGCCAGTTTCATTTAAGAATGCCCTTGATGAAAATTTAAAGGGTCTGGGCGTGGTGGCTCACGCCTGTAATTCCAGCACTTTGGGAAGCTGAGGTGGGAGAATCACTTGAAGTCAGGAGTTCGAAACCAGGTTTGTCAACATGGTGAAACCCCGTCTCTACTAAAAACACAAAAATTAGCTGGGTGTGATGGTGGCGGGCGCCTGTAGTCCCAGCTACTTGGGAGGCTGAGGCAGGAGAATCGCTCAAACCCGCGAGGCAGAGGTTGCAGTGAGCCGAGATCGCACCACTGCACTCCAGCCTGGCGACACAGCAAGACCCTGTCTCAAAAAAAAAAAAAAAAAGAAAAAGAAAAAAAGAAAATGTAAAGGTATTAATTTAAAAAATCTCAACCTTTGAGCACACCACTTCTAAATACTCTGTGTGACAAAACGGGAAGTATGTACAACAAGAACCCCCTCTCCTGGCCCCGTTGTTGCTTGAGACGAGCACCGTGTAACTGTGTTACAAGCTGCACTAGCCGCTCTTCATGGAACACCCTTTGTACTTGAAAGAACAACCAACCAACAAACTATAGGCTTTCAGACTTGGACGTTGGCAGATACTTTCTCAAAAATGAACAAAGTTGCCTGTCAACTGACAGTATTTGTTGCCAATGATAAAATTTGACTTGCAAGTGAAAATTAGAATTTTGGAGAACTTGTGTCTGCCACCGTGGGTTTGACAGCTTCCTACTTAAATACTTTCCCAGAGACTGGTGGTATATTAGTGAATGTGACTTTTTTGAATATTATATTATGAAATGTGACATCATCTAGAAGAGATGCATAACTCAGTAAACCAGTATTTTTTCCAATGACCAATGCATCATGTTACAAAATGAATAAAAGACCCATTCAAAGTGCCAAGCAGGCCAGTGGGTTTTAACAGAGTAGGAAAAGCTCATTGATGTGGTTTCAGATACCGTATTGTAACAAACCATTGAGAAACTACCACTTGTGAAGATCTGGTTTAGTATCCAAGAAGGATATCCATATTTATCTGAGAAGGCTATTAAAATACTCTTTCCTTTTTGAGCCAAATATCTGTGTGAAGCCAGATAGTCTTCCCACACTTAAACCAAAACATGTTGCAACAAGCTGAATGCAGAAGCACATATGAGAATCCAGCTGTGTTCTATTAAGCCAGTCATTACAGAGATTTGCAAAAATGTAAAACAATAAATGAATCCCCATTTTACATGTGCAGAAACTGGGGCTTAGAAAGTGGCAGAGCTGCACCTTGGATCAAATCCCTTTCTCTGCTGTGCCTCGGTCTCCCCATCTGGTCACTGACCTTCTAGAAGCTGATGGGCAAAGGTCTTCTCACATCTCCTGCCCAGGCATCAATGCCAGGCTCTGGCCTCTTGGCTCTCTTCCCCACCTGCTGCCCAAGGTGGGCGGGGTCCAGGCCCTGGGAGGCTGGTGGCCAGCCTGACGTCCCCGGGCCTGGCTAGGAGATGACCAGGGTCGTTTGCAGTAATGAATTGCGGGCGGGTGGCGGCTGGGTGAAGGAGTGCGCCGGCCATGGCCCGTAATGCCTCACACACCAGGTCTGGCACGGGTAATTTACTGCCGCCGACAATAACATATTTCACTTCCCGTCGCCCCGATGAAGATTAGTTGTGTTTGAAAGTGGCTGAGTACACAGTCAATTCCGCTTAAACGTTTACAGTCAACTGAGCACAGATAATGCCCCCTCCGAACATGTGTCTGTGCCTCCTGCAGCTTGGGGAGGGGCTCAGAGCGGAGGAAGGGGGTCCCCGCCCCAGGAAGGGATTGCAGCTGCTGCTGCACCAAGACCCAGGCTGTGTAGTGGGAGGGATTTGGGAGCTGGGGGCTGGGCTGAGATCTATAGTTTCCTTTGGCGCCCCCTGACCCCCCCGCCGCCACCTCTTTTCAGATTGTCTTTTAAAATCATTCATTCAACAAACACTTTGCCAAGGACCTCTGTATAGCTTTTGGGTACAGGGAGAATTCAAAGCCATGATTATATTTGATTCCAGCGACATCCTTAGGAGGCGTATTTGATCTCCAATTTCCCAAAGAAGGGAAGTTAAGGCTCAGGGAGGTTCCATAGCTTTCCCAAGGTCACATAGCTGGTGCCATGCAGAGCCAGGATTTAAACCCAGGCCTGATGGGGTTTCTGAGTCTCAGACTGTTCCTAGTGGTCCTGACTGTACAAGCTTGAGCCCTGGCCTGGGCTAGGTTGTCTGCGCTATCCAACAATGACCCCACAGCTGCTAGAGGAACTCTAGATTCATATTCCCTGTGCACCTATATTTGGGTTGACCAGTAGACTCTGGTTTGGAATCCTTGGGTCAGGTAGGGGGTCCTATGGCAGGGCTGGGGTGCTTTGAGCTTGAAGGCATTTGAGGCTGGATAGAGGAGGCCTGGAATTTTTCTTGTCAAGTGAAGGAGGCTGCTCCTGAGAAGCAGGCTTCTTTTTTTTTTTTTTTTCCTTTTCTTCTTTTTTTTTTTTTTTTGACAGGGTCTTACTCTATCACCTAGGCTGGAGTGCAGTGGTGCAGTCATGGCTCACTGCAGCCTCAACCTCCTAGGCTCAGATGATCCTCCCACCTCAGCCTCCCAAGTAGCTTGGACCACAGGGGCACACCATCATCCCCAGCTAATTTTTTTTTCTTTTTTTCTTTTCTTATTTATTTATTTATTTATTTATTTATTTATTTATTTATTGAGATGGAGTCTCACTCTGTTGCCCAGGCTGGAGTGCAGTGGCACCATCTTGGCTCACTGCAACCTCCGCCTCCCAGGTTCGAGCGATTCTCCTGCCTCAGCCTCCCAAGTAGCTGGGACTACAGGCGTCCACCACCATGCCCGGCTAATTTTTGTATTTTTTCTAGAGACTGGGTTTCCCTATGTTGCCCAGGCTGGTCTGGAACTACTGCTGGACTCAAACAATCTGCTTACGTCAGCCTCCCAAAGTCCTGGGATTACAGGCGTGAGCCACTGTGCCTGGCCAACAAACAGAGTTCTTTTTTTTTTTTTCTCTGAGACAAAGTCTCATTCTGTTGCCCAGGCTGGAGTGCAGTGGCGCTGTCTCAGCTCACCACAACCCCTGCTTCCCGGATTCAAGTGATTCTCCTGCCTCAGCCTCCTGAGTGGCTGGGATTACAGGTGCCCACAACCACGCCGGCTAATTTTTGTATATTTAGTAGAGATGGGGTTTCACCATGTTGGCCAGGCTGGTCTCAAACTCCTGACCTCAAGTGATCCACCCACCTCGGCCTCCCAAAGTGCTTTGATTATAGGCATGAACCACCACACCCAGCCCGAACAGACTTCTTGATAAGGGTTGCCCAGTCCAGTCCTGGGGCCCAGCTCCCCAGCAGACCTACCCCTGATACTTGCAGGGTCTAGAGTGGGTATGCATGGAGGCCCTGGCCCCAGGCCACCCAGCCCTGTCTTCCCAACATGGGCTGCAGTCAGGACTGGAAGGAGCTTGTTTGCATGTATGTAGATGCCAGCCCGCCAGGCCCAGCTCCAGCCACACCCGCCCCCTGAAACGGTTGCCCTTTGGCCAAGGGGCCTCCTCTTACTGGTGGCAGAATTGTCCTGGGAGCATGTACCTTGGATGGGCTTAGGGAAGGGCCCCTCCAGGCTGTAGAAGGGGGCCGAGGGCTGTTGGAGAAGGGGATTCCAGGATCTCGGCTTTTGGATGCCGTCAGGAGAGGCACAGGCTCCCAGGGCGCACATACCCTGCGGGAGGGGGCTCAGCCGGGTCCTCTAAGGAGCAGCTAGTCCCGGTCCAGGATGATGCCATCTCCAGGCTATCCTTGCTCATGGCCAGGGGGGTGTCAGGGAGACCAAGGGGGTGATCTTGGGCCCCTCCCTTCCACACCGTTCCCTACCCAAGACCAGCTTCTGAAGTCCCTGAGAGGCTTCCATGCCATGGTGACCTCACCGGCACTGCCCGTCCAAGGCCTGCTATGGAGAAGCAGAGACCCACTGTGCCTCACCCCAAGGCTGGGTCTTCCATCACCAGAATTCCACTGCAGATGTCAGACTTTCATGTCTCACTGAAGCCCCGTTATCTGGTGGGCGGCCATTCCCACTGCTTTTCTCAGGGAGGAACTGCGACTCAGAGAAGGGAGGGTACACATGGGGGAGTGAGGGGCCAGGGCCCAACTTCAGGTCTGTGTCCCCAGGGGAGGTCCCGGCCCTCTGCCCTGGACCTGTGGCAGGAGGGAGTGTGTGTGCATGCATGTATGTCCGAGTGTGTGCAGGTATATACGTGTCTGTGCGTGTGTCTGTGTGTGTGTGTGTGTGTGCGCGCGCGCATGTGTGTGTGGTCCTGGCCATGCATGCACATGTGATAGGGTCCCACATTGTGCCACACTATGTCAGGGGCATCATGCCAGCAGATGCCATGGGACATTGTGTCTACTGGGGTGACACTATACCAGACACAATGTGTCCATGTCTGCGGACACTGCTGGGTGCCTCTCTTGTCTGTGTGACGCAGTTTATCTGTGCCGGTGGGACACTGTCCAGTTGACCCTGGCGGGTGGATGGGCATTGCTTACCTGTGTCTGTGCCGCTGTCTGCTGCTGCTCTCCTGCAGACACTCTTGTCTCTATCTGTTTGGGACTCCATGTGTATCTCTGTGACACTGTGGATGTGTCTGCAAGGCACAGTCCAGGTGACCCTGTGAGTGAATGGAGACACTGTCCCAGGACATTGTAAATCAGACTGTGTGTGACACTTCCCCTAGGAGCCTGGACAGTCATTGTGACACTATCTGTCTCTGTGACATCATCTGGGCAGCCTGTGTGTGTCTCCATGACACCAGCCAGGTGGCCTTCCGAGATCCCTGTGGCACTCTCCCCTTGTGACTGTAACTATATGCCCAGGCTTGAGACTCCCTACTGGACACTGGCTACTGGTGACCGCTGGACTCATCCTTGAGTCTCTGAGTCATCCAGGCCACTCCCCTCATCCACCCAGATCCTGAGAAGAGGCCCTGCAGCAGCGGAAGTCACCACAGAGACCTTAGTCCTCAGTGACCACAGACCAGGGTGCCTACTGCTGAACAGATCTGACACCCATGGTCTTGTCCACCCTCCTGCCTCTCCACAGGGGTGCCTCTGTCACCCTATGCCCTCTCTGTGCTCAGCGGCAGCAGTGGCAGGGCCTTTCATCCTGGACTGGACCCTGCCCAGCCATTTCCAAATCCGGGAGCCTCTCTGGGGCTGCCAGGACACAGCACCTGTTCACCTATTGAGTCCCTACAATGGGCTGAAACTGTTCAGACACTGGGGGTGCAGTCAAGTCCCTACCCTTGCCAAGCACAGCATGCAGTGATGTGCTCTGGCCAGGAGCACCCCTCATGAGACCACCCTTGGATGCAGAGCCCCATCCAGGCCCCACCCACCAGACGCCTAAAGCTCCACTGAAGCCTCATGTTCTGGAGAAAAAACAACCCAGGACAGGAGTCTGTGAACCTGGCTGATGACTCCTTTGCTGTGTGACCTTAGATATCTTGCTGAACTTCTCTGGGCTAAGACCTGAGATGGCCTAAGGAAGGGCTTTGATCGTTGGGAAGTGCAGTAGAAAGAGCAGAATGCCCTGCACTGGCACAGGCTCCTTGGTGCTCAGAGGCCACTGCTTCTCTTAGAACAGCCTCTGAATCAAGTGCTGTACGTGCTGTGTCTCCTCTGAGCCAAGCCATCTTTGGTTTCCACTTTGCAAATGCGGAAACAGGTTCAGAGAGGGCAAATGGCTTGCGTGGAGGCCCCACAGATAACAGAGCTAGGATCAAACCCATATTCAGAATAACCTCTAAGCTCCAAACCATGGTCTCCAATACGGCGGAGGCATGGCAGAAATTATCTTCCCCTTTTACAGATGGGGGAATTGAGGCTCGGAGAGGGGATGTGATGTTTGGGGGGTTTCTGGACTCCCCAGCCAGTGCTCCCCCACCGCTCCCTAATCTCTCTACCATCCTGAGTGCCACGCACAATGATTAGGGCGAGGGGAGGTTTGGGTAGGAGAAGGGAGCCTACTGGGGACAAAGGATCCCTGTGGCCACACAATGGTGACAATCAAAGCCAGATGACAGGCACTGGGCTCAGGAGCAGCTTGGAACCCACCTGCAGCTTCCTCCAGACAATGGGGTGCCTGTGTTCCTGGGAGGGGCACAATAGCCCCCTGTGTTTGGGGGCCTGCCTCTCCCTGCACCACTCTGGGAGCAGGAGACGGTCATGGTAGCCTCGCCTAGGAGCCAGGCGGGAGGGGCTGGGTGGGCCCCCACATGGTGGGGGCAGGAAAGTGGGAACAGGCAGCCCGCCCACCTGGTATGGTTTGGAAGATCTCTCTTCTCTAACCCAAACACCTCACCAACAACAGCCTGTCACCATGCCTAAAAGTGTGCAACTAGCTCTCCAGTCCCTTGCCTTTGGAGAAGCAGTTCACACATCTCAGAGCCTCAGTTTCTTCATCTGTAAAATGGAACTGATAGACCTTAGTTGGCAGAAATGCCATGAAAATTCAATGAGAAAGGCACATTGAGTGACACATAGTAATGGCTTGATAGTAATGGCTTGAGATGAGTTAGTTCCTTTTCAGGATGGATAGATGGATGGACGAACAGAATAGATGAGTGGAAGGATGGGTGTGAGGTGAGGGCCTGGGTAGCAGCTGGAAGAATGAATGACAGATGGAATGATGGCTGGGGTGATCAGGGAAGGCTTCCAGGAGGAGACAGACAGTCAGACAGGAGGGTACTCCAATTCCCTAGCTCCTGGCCTGGGTCCTCACACAGAGCAGGTGCTCAGATAACCTTTCTTTTTTTTCTTTTTTCTTTTCTTTTTTTTTTTTTTTTTTTTTTTTTGAACGCTCTGTCACCCAGGCTGGAGTGCAGGGGCTCGATCTCAGCTCACTGCAACTTCCGCCTCCCAGGTTCAAACGACTCTCCTGTCTCAGCCTCCCAAGTAGCTGGGACCACAGGTACGTGCCACCACATCTGGCTAATTTTTATATTTTTAGTAGGGATGGAGTTTCACCATGTTAGCCAGGCTGGTCTCGAACACCTGACCTCAAGTGATCCTCCCACCTCAGCCTCCCAAAGTGCTGGGATTACAGGTGTTAGCCACTGTACCCAGCCCAGAGAACACTTGTTGAGTGAATGTGTGATGTGCTGCCAACAGGGCCCTTCTTCTTGGATCCCAGGTCTGTGCTGATCAGGCCCTGGGGTTTTTCTGTCCCTCACCAAGGCCCTTCCAGGGGACAGGACAAGGGCTCCAGTCCCTGTCATTGCTGGGGAGAGGTGGCAAAGACATGAGACTTGGCATCATGTGGTCCCAGCTCCAAGTTCCAGCTCCACCTCTTCGTGGCTGTGTGACTTTGGGCCAGTCCCTTTCCCTCTCTGAGCCTCAGCTGCTTCTACTGTGTAAACTCGGTGCATCATCCTGACTTCACCCTGGTGTCATGGGCAGCGAGAGGTGATGGAGATGGGTGTCTCCAGTGCACAGCAGGTTCACAGTCTGGCTGGAGCGCGATGGCTGTGAAGGGCTCAGGGCCCAGAGTCAGGACCTGAGTCATGGCCTCTGGAATCCTAACATCCCCCTAACTTCTGTCCTCCAGCCCCTGAACCTTGAAGGGACCGATGGGACATTTCATAATTTAAAGAGACCAAGGGAGAGACTCTCAAACCACAGCCGCCTCTTAATGGAATTACTGAAAAGGGCTTTTTAATTAAAAACAAGAAGTTTGGGACAGGTTCATATCCATAATTCAGGACACTGGCACTGCAGCCTCGCATGATTTCATTTCCCTATATTTATGTCCCTCTCTCGCAGTGATCTATATTGTTAAAATCCTGCATGAAAAATGGGCTCAGCTTTTCAGGTGGAGTTGTAAATATTTACCCTTCCTAATGCGGGTCCCCCCCACCTCTGTCTCGGGAAGCTTAGGGGCTTTTAAATGCAGCTGGAGACAACCCAGAGATGTCTCATTAAAATTCAGTCTTGCTTTTCCCTTTGCTGTGTTTAGCACCTACAGGGCAAGGGAGAGTGGCTGGGAGGGGGCCGGGGAGGTGATGGGGGTCGGGTCAGGGGACCCTAGCTAGGTGGACCTGGAGACCCTTGCAGAATCTCCAGAGCCCCAGCCCAAAGAAGAGCCTACAGGGCAGGGGAAGTGCCCGGAGCTGGCTCTTCCTCGGGGAAGGTCATGTCTGCAGTGTTGGCTGTGCTGGCCATGGGCTGTTCCATGTCACCCCCTTTCAGCCCCCACCTCACAGAGCCTAGGGGGCTTCCTGAGTCACTCCCTTCCCTCCTTTCTTTCTCTCTCTTTCTTTCTTTTTTTCTTTCTTTCTCTTTCTTTCTTTCTTT
>NW_012105919.1:204143-208237 GCF_000951045.1 Mandrillus leucophaeus
CCACCTCAGCCTCCCAAGTAGCTGGGACTACAGGTGCCCACCACCACACCTAGCTAACCTTTTTTAAAGTTTATTTGCAGAGACAGGGGGTCTTGCTATGTAGCCCAGGCTGTTCTTGAACTCTTGGCCTCAAACCATCCTCCCACTTCGGCCTCCCACCTTCCCCCTTTCCTTTCTCTGAATCTGCCACACTCTCATGAGCCTCCCGGCCTTCATACCTGCATGGAATGCTGGAATAGTTTTCTGTCCTGAGTCTCTTTACTTCTCCTTAGTTGCCTCAAGTCTCTGCCTGCACATCTGGTTCTTGGGAGAATGTCCAGGCCTTGGGCTGGGTTAGGGGCCCTTCCCTACATGCTTGCCTTGATAGTGGCAACGTCACAAGGGGCTGTCGTTTCCTCCTTGCCACCACCCCCATCTATCAGCTTCCTGGAGATGAGGAGTGTTTCTTGCTCCCCACAATGTCCCCAGCACCAGCATAGGGTCTGGAAAGTCGTAAGCCCTCAGCAACAGGACATTCAATGAGGGTTGCAACAGAGGAGAGTCAGGGATTTGCCCAGAGGGTCCTGGGTGATAGCTTTCCTAAACTGCTTCTCTCTCTCTCTCCCTCTCCATATATATGTGTGTGTGTGTGTGTGTATATATGTGTGTGTGTGTGTGTGTGTGTGTGTGTGTACATACCACGTGGCCCTGCCCAGCTCTGGTGGGAGATTCTGAAGGCCTGGGGTGGCCCCCAGCTGGGTTTTCACCTGACCACAGGTTCAGGGTATGAATCACAGACACCCAGGGCAGGGGTCTACCGACCAGGTTTTTGTACACACTGGTGGGTAGACAGTGCAACGGCTTTAGTGAGGTGTCATTTACATACTGCAGAAGGCACACATTGGAAGTGCATCATTCAGTGCACTGGATATTATCATATCTGGATATACACAGAGTTTGCAGCTAGCACACAATCAGTTTTAGTACATTTTCATCATTTCCCTCAAAAGGAAACTCCCTCCTCATTAAGAGTCACGCAGACACACACACATACACACACACGATCCATGGCAACCACTAACCTTTCTGTCTCTCTGGATTTACCTATTCTTGGCATTTCATATAAATGAAACTATGTAACATGTGGTCATTTGTGATGGGTTTCTTTCACCAAGCATGCTGTTTTCAAAGATCATCCCTGTCTTCACATGTATCAGAACTTCATGTCTTCTTAACAGCTGAGTAATATTCCATTGTATGGATAGACCACATTTGATTTATCCAGCCCTCAGCTGATGGACGTATGGGTTGTTTCTACTTTTTAGCTATTATGAATAATGTTGTTATGATCATTAGTGTGAAGTCTTGGTGTGGATGCATCAAGTCTTCCTTTCTCTTGGGTAGATCGTGGAGAGTAGAATTGCTGGGTCTTCTGCTTGGGCTTTGTTTTTTTTTTTTTTTAAAAAAAGGGGTCTCACTGTGTTGCTGGAGTGCACTACTCACAGGCGCAATCATAGCTCACCGCAGCCCAGAACTCCTGGGCTCAAGTGATCCTCCCGCCTCAGCCTCCTGAGTATACTCAGGACTACAGGTACACACCCAGCCTTGCTGGGCTTTTGTGATGGCATTTTGGCAGCTCTGCAGCTTTCTGGCAGCCTCCTGGGTGGTGAGGGAAGGGCTGTGCTGACAGCTGGGGGTGGCACGAGGGGAATATACAGAGGATAGGAGGGCATTTATCAGCCATGGCACCTGGGCAAGTCCCTCCATCTCTGAGCCTTGGCTCCCCCACCCGCCACGCAGGGATAATCAGCGTGCCTCCTCGAGTTGCCGGGGGCCATAGGAAATGACAAGTCAGAGTGACAAGCCTTGGTAGCCACTCCCCTTCACCAGGAGTGGGATGGGCCCTGGGAACGCTGCATCAGCTGTCAAGCGCTGCTGTTCCTGCCCCTCTTCCCGGGCTGGGTGCTGTCAATCAGCTCCCACACACCTATCTGGGGTCATGGCCCCCTGGTTCTGCCTGTCCTGGGGGTGCTGAGCGAATGTCTCCTCTGCGCAGAGGTGTCCTCACTCATTTTCCAGCTGATGGAGCTAATTAGTAGTGTCAGGAGGTTCTTCTCACCTGTGATTCCATTATAACAGCCAGAAGGGAAGATGCTACTCCAAGGAGATCATTAAAAAGTCCAAATTATCAGGTACCCAACTCAGCCTCTCCTCTCACTTGCCCAGAGACAGTAGCAAGGGCAGTGGAAGGTTTTCCATGGAGTAGGGGGTAGTCAGAGATCAGGGAAGCCCCTGGGCTTGGCTTGAGAGGAGCAGGGCCCCTCCTCCCCCATCCCCAGGTGCTGGTTGCCAGGCATCAGGCACCCCTGCCCTCTGGGCTGTGGGCCGGTAGAGAGGGGAGGGGACCCGAGGCCTCTCCTATTTCGGAGTGCTTGACTTTCCCTGTCCCAGCTCACACAATCCCCACAAAGGCAGCCCCGGTGATTGCAGAGTCACAGTTCCCCTGGGTCTGTAAGACACAGAGCCTGTGCTTTGTCAGCCTCAGTGACAGGTCATTGCTGTTATTGTGTTATTAATATTGTCAACATCTCTTACACCCACCCAGATACACTTTGCAAAACTCTGCGCTGGTGGAAAAAGCCCTGGAGTGGGAGTGAGGGGTCCAGGTTCCAGGCCCTGTCTGCTACAGGAGGCCCCAGTGACGGTGGCAACTCCCACCCCATTGGGCATTGAGTCACCATCTGCACAGTGGGGATGATCACATTGCTGTGTGGCAGTGCCTTGAAGTAGCCACGGTCTAGAGTGGCAGCCGAGCTACCTGCTCTGCCCTTCACAGGCGACTTGAACGCTCAGAGCCTCTGTTTTCCCATCTGTGAAATGGGAAAATAATACTCCTTACTCCACTGGGTTGTGGTTGCATGTGCAGTGCCTGGCTCAAAGCAGGACTCAGTCAACATTAGCAAATGTGGCCAACGCTCAGACCTGCTGTGAGGACCCAGAAAGGTGAGGGGTAGAGGGGTGCTTGGGGGATCGCCATGCAGTGAATCAAAGGGGGCGATGGTTTGGTTAAGAGAGAAAGAGAGAGAATGGAACCAGCGTATTCATTTCTCTTCCAAGGTAAACCGGGAAGGAGCTCCTAGGTAGACCCCTGACCCCTGAGGTGAGGCCACGCCGGGACTCCTCACCTGAGGAACCCTTCACCTGGGGCAACCATGCAGCTGCCACCCAGGGGCTGCAGTCGGAGCCCCTCTTTCGTGTCACTTTCCAATCTGCCATGAGGAATCAAAGACACTGACGGGCCTGTTAGTGCCCATTCTCCAGGGATCACTCAGACAATTTCCCTGCGTTCTGTGACAATGGGTGGTAATTAAGGTGTCAGCATATCATTTAGCCCTTTCAGTGCAAAGCTCAGAGACAGGCTGGGCGATCTTCAGCCTCGTTAATGAGAGACGTGCAGAGAGAGTGGGAGGGTGGGAGGCAGGTGTGCTGGCTTCAGAGGGGGACACACACCCTGCTTCCCCTTCCAGACTCAGTTGGCCATTCTTCCCAGATGGCTTCACTGACCCAAGGGGAGGGATGCATCCAGTGGGCAGGTGGATATCTGAGCAGCCTCGGGGCTCATCGCCGTGGAGGTGGGGAGGAGAGGAGATGGCCTGGGAGCTATAGAGGGGCAGAAGGGACCAAGGACATGTTGGCTCTGCTGCATCAAACATGCCCCCTAGCTCTGGGGACTGCCATCAAAGCCCTCAGGAGGCTGTTTGGCCAATGGGCAGTGCAGGCCTCATGCTCCCTTCTAGGCAGTGACTCCTGGAAGACGGGACCATGCATGTCACCTCTATCTCTGTCTCCAGTTCTCCAGAGCTTGGCAGAGAATGAAACTCCAAAAATGCTTAAAGGGTGCAGGCAGGCAGGAGGGAGGGAGGGAAGGAAGGAGGGAGGGAGGGGTAAAAGGACAAACAGAAGAGAAGAGAGGGGTCAGAGAGGCAAATGTTTGATAATGAGAGGAATGAGGTATGAAAATGATACGAGCATGAAAAAAGGATGCTGGGGCCGGGCGCCATGGCTCACACCTGTAATCCCAGCACTTTGGGAGACTGAGGCAGGAGGATCACTTG
>NW_012105919.1:208287-209241 GCF_000951045.1 Mandrillus leucophaeus
ACCACCACCATCATCACCATCATGACCACCATCACCACCACTACCATCATCACCATCACCACCACCGCCACCACCACCATCACCACCATCACCACCACCATCACCACCACCATCATCACCATCACCATCATCACCACCATGATCACCTCCATCACCATTGCCACCACCAGCATCACCACCACCACCACCACCATTATCACCACCACCATCACTACCACTACGACCATCACCACCACCATCAGCACCACCATTATCACCACCACCATCACCACCACCGTCATCATCACCATCACAACCAGCACCGTCATTATCACCACCATCACCACCACCATTATCACCACCGCAACCACCATCATTACTACCATCACCACTACCACTCCACCACCATCACAAGCAGCACCATCATTATTGCCACTACCACGAGCAGCAGCATGACCATTATTATCACCACTACTATCATTACCACCATCACCATTACCACCAGCACCACCATCATCATCACCACCACCACCAGCACCACCATCATCACAACCAGCACCATCATTATCACCACCACCACCAGCAGCAGCATGACCACCATCACCACCATCATCATACACATCTAGATGTGTATAAGAGACAGGAAATAGGGTATTTGCAGATGTAATCGAATTGAGATGAGGTCATTAGCGTGACTCCTAATCCGATATGACCAGTGTCCTTGTAAAAAGAGGAAAAGAGACTCAGACACACAGGGAGGAGGTCATGTGACAACGCAGGTAGGGATTGGGGTGATGCAGCTGCATGTCCCGAAATATCAAGGATTGATGGTCACCTCAGAAGCTAGGAAGAGGCAAGGAAGGATTTTACCCTGAATCTCAGACAGAATGGCCCTGCTGACCTATGATTTTAGGCTTCCAGCCTCCAGAACTGTGATACAGTTGATTTCCATTGCTTTAAGCCACTCAGTGCTAC
>NW_012105919.1:209291-216496 GCF_000951045.1 Mandrillus leucophaeus
CACTACCATCATTATCACCATCACCATCATGACCACTACCATCGTCACCACCATCACCATCATAACCACCATCATTATCATCACCATTAAGACTGCCATGACCACCACCATCATCACCATCATGACCACCATCACCACCACCATGTGTGGGAGTAGCAGCAGAGAGAAGGCAGAGCCCTGGGGCATGCCTGCATTCAAGAAGCAACAGAAAGGGAGGAGGCTGCACACACACACACATCAGACAGGTAAGAGGAGAACAGGAGAAAACGCGTCTCAGAATCAGAGGGCAAAGAGAGTTGCAAAGAGGGAGTTAGAACAGCATTTGACATCCCAGGGAGGCCTGCAAGGTGGGACCCATGCCTGTCCTGGGATTGGGGGCAGCATTCGCTGGGGTTGGAGGGTCAGAGCAGATGGCAGTGGGTGCAGGAGTGAATGGAAGGTGGGAATGGAGTGAAAGCACCAGGGTGCCGGTTGGAAAGAATCTCCTGGTTGCTGAGTGGAGAACAGATGGAAGGAGAAGCCCAAGGTGAGGATGTCAGGAGGGGCTGGTACAGTCCTCCATATGGGAGATGGTGGCCGCCCTACTGAGGGAAGAGGCCATAGGGAGGGAGACTTGGGGGCCTTGAAGGAGAAACCCTTGGCCACGCTGGCCATCTGGACACCACATCCTCATTGCCACTATATGTTTGCTAGGGCTACCATAACAAAGTACCACAAACTGGGTGGCTTAACACAACAGAGGTTTATCCTCTTCCTGCTCTGGAGGCCAGAAATCTGAAATCAAAATGTCAACAGGATCGGTTCCTTCTGGAGGCTCTGAGGCAAAACCATGCCGTGCCCTTCTGCTGGCTTCCGATGGTTGCAGCCTGCCCTTGGCATCCGTGGCTTGTCGAGGTACTCCTCCCATCTCTGCCTCTGTGATCACACGGTGTTTTCCTCTGTGTCTATGTCCAAATTTCCCTCTTCTTGTAAGGACATTAATCATTGGATTAGAGCCCACCCTAATCCAATGTGACCTCATTTTATCTTGATTGTATCTGCAAAGACCTTCTTTCTGGATAAAGTCTCATCCATAGGTGGAGGGAGATAGGACTTCATCATATCTTTTGGGGGCACATAGTTTAAACCACTGCAGCCACGGTCACACTGGCTGTCATCCCCGTTGCTAGAGGCATTTAATTAGCACCTAATTGTCCCCAGAGCTGGCCCAGGCACAAGGATCCTGTTCTCACGGAGCTTACAGTCTATGACTCAAACACTGGACAGAAATTTTGGGGAACAGGGCTGGGGTTTGGCAGAGCAGGGGAGTGCCTGGGGCCACCCTTTGGAGTGCTGTCCTCAGAGTTGGCCTAGGAAAAGAGAGCAGGCTGCGGGGAGGGGTTGCAGCCTCTGCCCCAGCCCTTCCCCTCCTTCCCTGGCATTTGGATAAATCCACAAAGAGCCCATGACATCTGGAGCCTGTGTAAACGGAGCATAAATTAGCTCTAACAATCGCATCTGGAGTTGCCATGCTGCAGTCTGCTTCCTGCCGAACCCTGGGTGGGCTTGGGGTGGGTGGGAGGGCAGAAGGTGGCCTGACTGTGCCTGAAATCCCACTGTTAGCACCACTTTATTTCTAGAAGCTTCTGCTAAAATGTATGTGTGCTCCTGGCACATGAGACACAGATTCCGGGATTCTTTTCCTAGATTGTGGAGTCGGGAGGCTAACGATGGGAACATGATTGGGCAAATCTTGCAAAGTGGAGAAGTCAATGGGTGGGGCACCTCCCGGGGTGAAGGAAACGGAGGACAGGACCACGTGGCTTGGGGGCTGCTGGGAGGGAGGGGCGAGAGGGGACAAGCCAGAGCCAGGTATGGCCACGAAACCAATGTCACACCCTGCACCATGCTTCCAGCATCACGCTGTGAGTCCCAGAGCCAAACAGGATTGAGGAGGGAGGGAAGGGACTACCAGAGCCCAGGCCTTTCTACATATTAACTCATTTGACTTCAGCTCATATTGATGGTGCCTGGTGAGGACGGTTTGTATCATCCCCATTTTACAGATGAAGAAACTGAGAGCCAAGACCAGACCATTCAGAGGTCTCTGAGCCAGGATTTGAACCAGGTGCTTTGACTCCTTGTCTTCCTTGTTGTCTTGCCCCACACCTGTCCAAAGGGGAGGTGAGCCTGGGAAACAAAGCAAGACCCTACTATATATAGGAACTGCACTTTCATCCTCACACCCACACACTTATTCAATATAATAGGCTATTTCTTGAGCACCTACTATGTGCCAAGCCTCACACCAGGCACTGGGAATAGGAGATAAATGAGACACAGTCCCTGGCCCTAAGATGCTGTCTCTACCAAAATTTTAAAAATTAACCAGGCCTGGTGGCATGCACCTGTATTCCCAGCTACTCTGGAGGTTGAGGAGGGAGGATTGCCAGAGCCCAGGAGTTCAAGGCTGCAATGAGCTGAGATCACACCATTGCACTGCAGCCTGGGTGAGACAGTGAGACCCTGCCTCTAAAAAAATTTTAAAAATAAAGACGATGTGCACATGTATGTGTGCATATATGTGAGAGCATCTATGTGTGAATAAGCATGCCAAGGCATAGCATGTGAGTGTGTAGGAGTGTCAGTGTGTGCTAATGTGTGTGTATGGGATGGGAGGGGGCAGCCTGTCCCCCTACTTGTGGTCAAGTGTAGAAGCCAAGGCCCCCTCTTCCCCACCTGACCCAATCAGCAGGGCCACCATCAACTGGAGTCATCCATTATTGAGCGCCTACTATATATAGGAACTGCACTTTCATCCTCACACCCACACACTTATTCAATATAATAGGCTATTTCTTGAGCACCTACTATGTGCCAAGCCTCACACCAGGCACTGGGAATAGGAGATAAATGAGACACAGTCCCTGGCCCTAAGATGCTTGCTGTCCAGTTGGGGAGGCAGCCATGGCACAGCTGAACTTCGCAGTAGACTGTGGGAGGTGTCCTATGAGATTAAGTTCACAGCACTGGGAGGTGGGCTTCCTGGAGGAGATGGAATTTGGGATTTGGCTTCCTGAGCACATGGGCTGTGTCAGTCTGGTTCATGCTGAACCCCCGCTCCCAGCTCAGTGCTGGGCACCATTGTTGCCCCCTCCATGTTTGTTGAATGACTATTGATATGGTGTGGCTGTGTCCTCACCCAAATCTCATCTCGAATTGTAATCCTAATTGTAATCCCCACGTGTTGGGGGAGGGACCTGGTGGGAGGTGATTGGATCCTGGAGGCAATTTCTCCCATGCTATTCTCGTGATAGTGAGTGAGTTCTCATGAGATCTGATGGTTTTATAAGTGATGGTTTCCCTTGCTCTCTTCTCTCTCCTGCCACCTTGTGAAAAAAGTGCCTGCTTCCCCTTCCTCCATGATTGTAAGTTTCCTGAGGCCTCCCCAACCAAGCAGAACTGTGAGTCAATTAAACTTCTTTCCTTTACAAATTACCCAGTCTCAGGGAAGTTCTTTACAGCAGTGTGAAAATGGAATAATACAACTGTTGATTAGAAAACGAGCAGGTTCTTGGCCGGGCGCGGTGGCTCAAGCCTGTAATACCAGCACTTTGGGAGGCCGAGATGGGTGGATCACGAGGTCAGGAGATCGAGACCATCCTAGCTAAGACGGTGAAACCCCGTCTCTACTAAAAAATACAAAAAACTAGCCGGGGGAGGTGGCGGGCGCCTGTAGTCCCAGCTACTCGGGAGGCTGAGGCAGGTGAATGGCATAAACCCGGGAGGTGGAGCTTACAGTGAGCCGAGATCGCGCCACTGCACTCCAGCCTGGGCAACAGAACGAGACTCTGTCTCAAAAAAAAAAAAAAAAAAGAAAAAGAAAAAGAAAAGAAAAGAAAATGAGCAGGTTCTCAATAAGCAGAGTTGGTGGTAGGGAGAGTCACCCTGCTGAGGGCCCAGACACACAGAGGTAGGGAAGCCCAAGGCATTTCGTTTAGGGCCTTTTTGGGGATCCTCGGCTAGGAGAAAGAGCACATACTTAGGAATCAGACAGTTCTGGGGGAAGCTGACCCCAGCACTTATGTGCTGGTCAGGTGACTCTTGGCAAGTTTCTTAACCTCCCTGATCCTATTTTCTCATCGCCAAAGTGGAGCCTCAGGTGATCTGTATTTGTTTAATTTTTTTACTTTTCTTTTTCTTTTTTTAAAGACAGGGTCTTGCTCTGTCATCCAGGCTGGAGTACATCACTGAAGCCTTCACCTCCTGGGCTCAAGTGATCCTCCCACCTCAGCCTCCCAAGTAGCTGGGTTTACAAGCACCCACCACCATGTCCCAGCTAATTTTTTTTTTTTTTTTTTTGGTAGAGATAGGGCCTTGCCATGTTGCTCAGGCTGGTCTCAAACTCCTGGCCTCAAGTGATCCTCCCACTGTAGCCTCCCAAAGTGCTGGGTTTACAGGTGTGAGCCACCTCATCTAGCTTTTTTTTTTTTTCCTTTTTCTTATGGAAACTTAAACACACAAAAGAGTGAAAAGAATAGAATCATGAACTTTTATGAACCTATCATGTAACTTGAGTAATCACCAGCATTTTGCCCTTCTGGTTTGAAGATATTTAAAATGGTCATTAAAGTCAGCACAGAGTGGAGACAATAGAACAGCTCTGACCAAGTTATGGCCCTCGGGCAGTAATAACTCCGCCAGAACCACTGCTTGGCTGGAAGGGACTGGAGGCCACTGTTACTGCAAAGCGTGCCCTGGTTCCAGAGATGTCAAAATGTGAGTCTTGGTATTGATCAAATACAGCAGTAGAGAGGCCAGGCTGCATTTTGCTTGAGACATGCAGTTAGTGAGTAAACAGGGGGTCAATTTCTCCTTACTCAGTTCTTTGGGAGTTTTTCTTTCCTTTTTTTTGGGGGGGGTTCTTTTCAGCCTCTCCCCACAACCAAAACACAAACAGATGACCCTGGGATTATTAAGATCAAAAGCGGGCCGGGCGTGGTCGCTCACGCCTGTAATCCCAGCGCTTTAGGTGGCTGAATCGGGGGTATCACTTGAAGTCAGGAGTTTGAGACCAGCTTGGCCAACATGGTGAAACCCCATCTCTACTAAAACTACAAAATTAGCCGGGCGTGGTGGCATGTGTCTGTAATCCCAGCTACTCAGGAGGCTGAGGCAGGAGAACCGCCTGAACCCAGGAGGTAGAGGTTGCAGTAAACCGAGATCACGTCATTGCACTCCAGCCTGGGTGACAGAGCGGAACTCCATCTCAAAAAAAAAAAAAAAATCAAAAGCGCTCACGCAGTGGAGAGAGACCAGCTGTTGTAGGTGCAGTCGGGGAGGCTCTGGGAGGAGGTGACTTGGGCCAGGATCTAATTAGTGCACAAAGAGAATAAATGCTCCAGGCAGAGGAATTGTCAAGAGGTGGCGTTTAGATCCAGGGAACTGGCTGAAGATCAGTGGGGTGTGTGCACACATGCTGGGGATGACAGGAGAAGCAGGAAATGGGGCCAGGAAGTCAGGGGAGGCCTCTCTGGGCCTTGGAGACCATGTGAGAGCCTTTGATATCAGCTTGAGAGCAGTGCTAGCTATTGGGGGTTTTTTGTGTTTGTTTTTTTTTAATTTTTAAAATTTCAAGATTTTAAAAATTAAAATGGGGTACAAGTGGTTTTCGGTTACATGGATGACTGTGTAGTGGTGAAATCTGGGATTGTAGTGTACCCAGCACCCGAATAGTGTACATTGTACCCAACAGGTAGTTTTTCATTCCTCATCCCCCTTCTAACCTCCCCTTCTGAGTCTCCAGTGTCCATTAGACCATTCCGCATGCCTTTGCATACCCACAGTTTAGCTCCCACTTACAAGTGAGAAGATGTGATATTTGGTTTTCCATTCCTGAGTTATTTCACTTGGGTTAATGGCCTCTAATCCCACCCAAGTTGCTGCAAAAGACATGATTCCATTCTTTTTTATGGCTGAATAGTATTCCATGGTGTATATATACCACATTTTCTTTATCCACTCATCAGTTGATGGACACTTAGGTTGATTCCAAATCTTTGCTATTGTGAATTGTGCTGCCATAAACATTATGTGTGCATGTGCCTTTTTGATAGAATGACTTCTTTTCCTTTGGGGAGAGACCCAGTAGTGGGACTGCTGGATTGAATGGTGGATCTACTTTTAATTTTTTGTTTGTTTGTTTGTTTTTTGAAGTGGAGTCTCACTCTGTTGCCCAGGCTGGAATGCAGTGGCATGATTTTGGCTCACTGCCACCTCCACCTCCTGGATTCAAGCAATTCTCCTGCCTCAGGCTTCTGAGTAGCTGGGACTACAGACATGAGCCACCACACCTGGCGAATTTTTGTATTTTTAGTAGAGATGGGGTTTTACCATGTTGACTAGGCTGGACTCCAACTCCTGATCTCAAGTGATCCACCTGCCTCAGTTTCCCAAAGTGCTGGGATTACAGGTGTGAGCCACTGCACCCAGCTCAAGTTTTAGTTCTTCAGGGAATCTCCATACTGTTTTCCATAGAGGTTGTACTAATTTACATTCTGTTGGGAGGGTGGTTAAACTGAAAAATGGAGGAGTTTGAGGTGAAATCATGATAGGGTGTGGTAAGTTCAAGGGGCCATGATTTCACCTATCATGGCCCCTTGAACTTACCACACCCTAATCCCCCAAACCAGTGAATATGTTACCTTATCTAGCAAAAGAGATTTTGCTGATATAGTTAAATTAAGGATCTTGAGATGGGGGATTATTCTGGAATATCTAGATGGAACCAGTGTAATCACAAGCGTCCTTCTAAGAAGGAGGCAGGTAGGTGAGAGTCAGTAATGACAGAAGCTGAGGTAGGGGTGATTTGGGGCCATGAGCCAGGCAATGCGGGCGGCCTCTAGAAGTTGAAAATGGCAAGAAAATAGATTCTCCTTTGGAGCCTCCAGAATGGAATGGAACTCTGCACTTTGATTTTAGCCCCAGAAACCCCATTTTGAACTTCTGACCTCCAGAACTGTAAGGTCCACAAGAACTGTAACTGAACAAATTTGTGTTCAGTCACTATGGCTGTGGTCTTTTGTTATGGCAATAATAAGAAACTCACATAAATGGCAAGCTCAGGTTTTTCTCTAAAAAATACATGTATTTTATTTATATATATAGATATATAAATCTATATATATATTGTCAACCCACCCATATGTGCTACAGAAACGGAACAA
>NW_012105919.1:216546-236258 GCF_000951045.1 Mandrillus leucophaeus
TTGAGAAATAGGGTCTTGCTCTGTCCCCTAAGCTGGAGTGCAGTGGCATGATCATAACTCACTGCAGCCTTAAACTCCGGGGCTCAAGCGATCCTCTTGCCTCAGCCTCCTGAGTAGCTGGGACTACAGGCACGTGCCACCATGCCTGGGCTAATTTTAAATTTTTTTGTAGAGATGGGGATCTCGCTGTGTTGCCCAGGCTGGTCTCTAACTCTGAGGCTCTAGCCATCTTCCTACCTGGGGTCTCCCAAAGTGCTAGAATTACAGGCATGAGTCATCATATCCAGCCTAGGTTTTCATTTTTTAAAAAGCCAGTGTTCTTTTCTTCCAGAAGTATAAGAATTCCATGCTCACCCCCCATGATGGAAACCCCCAGGCCTGGGACCTCACCCTGTCTGCCCTGCTTTCTTTGGTAGGTCCCCGGGATCTCATCTCATGGCACGGCTTCACCACTTCACCCCCTTCTGTGTGATGGGGATGCCCCCGTTTCTACCCGCAGCCCAGGCCTCACCCCTAAGCTCAAGGACCACGTGTCCGGCTGATCACCCAGCCTCACCAGCAGGCATTGCATACTCACCAAGTCCCAAACCGACCCCTGGACACTCCCCAGCCCTGACCTGTTTCCTCCTGAGTCTTCCTCTTCTCAGTTAGTGACAGCTTCATCCTGTGAGGCCCAAACCTCTCCTCTCTTGCTTACCCTGAATGGCTGATCCATCAGCCAATCCTGTCAGTGTTACCTCCTATCTACATCCGGAATCCGCCACTTCTCACCACCTCCATCACTACTGCCCAAGCTGGACCACACCTCCCTCCTCCCAAGCCTGGCCACTGGCCTTCCTACCTCCTTCTTTGCTCCCCTTAGTCTATTCTTCTCATGACTACCAAATGGAACCTTTACAGAGATAGGGGAGCATGTTACTCCTCTGCTCAACAACCCAGCATGGCTCTCAGCTCCCTCTGTGAAAAGCCAGAGTCTGTCCAGTGGCCCTGAGAGTCCACTGGCCCTGGCCCCAGGCCCTCTCTGGACACATCCACCCCTCTGTCCTTACTCACTCTCCCTCAGCTTCTGGCTTGTTCCCTGATAACCTGTAACTTAAAAAAAAAAAGTTAGGCCAGGTGTAATGGCTTATGCCTGTAATCCCAGCACTTTGGGAGGCCAAGGTCAGAGGATCACTTGAAGCTAGAAGTTCAAGACCAGCCTGGTCAACATAGAGAGACCCCATCTGTATTTAAAAATTTTTTTTTGTTTTTTGTAATTCAGATGTAATTCACATACCATAAAAGTCACCCTCTTAGTGTGGACAATTCAACAGTTTTAGTATATTCATGAAGTCATACAATCATCACCACTCTAATTCTAGAAGATTTTCATCAGCCCAGAAGGAAGCCCTGCCCCCTTAGGGGTCACTTCCCCTTCCTCTCTCCATACCCTGTCCTAGGGAACCAGTCACCTACTTTCTGTCTCTATGGATATGCCTATTCTATCCATTTATATAAATGAATTCTGACAATATGTGGTCAATACCTGGCTTCTTCACTTTGCATCATGTTTTCAAGCTTCATTCATGTTAGCCAGGAGTGGTAGCTCACACCTGTAATGCCATCGCTTTTGGAGGCCCAGATGGGGACAACACTTGAGGTCAGGAGTTTGAGACCAGCCTGGGCAACATAGCAAGACCCTGTCTCCACACACACACACAAAATTAGCCTGGTGTAGTTGTACCTGTAGTCCTAGTGACTCAGGAGGCTGAGGCAGGAGGATCAGTTGGACCTGGGAGGTCCAGGCTGCAATGACCTATGGTCACACCACTGCACTCCTATCAGGGTGACAGAACAAGACCTTGTCTTTATTTTTAAAATAAAATAAAAGGTGCATCTTGTTGACCTGTGGCATTTTCTATCTGGATCGTCCTCATGTCTACCCCTCCCCTCTAGAATATCAGTGACCCGAGGGCTCACTGATATTCTGCACCCAAGACAGCACCTAATGCAGAGAAGGGACTCAATCTATATTGGTGGAACAAATGAATGAATGAATGAATGAATGATGGCATTGGAGAGGCTTGACCTTTTCACGAGACTCCCCTATATCCCAGCACCCTCTGCACGAGTGAAGCCAACCTCTACTCAAACCCACACAAAGTCACTCCCACTTCTGGGGCACCCTCCCTGCATCTTCAGCTCCTGGGTGGACCCCATCTCTCTCTCCTCCAACCTCCCAGAGCTCCAAGTCACTTTGTCTCTGTTGGGACCCTCTTGGTTATCTCCAGGAGGACCATCTCGCAGGCCCCTGTTAGGCCCCCTCAGGGGCAGCACGTGGATTCTGTTCACCTTTGCATCCTGAACATGCCAGGGTATGGCAGATGTCTCCTAACCACACCACAGTGTGTGCAGTGAATGCTTTGAAGGATCTTCCAGCCCTAAAGAGGCTTCTCTTCCCTCTAACGGTGCCTGGAATCCACCACAGCACCAGCCTGCTGGAAGTATGGTGTCCCCGGAAGCATCCCATCTGGGGACAATGAGAAGGGAACACCTTGTTCAGCCCCTTGGAGCTGTAAGTATGTGGGTGGGCAGAGCACAGGCATGCTCTTGTCCCCTGGAGCCCCAGGAGGCGGCCACAGCAGGCACTGCCCTTGTCCCCACGCCACAGATTGGGAAACTGGGGCTTATATGTCAAGGAGGGTTGCAAGCTGAGTGACTTGCCAGAGATCCCTGCTGCTACTTCTTGAAGGCACCCAGAATCAACCCCAAGGGTCTCTGACTTCAAACCCCACTGTCTCCATCCCATACCATTTTGGGGGCCACATTTAGGCCCTGGTACACCTATGTTAGACTCATCAAGGGAACTGATTTGTGAAGTAGACACCCAGGTCCCAGCTGGGAGGTTCTGTTTCCATGGATCTGGGTAGGGGCCTGGGACTCCAACTTTTGAGCCAGCTACCAAGCTGATCCTAATGCTTTCTGAGCTGGGAGACTCCTGGGTCTGCACCCTGCTGTGTGTAAGGGTCTGAGATGGGAGGCTTAGGACTCAGGAGTTTTGAAATCAAGAGTGGCCTGGTGTCTGTGTCCTGAAGGTGCCCTGCTTGATGGGGACTCGGGCCCCTGCATCTGCCCCCCTTCCTACATGGGGGCTGCTGCCAGCGAGCACGGTTTTGCTGGTAAAGTCTTTATCGGGAATGTCGCCTAATGCATTCATATCAAACAATAGCGCCTCATACATCATCCCTGCCAGAGGCCACCTCTGCTAAGACAAGCACAGTCCATTACCCTGACGGGTGCAGGCCGTGCACAAAACAGATAACAGGGCCCGGCTGTGCAGGGTGACGTGGGGTGGGGAGTTGTCACAGTGAGCACCTAGGGGGCCTTGGGCAGCTGCCACCCCAGGCAGTCAGGACATGGGATGTCTGAGGTTCCAACCTCATAGGGCAGTAGATTGGATGCTGGTGGACAGCCTGGGTCTGCCTCCTCCGGGAAGCAACTCAACCTTTCTGAGCCTCTTTCCCCCATTTGTCAAAGGGGGTTAGGAATAGGACTTGCGTCACATAGGGCTGCTTGTGGAGCTTGAGACAGGAGGCTGGTAAAGTGTCAGGCACGATGCCCAGGGAAGAGAAGATATCAGATAAACGGTAGCAATACCTACCATATTATTACCAGGGCCCCATTGACTGCGGCCTGCCCCTTTCCAGGGACAGCCTTCAGAAAGATAATGGTCTTCGTTATCTCCAGGCTCCTGTGGGCATGGAGGGACAATTCTCACCTGCTCCTGACTGCTGCATCCCCAGAAGCAGAGCCTGACACAAGGACTGGAAAGCAAGTCATTTATTTTGGAGACGAAGCTCACACCAGTTGGAGATGGGGAAAGGGAGGCAGGAGGAAGGGCAGTTGAGAAAGGCTGTATGATAAAGCTGGACAATCACTGTGGGCCACCCGGGTGTTGTCCCCTGGGCCACAGTGTGGGATACACACTTCAAGGGGCTGGGGGCTGGAGAACTGATGGATCATCTCCCATCACCATGGGGACTGCTCCAGGGGACATTCACTCTTGAACACTTCCGCTTGGTGTATAGGTGGCAAAACAGCCTTGGGAGAAATGCCTCAGGCAGAGAAATGTGGGTGCCGGTAACTAGAGACTGGACTCGCGTGCACCCACGTGGTAAGGGTCTGGGACATGGGTGGGGTGCTATTAGGGGCCGAATTGTATGCTACCAAATTCTTATATGAAAATCCCAGCCCCGACTACCTCAGAATGTGACTATACTTGGAGACAGGGGCTTTATACAGGTAATTAAGGTAAAATGAGGTCATTGAGGGTGAGCCCTAATCCAATATGACTGGTGTCCTCACAAGAAGAGGCGATTAGGACACAGACACACAAAGGGAAAAGCCTGGGTGCGGATACCAGGAGGCAGCCAGCTACAAGCTAAGGAAAGACCTCAGAAGAAATCAGCACCCCTGATACTTGAGTTTAGACTTCTAGCCTCCAAAACTGTGAGAAAGTCAGCTTATGTTGAGGAAGCCACCCAGGCTGTAGCATTTTGTTATGGCAGCCTGAGCAATGAACACAGGCACCGCCAATGCCTCCTTTCTCTCATTCCTGGCCATTCACCCTCTTTACTGGCTAAAAGTCAAGTTCTGCTCTCAAACCAGCCACCACCACCCTGTCTGGATGCCCCAAGCTTCCCCAGTCCTCTTCTGCCTCAAGATCTTGGCCTTTGCTATTCCCTCCACCTAGAATACTATTACCCCAGATCTTCACGTCTTCATTCTTCCTGTCTCTGCTCACCGGTCCTCTTTGTACAGAGGTCCTCCCCTACCCCTTTATCCTTCTTTTTCACCTTAGCCTATTGTATTTTCTTTTGTGCACTGTGCTGGCCCTGCCTTACTTGTTTGTTTACTGTCATCTCCCTCCACTGAAATGCAGGTTCATGATGGCCAAAGCCTTGTCTGTCTTGTTCATTACTTTGACCTCAGTGCCCAGAATGGTGCCTTTTATAGCGTAGGGATCAGCAAATTTGGGGAGAGTCAACATGAGTTCAGGAGTGGAGCCTGACCACCCAGCTCCCCATGCAGCCAGCTCTTGAGTGTTTCAAAGCTGTTTGCATTTCCTCCTTCCCTTCAGCCCAGTACAGGCACATAGTACGTGCTCAATAAATTGTTGAAAAGGAAGAACAAGGTCTGTGGGGGCAGCTGTCTTTATTCATCGATATGCCTGGTGGGGTTTCCTTTGTTTTTCACCTAGAAAGTTCAAAGCTATGGATGTGCTTTAAACTGATAGATTTTCCCCTCTCCACATCTGCCAGGAGGAGGTCACCAGCTGAGTGCCTGGGGCCAGGAAGCACAGTACCCTGCCATTCAGGACCAGAAAGCACAAAAAGCAGTTGGATCCCACCCAAGGAGTAAGGGGGAAAGAAAGAATCATTAGATTATTTCAGACTCACTGAGGACCACAGTGAAAACCAGGGAGATTTTGCTGATGCCAGAAGCAGTGAGGGGTGGTGACATCAGTGCCCTGGTAAGGGAGGAAGGAGATCTCTGATCCTGCTAGACCCAGGATCCACATTAAGCTCTTTTTAGCATGAGCTCACTGGATCTTCACCCCAGCTCTGTGAGGCAGCCTGGGGTGGTGGTTAAAGTGGAAACTCCAGAGCTCTATCTCCTAGGTTCAAATCCCAGCCCCACAACTTGAGGGCTGTGTGTCTTCGGGGAAGTATATGAAGCTCTCTGGGCCTCAGTCTACTTTAGTCTGTGAAATAGGTAATGGTAACTATTTCAGACAGTTGTTACAAGGGCCAAAAGTAAAACGCAATGGTATGAGTCTGAACCCAATTAGAATTGGTTCCCCAGAATTCCTGGTTAACATCACACGTGACTTTGTTCTGCATGGAATTGAATACTTTGTACTCCATCTTTGATCTTGCAGCAGGGTTTTTACTACATCGAAGCCCTTGAACAGTGCTATGTCAGCGGCAGCTGTAATTATTGTTAATCTCATTTTAAAGATGACAAACCAGTGTCCGAGCTGGCAGTTGGCAGAAGCCCACGGGCAGGAGAGGGCATTTTGGTGGCCCCGAGGCCTGAGGATAGGGGTGGATTTAGACATTTCAGCCCAACCCAGGGGCTGTTGGCTGATCCAGAGGGGCGGCAGCTTCATTACCTGCCCTGATCTCAATCAGCCAAGTCAAGGGAAGGAAAAACACGATTGTAAGCCAGGGCTCTATCTGCTGCCCTGTGGACAGCCGTGCTGGGCTGCGTCTCCTCCCTCTGGGCCCAGAAGCTGAGAGTCAGATGGCCACCATCCGCTCAAATAAACCAGAAAAGCACACCTACAGCAGACAGGGACGGAGATTGGGTTTGGGGTTGCGTAGCGGCCCAGAGAGTAGGGGAGTGGGCCAGGCTCTTTACGGCTCGTGATTAAAGACCTCAGTAATTGTGTCTGACTGGGACTCATCCCCAGGGCTGGACAGGAGGGGGATCCCAAAGCCCAGATGTGGCCCAGGGTCAGAGGCTGGCGGGGGGTGGGGAGCACCCGCTTGTAGCTCCTGAGCAGCGAGTCCTGTGGTTCTAGAAGATGGTGCCATACATCACTCGACACGCCTTTCCATGGGACCAGCCGGGCTGACAGCAGCCATTTATCTGAATGTCATTGGTAGTAAACTGGCGCGGGGGAGGGTGGTGAGGAGGGAGGGAACTGGGGACCAAGTGGGGAGAGGAGGGGTCCTCGGGAATTTCCCAGAGGCCAGTTCACAGTCACAACCTTGGCGAGGGGAGCAGGCAGGGCAGTGACAAGGCGGGGAGATGGAACAACACTGTCCATGGTGGCAAACGCCACCTTCTTTCTCACTGAGACACTTGGGGCAGAGGTAGAGGTGAACTCAGTGCTCACCTGGAAGTCAGGTGGGAGTTGGGACCAGCTCCCATGGAGAGACACTCTGGTGGGGGAGGAGGTGCCTGTCGTAGACCCTCATGGTTATGGGCATGGAATTTGGACTTTGGAGCCATAATCCTGTTGTCTTCTTTTATTTAAATAATACGGGCCGGGTGCGGTGGCTCACACCTCTAACCCCAGCGCTTTGGGAGGCCAAGGCAGGTGGATCATTTGAGGTCTGGAGTTTGAGAGACCAGCCTGGCAACATGGCAAAACCCCGTCTCTACTGAAAATACAAAAATTAGCCAGATGTAGTGGCGCACGCCTGTAATCCCAGTTACTTGGGAGGTGGAGGCAAGAGAATCATTTGAACCTGGGAGGCAGAGGTTGCAGTGAGCCAAGATCGCACCACTGCACTCCAGCCTGGGCGACAGAGCAAGACTCTGTCTCAAAAAAATAAAAATAAAAATAAAGAATATGGCTGGGCACAGTGGCTCTCACCTCTAATCCCAGCATTTTGGGAGGCCAAGATGGATGGGTTGCTTGAGCTCAGGAATTGGAGACCAGCCTGTCCAACATGGCGAGACCCCATCTCTACCAAAAATACAAAAAATTAACTAGGGGATAAGTGGCGCATGCACGTAGTCCCAGCTACTCGGGAGACTGAGCCAGGAGGATAGTTTGAGCCCAGGAGGTGGAGATTCCAGTGAAGCAAGATCATGCCACTGCCCTCCAGCCTGGGTGAAAGAGCGAGACCCTGTCTCAAAAAAGAAAGAAAGAGAGAGAGAGAGAGGAAGGAAGGAAGGAAGGAAGGAAGGAAGGAAGGAAGGAAGGAAGGAAGGAAGGAAGGACATAACCTAAAGTAAGCATTTCACCACTGGCTGTGTGACCCGGGGCAAGTGACTGAACCTCTCTGAGCCCCAGTTTCCTCATCTGTAAAATGAGGGTAATAATCATAGCTGCTCTACCAGGTCGTGGAAGGATTCAGGGAGCGAATGCGCAGTGCCTGGCTCATGGAAAGTGCTTGGTAAGTCTTAGCTGGTGTTATTGTCATTATTAATGCTATGACACTCTGATAAGCAATACCAGGGAGAGCCAGGCTTCGTTTAGAGAGCCAGGAAAGACCTAATTAAAGCTTGCATGGGGGAGGGTATAAAGCATTCCAGCCAAAAGAGATGGCACAAAGGCCCTGAGGCAGGAAGGGGCAAGACACCATCCAACAGCTAAAAGGAAGCCAGAGGGGCTGTGCAAATCCCCAAGCCTCAGTTTCTTAATCTGTTAAATGGGCATAATAGTAGAACCTATTTCCTTCTAGGCTGTGAGGGTTAGGTGAGACTGTGTTTAAAGTTTCCAGCATAAGGCCAGGTGCAGTGGCTCATGTTTGTAGTCCCAGCACTTTGAGAGGCTGAGGAGGGCAGATGGCTTGAGTTGAGGAGTTTGAGACCAACCTGGGCAACATGGCAAAACCTGGTCTCTACAAACATTTTAAAAATTAGCTAGGTGTGGTGGTGCACATCTGTAGTCCCAGATACTTGGGAGGCTGAGGTGGAAGGATCGCTTGAGCCCCAGCATTAGAGGCTGCAGTGAGCCATGATGGTGCCACTGCACTCTAGCCTAGGCGACAAAGTGAGACCCCGTCTCAAACAAACAAACAACAACAACAACAACAACAACACACAAGGTGAGTTAAAGAAAGCATGTTTATGGCCTAAATTTGACCTGTGGAAGGTCATGCGCTCAGTATGTGTTTAATAAATGAGGCCCCTTTCCCTTGGGAAGTCTCCACCTCCAATCTCCAGAGCCACGCCCTCCTCTGTGTCTCTGCCTCTACCTCCCTGCTTGGAGTTCAGACCTTCCTAGGCCAGGCTGGGACCCTGGGACCTGAGACCTAGATCCCTCCAGTTCAAGAAGAAGCTGAGCCTCACCCAAATCTAAGTGCACCCCCAATCCCCATCCCTCCTCCTCCTGCCTGGGGACCCAGGATCGCGAAGCACACAGGTGGATGGTGTGGGAGGCACATGTTACCAGCCTTGTCACCACTGCTGCCGCTGCACCCTCCCCTGTCTGTGGCTTCAGAAAACCCTAGGAGCCAGGTGACAGAATTCTCCAGGGTCTGCACCTGCTTTAGGGACGGTGACTGACTCAGAGGTGCGACCAGGTTCAGTTCATGGTAAATGTTCCGGTGAAACAGGCAGAAAAGAAATGACATGAGGTCAGGGCCAGAGGGGGCCTTGGAGGTCAGCCCAACAGTGTTCAGTGGGGAAACTGAGGCCTAGGTAATGGAAGGTCACGTAGCAAGGTGCTGGGACCCAGGTCTGCTGACTAGAAGAGATTCACGACACCTGGGCCAGCGTGGTGGCTCACGCCTGTAATCCCAGCACTTTGAGAGGCCAAGGCAGATGGATCGCCTGAGGTCAGGAGTTCGAGACCAGCCTGGCCAACATGGTAAAAGCCCGTCTCTACTAAAAAATACAAAAAATTAGCTGAGCGTGGTGAAGCACGCCTGTAGCCCCAGCTGCTCAGGAGGCTGATGTGGGAAAATCGCTTGAACCTGGGAGGCAGAGGTTGCAGTGAGCCGAGATCACACCACTGCCCTCCAGCCTGTCCAGCCTGGAAGACAGAATGAAACTCCATCTCAAAAAAACAAAAGAAAAAAAAAGAGAGATTCATGACGCCTTTCTTCCAGAACAAAGTCTAGAGCAGGGATGTCGGAACTGAGGCATCATGTTCCCTGAACTTCCACATCCCCTGGGTCACAGAAAGAGGATGGCACTGGAGCCTTACAGGCTGTGTTTCCATCCTGGTTCTGCCACTTACTGGGTGCCCTCAGACAAGTTGCTTAGCCTTTCTGGGCCTCCAGTTCATCATCTGTAAAGTGGGAATAAACCCTTTGTCAAAGTTACGTGAGAATTTGTGTAAAATGTCCAGTTCATAATGGATGCGTAAGTCTTTTTGTTTTTTTAAAGGTACTTATACCTGGCTTCATTTCAAAAGGACTTAGAAGTGACTTAGAAATATATACCACGATGCCAAAGCAGGAAATGCCCTGATGAGGGGAACATGATGGATAGCGGCATAAGGTTCCATATGTCAAGCAGTGGGCTAAACATGGGCTCAGAGTTTCCTGGCAGCCAAAGCAAAGAGAGATACACAACCATTACTTGACTCCTAGAATCCATAAGCTGAGAAACTACTAGTTGCTTACGGGAGAAAAAAACTGGTTTTTCATAGAAATGAGATGTGAGAAATATCTCATATATGTCTTCAAAAATGAACATTGTAAAAAGTTGTGTTAATTATGTTTCCTTTCCACACTCTCAGCCCTTCTCTAACTACTCATTAGGGTCACCCAAACCCTACAACTTCAGCAGATGGCATCATGGCTAAGAGCCGAGGTCTTGAAGACAAAACCAGACTCCATTCCTGTACAGACTTGGGCTAGTATCTTCCCCTCTGAGCCTCAGTTTCCTCATCTGTAAAATGGGGAGGGAGGATTTATAATGATAACTATCTCACCGGGTTGCCTCAAAGATTCTAGGAGTTATCTTCCATAAAGAGTTTGGAATGGAGTCTGGCACACAGTAAGTGCTCAATAAATGGCTCTTACAAGAGGAACTCAATAAATGTTCAATGAATGAATATCACAGGGCATCTTATCCCCCAAACCGTCGCTTCTATGCTTCTTGGCAGCAGGCTTTCTTCCCAAACCAAATTGAAACTCTGGGGGTGTGTGTGGGGTGTGTGTGTGTGTGTTTTAATCAGTTCCAGGGTTTGTGGGAGCCAAAAAGCCCAGGTTAATGGAATAGAGCCGAATCCCCTGTGAATTTCAAACCCTCCTTGAAAGGCCTTCGCTTTTTCCTGCTCAGCCACTGGGAAGCCGCTGCCTCCACTCGGGGAGGAGAAATTGAATAATTGATGCAATTTGAATAACACTAGGATTTGTAATGATATTGAAATGTAAAGATAAAAAGGGGCGTGAACAGGCGCTGATAGCGGAAGGAAAAGTTGTTAATAGGCACTTAGGGGCTGGCGTTGGGGGGAGGACGCACCACTGGAAACATGCACTGAAAAGACATTTAAGAGAGGAGGCGCAGGGGGTGGGGGTGAGCTGGGAAACCTCCACCCAACAAGAGGGAATAACCATATTCATAAATAAGATGCAGAAATTTCTCCCGACTCAGCAGCGCTAACAGTTAGAGAGTGGATAATTATTTAAATGCCAAATCATTCTGTTCATTAGAATCCCAAATCATAGCTAAAGAAACTGATTGCCCAGGGCAGGGCTGAGGAGGCGGTGGTGGAGGAGGGAGGTGGCTGGAGGAGCAGGAAATCAGGGGAGAGTCTCCCCAACCTCTGGTCCACGCCAGGGGTAAGATGAGATACAACAGATGGGAAAGTGGCTTCAAAAGTCAGAGAGACTTGGGTTCAAGTCCAGGAGCTGGTACTTCCTGGCAGTGGCCCAGGGGCATGTTATCTTACCCCTCTGAGCTTTAGTTTGCCCAGCTGAAAGATGGGGTTAATACAAGTATGTACTGTAACCTTCATAGGTTCAATACTGAAGGCCTGCAGCAAGACAAGACACCAAGACATGAGGTTGCAGCAGAGAAAGAGGTTTACTTGTAGGGTCACTGAACAAGGGGACGGGAGGAAACCGCAAATCCATCTCCCAGAGGAGTCTGAGGGTGGCATTTTTAAGAGTTTTGGAGTGGGCTGAAGTGTGGAAATGGTTGATTAGTGGAAGAGGGCAGGGCAGAGTCATGGGGCAGGAAGAGGAAGCAGCTGTATTCTCACACTGATCCCGTTCCTCTGTGAGCGTTGCTGGAATTCCAGGTCTGAAAAATACCTTAAGCAATCCTTAAACAAAACCCTTATGATTCTAACGTCAGAGATCCCATCTATAACAACAACAGGAATGCAAGTCAGTTCTTAAACCGTCTCATGAATCCGATCTATAGAAACAGTGCGGACGCAATAGTCAGTATCTAGTGCTACGTGACTTTTTGCAACAAGGAAATGGGCCAAGTGCAGCCTGATTAATGCTTAATTATAACTATATTTCTGTCCAGAACCCAGCATGTCCTTCTTGTCAACCCGGTGGGGACGGTTTTATTACTTCATAGGCAATGAGTGTTATCTGCTATTAGTAGGGTATGATCTTGGGTGGGACTGAGAAAGGGTGGAGGAAGGAGATAGCTGAGTCTGGGGGAGGTGGGAGAGAAGTCTCCGATGGACCTCAAGATGAGCCCCTTTCTCCCTCCTCATTCCTCCCCGCTATTCCCCAGTCACAGCCATAGGACCTGACTTCAGAGGTAGATACTGGGTTCCAGAGACCCTAAGGGACTCGGCCAAGATGGCACAGTAAGCCGGTGGCAGAGCCAGGGACCCCAAGTACCCGTGCATCCTGTAATCCCCCAACTCCCACCTGACCTGGCTGCCCTCCGGGGTGGGCCTGCTCAGTCCCCTGGGAGCGTTATCATCTGTGGACAAGAGTCACAAGGGCAAATCAGTAACAATTTGATTATACGAAGGACTCCAGGCTGGCTGGCGCCCCTTCCCACGGCAGATGGCCAGGCTGCCCCTCGGACACAAGCCAGTGAGGTCCTGGAGCAGGGAGCACTGGCTGGGCTCAGCTGGGACAGGAAACCCCAAACCAAGCAAGCAACACGTGCATATGAGCTCTCACTCTAAGGATGGTGATAGCAGTAATAAGACAGTTGCACATGTGTGAGCGCGACAGCATCTGCTGGCTTTTATCCTATGCCAGGACCTATGCTAAGCATTCTACACCATCTAGGTGTTATAACAACCCCATGAGCGGCGATGACGAGGAAACTGAGGCCCAGAGACTCAAAGTCACTAGCTCATGTAGCCCCAGAGATGTGAAACAAAGGTTTGCGCCTAAGTCTGCCTAAAACCCAAGACTCTCCGTGTAACTCGGGGCAGCACCCAAGCCTCAGTTCTTGGCCAGCGCCTTACTTCCTCTTCACCATGGCTCTGGGAGGTCCCTTAGGCACCCTGTTTGCAGGTGAGACTCTGCACAGTCCCACAGAGAGGTGGAGAAGGAGCTGGGATTCAGGCATAGGTTGCTCTGTTGTCTCATTGTTATGCACCCCCCGTCTGGCTTTCTTTTTCTTTCTTTCTTTCTTTTTTTTTTTTTTTTTTTTTGAGATCTAGTCTCAGGCTGGAGTGTGGCAGTGAGATCTTGGCTCACTGCCACCTCCACCTCCTGGGTTCAAGCAATTCTTCTGCCTCAGCCTCCCAAGTAGCTGGGATTACAGGAATCCACCACCACGCCCAGCTGAATTTTTTATTTTATTTTATTATTTATTTATTTTTGAGACGGAGTCTCGCTCTGTCGCCCAGGCTGGAGTGCAGTGGCCGGATCTCAGCTCACTGCAAGCTCCGCCTCCCGGGTTCACGCCATTCTCCTGCCTCAGCCTCCCGAGTAGCTGGGACTACAGGCTCCCGCCACCTCGCCCGGCTAGTTTTTTGTATTTTTCAGTAGAGATGGGGTTTCACCGTGTTGGCCAGGTGGTCTTGAACTCCTGACCTCAGATGATCCACCTGCCTTGGCCTCCCAAAGTACTGGAATCACAGGCATGAGCCACTGTGCCTGGCTTCCCATGTGACTCTGGAGCCTCAGACCTCACCTTGTTCCATCCCACCTTGCCAACCTCCACCCACCCCACCAGCATCCTACCCTGTGGCCTCCTGATCACCTAGGAGAGCTGTCTGGGTGTTACTTCTACCTTTGTTCAAATGGCACTTCAGGGGGCCACTCTTCGGGGCCAAGAAGCCTGGGGAACCAGCCACAAGCCCCTGCATGGGCCCCCTGCTTGCTGAAGGTCATGCTGGTACTCACACTCAGTCTAGGTTGGGGGCCAGGCCTGCCAAGGTGCCCTAAGTAGTAATTGAAATATTAGCTCTGTGAATATGTCAGTGGCTCTGTGCTGACAGGCAACTCCTCTAGCTGTGAGGCAGGGCCCTCTCCTTTCCCGTGGGGCCACACTGAGAGAGCTCAGAAGGACTGGGACCTGGGCCAGCCAGAGGATCTGGGTTGGACCCTGCATCGCTGTGCAGCCTTCATCAAGTCCCTTCCCCTCTCTGGGCCTTCGTATTACAAAATGGATACATCCATCCTTCCCGCCTCATCCCATGACTGAGATTAGCCTGGGGCCTGACATACAGTGTGTGCTAAATAAATGCTTGATGGGATTCACTAGAACAATGTTTTCCAAGGTGAGACAGCTGTTCTACCTGCCCAGCGTCATGTGAGGTGTTTGTTACAAATGCAAACTCCTGAGCCCCACCCGTAAAAGCAGGTTCTGGGGTCTTGGAGTCTGCATTTGTGACAAGCGCCCCCAGTGACCCCAGCTGGCACTGCCCAGCACCCCTGCTTCCTGCTGAGGTAGGAGGAGCTTAGGTTTTGGGGAAGGCAACTGAGCCTCAGTTTGCTTACACATCAGTGAGAACAGAAATATTCCCCTCTTGGGGCTTTCAGGAGGAAAGAATGAGATACCAGGCATGACCCGTAGTAAGTACCCAGAAAATAGGCCAGGTGCAGTGGCTCAAGCTTGTCATCCCAGCACTTTGGGAGGCCGAGGCGAATGGATCTGTTGAGGTCAGGAGTTCAAGACGAGCCTGACCAACATGGTGAAACCCATCTCTACTAAAAATATAAAAATTAGCTGGGCTTGGTGGTGGGCACTTGTAATCCCAGCTACTTGGGAGGCTGAGGCAGGAGAATTGCTTGAACCCAGGAGGTGGAGGTTGCAGTGAGCCGAGAATGCGCCCCTGCACTCCAGCCTGGGTGACAGAGTGAGAGTCTGTCTCAAAAAAAGAAAAAAAAAAGTACCCAGGAAATGATATTCCCCCTTCCACCCACCCATGCCCCTTTAGTGGAGGACCAAGCATCAGCACACACCCCCAAAATGGGGACAAGTGGCTATCCTGCCCCTTAGGAGCCTCGTCAGCAGGGCCCGCTCCAAATCGATCTTTTCCCCCCCATTTTTGCAGACAACGTCAGCATCTCTTGGGGCGGGCGAAGAAAATGCCAGCGTCAGCACACCACATGCCCCAGCCAGACACCGCTGCTCTTTATTAATTAACCGCCAGATGTTAGTTTTGCATCTTTTATCAGAGGGAGGTTTGTCATCGGGATCTTGTATGTCAGGCCATTAGGGAGAGTCAGGAAAACATCCCTTGGGGGACCCTGGAGTTGGCAGGGAGCCGGGAAGGAGGACATGAAACCAGGTGTCCAGCCCTCTCCCCTGTGAGCCATGCAGCCCCCAGCCCAGTGCACACCTCTGCCCCGGCCGCCCCAGCCCCCAGTGCCTCCCTGGCAGTGGCTACAGCAGCCAGCCATCTGGTCCTTTAAGAAAGGTCCCTGAGGAGGCTACTCAGGCACCAGTTCACTGGGGCCACTTTGGGAAGAAAAGCAGCCCCAGCCCTGCTCTCCAGAGTCACAGTCACAGTGGAGAGACAGCCACAATCCAGTAAACCCACATCAATAGCATGATGACAAATTGTGATCTGTGTCATGAAGGAAACTGACAAGCTTCAAAGAGAGGGCAAACAGCGGGCAGGGGACCTAATTTAGATGAAGCAGTTCCCTCGGGGAGGTGACATTTAAGTGGAATCGTGAAAAAGGAGCCAGGGCAGAAGGTTCCAGGCAGAGGACACAGCAAGGACAAAGGCCCTGGGGCAGGAGTGAGTTTGGCATGCTTAAGGAACTGAAGAAAGATTCGCAAGGCTGGAGCGTGGTGAAGGAGGCAGCCACCAGGCTGGCGGGGTCGGCTGGGCCCAGACCAGGGGTCCTCAGGGAGCCTGAGGAAGAGCGTGAAATTTTTGTCTGGAGGGCACTGAGGAGCCACAGAAGGCTTTGGAGCAGGGAAGCGATGTAGTGAAGGGATTTCACGTTAGGAAGGTCCCTCTATGCAGAGCAAGGAACAGACTGGCTGCGATATGGTCAATTACAAAGGACAGCAGGACCCAAACAATGGCTTCATCAGGACACAGCATGTTCCGGGTGCCTCCCGGGTGCCAGGCAGGATTCACACTTAAGAGTTTAGAAGGCAGAAATGGCAAGTCTTATTGCCCCATCGCATGTGGGTTGTGAGGAAGAGTAAAGCGTCTAGAGGGCTCCGAGTTCCTTGCGCCACCCACCCCGGAGTCCTTTCATGCTCCCAACACCCTCTAAGACTGGAATTATGGGTTGTCTGCATTTTACAGATGAAGAAATGGAGGCCCAGAGACATGCAGGTGTGTGCTCAAGGTCACACCTCTAGGAGCAGCAGGTCCTGCATTTGAACCAGGTCTGCCTGCCACCGTCTTTACTGTGAACAGCTGCCCAAGCTCAGGCAGGTGGCAAGTAACAGCTCACCTTTACCCTGCTGCTTTGCGATGACTGCATCATCCTCTCCCAGTGCCACAGCAAAGGCCACTGGGCAGAGCAGAGAGAGGGGTCCGCCTTGCTATCTGACCTGACCGGGCAGGGGTCAGTAAGTCCCAGCTCCAGGCTGTCCCAGCCCAAAGGTCAGCGTCACCTCCCTCCAAATAGATATGGCCCCATTAATCTGGGTTATTTTCTGCCTGATCCACGAACCATTGGATAAACAGGTGATTACTTCTCCCCTCAGTTCAGTTTCTAATTTGCATATAATAAATATCGCCCCCAGGAAGTGTGTATATGTGTGTTGTGTGTGTGTGCGTGTGTGCACACACACGCATGCGTCAGGGGTTGGAAAACAGAGCTCATGTCTTATTTATGAGGAATAAACAGGAGCACAAGCTCGCATAATCAACACATATTTAATCTGGCTCTTATTCACCCTTTTGACTCTAATCAGGCCAGGTCTGCAAGTGGCTCTGTGTGCGTGTATATCTGTGTGTATCTGTGTGTGTGTGTGTGTCCACAGGCTACAGGGGGATGCCCCTGCTAGAATCTTTAGCCCACCCTGGTCAGGGCTGATGGTTAGGGCATAGATAGCTGAAAACATCACCTGACCTAGGGGCTCACCCTGGGGATTCCTCAAGAGGTAGTTGGGGAAACCAGACTTAAGATCTGGAAGGAGGGCATTCGCTCCCCCCAAGTTTGCAGTGCAATTTAAAAAAATATTGCCAAAATGTGTCTGAGCTATCCAAAGTACTTACAACCAGCAATATAAATTGTGCAGCATTAGCCACAGTTCTGTTTGCAGTGACATCTAACATCACACATTTTTCAGCAAGATAGAAAAGCAAAAGTGAAAAAAAAAAAAAAAAAGCCCAGCAGAATCAAGGTCACATGCTCATACATGCCAGAGCCAAGACTTGAACTTGGGACTCAGGCTTCACGGCCCAGGTTAGTGCCACCTCATCATTCTGGCTTCCTGATCATGAGGAGAAAGAAAAAAACTGGGAGAAACCATCAGTGTGCCCACCTGCTACTCTTCAGCTCCTGTTCCAATGAGAGAGAAACTGAGACCAGGAAAGTGAAGGGATTCGCCTATGGTCACGCACAAAACCATGCAAAGCTTGAATTCAAATCCAGGTCTTACTCGTTTGTTACAGTCACTATTTTGTGGACTGGGAATTCAGTCAGGGCACAGCAGGGACAGCTTGTATTTGCTCCATGATGACTGGGCCCTCATTTGGGGTGGCTTGAATGACTAGAAATATGTCCCATTTCTGCCGGGCGTCGTGGCTCTCACCTGTAATCCCAGCACTTTGGGAGACCAAGATGGGCAGATGGCTTGAGTCCAGGAGTTCAAGACCAGCCTGGCCAACATGGCAAAACTCTGTCTCTACAAAATATACAAAAGTTAGACAGGCATGGTAGTACACACCTGTAGTCCCAACTACTTGGGAGGCTGAGGGAGGAGGATCGCTTGAACTTGGGAGGTTGAGGCTGCAGTGAGCCATGATTGTACCACTGTACTCCAGCGTGGGTGACAGCAAGACCCGGTCAAAAAAAAAAAAAAAAAGAAAAGAAAAGAAAAGAAAGGAAAAGAAAAGAAAAAAGTGTTCCAGTCAAATGGGTTTTCTTGATTTTTCTCCAAGTTGAATATGCTGGGGCTGAAATGCCCACAGTGGCTCTTTCACTCACATATCTGGCTCCCGGAATCAATGGCTGGGACATCTAGAGCTGGCTGAACATGTCCCTCCTCTCCACCCAGCCTCTCCACTTAGCCAGCTTTGGACTTCCTCACAATATGGCGGTCTCAGAGTAGTTAGACTTCTTATGTGGCAGCAAGCTTCCACCAGAGAAAACATTCTGAAATCGTGGGTGTTTTCTCTTTTGGTATGCTTGTTTGTTTCTATGAATACACTGTTTTTGTAAAAACACAAATGATGAGTGTGTGGTGTAAAAATTCAAACAGTAGGCCGGGCACAGTGGCCTGTAATCCCAGCACTTTGGGAGGCCAAGGGGGGTCAAGGGGTGTGGATCACCTGAGGTCAGGAGTTTGAGACCAGCCTGGCCAACACGGTGAAACCCCACCCCTACTAAAAATGCAAAAAATTAGCTGGGCGTGGTGACGGGCCCTATTACTATTATCACCATTCCTACCACTACCATTCCTACCACCACTATTGCCATTACCACCATTCCTACCACAACTGCCTGTGATCCAGCTACTTGGGAGCCTGAGGCAGAAGAATCGCTTGAACCCGGGAGGCGGAGGTTACAGTGAGCCAAAATTGCGCCATTGCACTCCAACCTGGATGACAAGAGCAAGACTCTGTCTCAAAAAAAAAAAAAAAAAAAAAATTCAAACAGTATGGAAAGTATAAAGATTCCAGAAAAAAAAAAAATCAGAATTCCACCACCTAGAAATGAACATTTGGTGAACTTCAATCAAGGAATTCTTCTGCAACCAAATTAAAAATCGAAGGGTGAATGGATGAATGAGTGATGAGCAGAAGGACGAATGGGTAAGTATGAGGGTGGTGACTGAGTTGATGGAGAGAAAAAAGAAAAGAAAATTTGGGAGGCCAAGGCAGGCGGATCACCTGAGGTCAGGAGTTCGAGACATCCTGGCCAACATGGCAAAACACCGTCTCCACTAAAAAATACAAAAAAAATTAGCTGGGCATCATAGGAGCTTGCCTGTAATCCCAGCTACTCAGGAGGCTGAGGCAGGAGAATCGCTTGAACCTGGGACCAGAGGTTCCAGTGAGCTGAGATGGTGCTACTGCACTCCAGCCTGGGTGACAGAGTAAGACTCCTTTTCAAAAATAAAAATTAAAGAAAATTGTGACTGTTGAGGATTTTAAGAGTTGAGGAAAAGGACAGCTAAGGTTCTGTGGATGTTGGAAAGGTGGTGGTAAGAGACCTGGCTCGCCAGACCCTCACCCTAGCCACTCAGCAGCCATGACTGAAGCTCATCTGCTGCAGAGTCCAGCTCCCAATGGGATGGTAGAGCATTCTAGAAGCAGACCACTTCCCTTTGGTGAATCATCTAAGAGGAGATGGTCCCTAGCATGGGGGCCCACACCACACAGAGCCAGGATGGTTTACCCTCGACCGTGCCTCCACGCTAGTTACCTGCCTGCATCCTCCTTCAACTCAATCCACCTTCAACTCAAACTCTGATCCCTCCCTGCCCTTGAGTGGCTCTTGCCACCTACAAGGTGAAGTCCAAACTATTACTACCATTCCTACCACCACTATTACTAGTACCACCATTCCTACTGCCACTATTACTATCACCACCATTCCTACCACCCCTATTACTATTACCACCATTCCTACCATCACTATTACTATTACTACCATTCCTACCACCACTATTACCATTGCCACCATTCCTATCACCATTATTACTATTACCGTCATTTCTATCACTACCATTCCTATCACCACTAT